>NC_091250.1:86850852-87153883 GCF_042477335.2 Ovis canadensis
GTTCTCCAGCCAGGGGTCATATAGTCTCATTGTCTTTGTCATTCACAAGACACCGCTTCATATGGGAGGAGATTGCTAATCTAAGTCTCTTGTCTTCCCAGACTGCAGGGATTTCATTCTCTCCTTGGCCACTTCACTCTATAAGCAAGAAGTTCATATTGAACGCCAGCATGTGTGTGCACAGATGGAGCTAGCCACTGCAGGGAATAGACGAGAAATTCAAAGTGTTTTTCCTGCCATCTTGAAGCTCCTCACTATTAGCCTATAAGGTCTGCTTTTCCAACTTCAAATCACAGTGCTACCTTCCATTCAACACTCTCCAATGCCCCTCCATAATGTGGGAGTTTAAGGATGTGTTCACTGAAGTCATGTGGACAAGTCATGTGACCTTGGGCAAGTTATTAATCTTTTTGCGCTTTGGAGTCCTCATCTATGAAATGTGAACATATTATTAACCTTATGGGGAATTTGTGAGGATTGAAAGAGTTAATGTATGTGTAGAAATTAACACAATTTTGGAAAGAGGTCACAGAAAAATAGCTTAATGTGGTTTAAGGAGAAAGGGGGAATTTGTTGATTCACATGATTGAAAAAGCCAGAGGGTATGCCAGTTACAGGAAGAGCTTGATCCAGGGGCCCAAATGTTGTCACCAGAACTTAATTTTTCTCCATTTCTAGCTCTGCTCTCATTTCTTGGCTTTGTTCAAGGCTCCACATGGTGTTAAGACGGCAGCCAAGAAACATAGACTCCGTTTTCCTATGCGCTAGTCCAACATTCAAATCGAGTCCTGAATCTGATACTTTTCATCTGAACACATTAAGATGTTCATCTTGAACTGATTACCTGGCTAGGGGGTGAGAAAGCTAATTGGCTTAAGCCTGGGTCTTGACCACTACTTTTCACAGAGACTTTGATCTTCATGATATTCACTGTAATGAGTTTCAACCAGGGACGACATGAAAAGTGAAGCTGGCTACTACTGGCTTGTATCAAGGTCCATCACTAAGAGTGTGGACTCTCAGGCAAAACTGCCTGAATTTGACTGAGGCTCTGGCATTTTCTGGAGAAGGCAATGGCAACCCACTCCAGTACTCTTGCCTGGAAAGTCCCATGGACGGAGGAGCCTGGAAGGCTGCAGTCCATGGGGTTGCTGAGGGTCGGACACAACTGCGCGACTTCACTTTCACTTTTCACTTTCATGCATTGGAGAAGGAAATGGCAACCCACTCCAGCGACTTCACTTTCACTTTTCACTTTCATGCATTGGAGAAGGAAATGGCAACCCACTCCAGTGTTCTTGCCTGGAGGATCCCAGGGACAGGGGAGCCTGGTGGGCTGCCATCTATGGGGTTGAGTCGGACACAACTGAAGCGACTTAGCATTCAGCTTAGCATTCAGCTGGCATTTTCTAGTGATGTAACTACATGTGAATTATTTATTCTCTTTCTGCCTCAGTTTCCCATCTGATAATTAGGCTTATTGATAGTACTTATAACATTGCCCATAAAGAATGAAAACAGTTAATATTTGTAAAGTGTTTAGAACAGTGCTTTTACTAAAAATGCAGTAGCATTGTAAGTTCTACCACAATTTTTAATTTTTGAAAAATCAGCTTGTAGTTAACTAAACTCTCAAATCTCTGTCGTGTATGTCTCCCCCAATCTAAAAGTGTGCAATAAGGGCTTCCCTGGTGGCTCAGACAGTAAAAGAATGCAATTGATTTCTTTTTTCCAGTCTAAATGCACGACTTTGCATTTAACCCTATTAAATTTCTTCCAGCGGTGCTGGCTCAGCAGCGCTTTATTTCCCTCACTTTCTACATCCACCCATCCACCCATCTCCGGGTGCAAGTGCTGATAATGAGAGAGGTGGAAAAGAGAAGGGAAAGCAGTTCCCTGCAGACTGAGCATGCAGCCAGCAATCATCAAGGTCTGCCTGCAACTTAACACTGGAGCCCAATCTAATTTAAGCGGTTCTAATCATTTTAAAATTAGACATAGAGTTAAAAGTTGATAAGCACATAAACTTAGTAGCTGATCTCCAGGCAACATTACTATCAAACTGCATTCAAAGTAAGTCCAGGAGGTTGTTATCCAAAGCACCTCAGTAAAATGAAACGAGCAGGACAATGGTTGCGACAATTGCAAAACTGCCGTGACTACAGGTGGAATTAAATGTCTGTCCTGTAAATGAACAGAGACAATTCAGGGAAGCAAGCCATCCAAGATACATCACTTGAATCCTGTTTGGCTATTCTGACACTGAAGGAGATAAGAAAAGGAATCAACTAGGGGAACCCTAAGATGTGGAACTACAAAAATAAACTTGTCATCCCTGACATCTGTGTTTACAAATGCATTATGTTAAAAAACACAGAGTTCCCTATGGCTTGCAATACCAAGATGGCATCTTGGGTGTTTACGTTTTTCCCGTAGCCCAGTCATAGGGGCTTTTCTTACTATCTCTTTGCTTCCAGCTTTTGTTTCAGTCTCTCCATAAAAGTTGGCAAAGAGCTAGCTGGACAGTTTCAAAAACACGGTTATCACCAACCTGCTGCAAAAAGTGAGCCTGTACTAATTGTTCTTTAACGAAGAAGTAGTTGGCCCACCACCACCACCACTACCCCGCCCTTCCAATTCCAGATGGAGATTTTTTTTTTTTGTCAATAATCCCAGGGCAGGTTTGAATCAAAGAGGTGACACACGCAGGAGCCAGATGTTTGGAGGGTAAGAAGGGGAGGTAGGTTCACACAATTGTTCTGCCTTCTTGCTTTCCGCTGAGGTTCTTTCCTGTGGGCCGTAGGACACATCAACAGGCTCCGGGCGCATGCGTGGACAGCTTCGCCAGGGCTGCAGTGGGAGTCTGCTCACAGGCTGCCTTCCTGTTCCGGTGCAGCTGGTGTTTGCAGAAGAACATGATCTGAAGGTTGATTTATTTACCCTGTCCACCCCCCCCCCCACCTCCTTTTTTCTTAATGAATGGACGTAGATATCTGTTTGTTGAAACAATTAATAAACTCTAGTGTTGTAATTAAAATTTAACCGAAACACATCCTTGGCTGGCAGGTGGAACTCTATGCACTGACTCTTGGAATGTTCATAATGTAACTCAGAGTGAGATTAGAGGATTTTTTTGTTGTTGTTCTGTTTTAAAGAAAACAGCCGATCACTTTCGCTTGTGGAAAGCAATAGGCTCTGGTTCCTGCCCCTTCATTTTGTCTTTTTTGTCCGTGGAGACTCCGAAGATGTAGATGGGGGGGCGGGGGGGCGGTGCTCATCTATGGAGGGAAGGAAATGTACCTGAGGGTCCGCCTCCTCTTGTGCCAGCTCCTCCTCCTAAGTCTGTTCAAAATCAGAGGTATAGAGTCCTGAGAGACGCAGTCTGATTGCGGTGAAAGGAGGGGCTAGGCCAGAGGAAGTACACTTTTCTCCTTTAAGAAATTTAATCTTTATTTTGAGGGGTAGTTGGAACATGCACACCCACTGATAAAGTTTTAAAGGAGTAATCAGTGAAAAATAATTAATTTTTTCTTGCACCCTTCCCCCCACCTTGCCCCAGCTTCTGCCCCAGTCCCAGCCATCAGTTCCCTTACCAGAGATAATCTTTATTAACAGTTTCTAGAACATTCTTCCAGAAACATCCTATATAGCATTCATATATGGATATGTGTTTTAAATACAACAAATAATAACGTTCAATACACATTGTTCTACACTCTGCTTTTTTCATTTAACAATACATCAAATGTTTTGTTTTCGTTTGCTTCCCCCAAAGTGCTTTCAAAGAGAGAAGTCATCCTTCGGTTCAGTGATCTGATTCAGGTTCTGGCTCACTGTACTGACAACAAAGATACCAAATTAAACTCTACCTCAATCTCAGGTCATGTCAGTCTGGAGAAATAGGGATCTGCTATTTCTGCTAAATATGACTTCAAATAACAAGAAGTTTGGTGTGGATAGAAAAGAAGGGGAAGGATAGATTCTGTTTAATATTAATAGGATGCCGTGCGGGAGTGACAATTGAGCAGAAAGACCCTTTGAACTCAGTCCTGCAAAACAAAAACCCATTAGTGCCTTTCCCCTGCCTTTGTAAGTAGGACTCAAACTTACTGGTCATAGTTGTGTCATTTTTGCTAGTTAAGGAATTCTAGGGGCAAGATAACATCAGTATTCTGGATACAATACAGTATGGGGGCTATGGGTACCAACCTCCTACGCAGCTGAAAATCCATGTGCAGATTTTGACTTACCCAAAGTAACTAGTAATAGCCTACTGTTAACCAGAAGACTTACTGGTAATATAAACAGTCTATTAACATGTATTTTACATATGTATTATATAACCTCGCAAGACAACTTCACCCAGTGACTCAGTGGTAAAGAATCCATCTGCGATGCAAGAGACTTGCAGAGGACACAGCTTCGATCCCTGGGTCAGGAAGATCCCCTGGAAGAGGAAATGGCAACCCTCTCCAGTACTCTTGCCTGAGAAGTCCCATGGACAGAAGAGCCTGGCAGTTTGCAATCCATGGGGTCAAAAAGAGTGGGACTCAACTAAAGCAAAAACAACAAAAATGTATTATATACAGTGTATTCTTACAGTAAAGTAAGTTAGAGAAAGGATGTTATAAAGAGAAACTTAAAGAAAACACATTTACAGTACTGTTTTTATTGATAGTGTACATTTATATCATCTGTTTACAAGATGAATTGTCTGTCAATATCTACATCAATATTGTCTTATACAAAACACTGTAGATGTCATGTATGCACATTACTAATGCTAGACACCAAAAATGAAAAGATAATGTGAAAAAACTCAGATTTATTTACTGGTATAATGATTCACGTATTGATAACAAATAAGAAGCAATATGATTGCTTTATGGTAGTCTGGTGCAATTGATACAAGAGCTTCACAGTAGCCTAGCCTGTACACTAATGAATTTATTGTAATTAAAATTTTATGGCATACAGTATTACAGTGTTAAAAACTGTGACTTTTTTGAAAAACCACTGACTTGTGGCGATAGAATGATATGCAGTTTCTCCAATTACAGAAGAGTTATACTGTACATATGTACATTATATATATGATATGTATGTCATATGCAATTCTTTGAAAGTAAAGTTATAAAACAGTAAGAAAACTAACACATTAATTTTACATTAAATACCACTCACCTTTTACCTATGTAAGATTAGACTAGTGTATTTTATGCATTCATGACATACCTAACTTTTTCTTAATCATTTCAATATTTCTAGGGTATATGGTTCATCTATGAGTCTTTTCAAATTGTCACAAATCTCCAAAATGTTTTCTAATATATTAATTTAAATAAATCCATGTATAAGTTGACCTGCACAGCTCAAACCAGTGTTGTTCAAGGGTCAGTTGTACAAGGGAGGTGGAGATGGAAACATGTCAGGCTTTGGACTGGAACAGACCTGAATGTTAATACTGGTGGTTATAACAGTTTTTAACTTAAATAAGTTATTGGACCTCTCGGGACCTTCATTTCCCTTTATGTAAAAAAGAAACACATATCTTAAAGAGTGGTGGTGAGACGTTGTTAAAAAAAAGTTGGGTACTGTAGGCATCTACTATCACTGTGATAATGCCGCATAACAAACAATCCCAGAATTTCCGTGACTTAAAGCAATGGACACCCATTTCACATGCATGGTTCTGTTCAGGTGATTCGGCTGTAGTCAGCAGTACTTGCCTGAACTTGGCTGAACTCAAGCTCTGGGTCAAGTTCAGGTTGGCTCAATATGTCTTGGTTTCAGGTCAAAAAGCAATAATTACTGGGGGATATGTTCCTCTCATGGTGGAAGAAGGAGCCTCAAGAAAGCTGGCAGAATCTCACCAGTCCTCTTTTAGGCTCAGCTTGTAACTGGCCCATTCTTACGTCTGCCCATGTTATATTGGTCAGAACATAATATGACCAAAGCCAAACTCAATGGAGCAGGAAGAATACTGTACCCATAGTGAACCTCAGGGAAGGAAGAGTTGCAGACAAAATGCACAGGCACATAGTGAAAGTGTTAGCCACTCAGTGGTGTCTGACTCTGACCCATGAACTGTAGCCCACCAGGCTCCTCTGTCCATGGGATTCTCTAGGCAAGAACACTGGAGTGGGTTGCCATTTCCTTCTCCAGGGGATCTTCCCAACCCAGGTCTCCCACACTGTAGGCAGATTCTTTACCCTCTGAGCCACTCCAGGGAAGTTATTATTCTTATTATTATATATTATATTCTCATAATATAACTATTATATTATTGTCATATATAATAACATACTTGTTATTATTATATACCTTTCACATACAAAAGGTATAAGACACAGCACTAAATTTACAATACTTCTAAAACACGCCCTAAAAAGGAATGTTCTGAAAACATTTGTTTTTAAACTTTAAAAAAGCAACCAGTTTGTTATCTTGTCATCTATACACTTAATCAGCACTGGTGTCGAATCTGAAAAAGATTGTGCCCTCTAAGCAGGCGCCACCCCAGGGCCTAACAAAAATAACTCCTTGCCTGAGGCAGACACGGCTCTACAGGAAAACACAGGAGTTGGCGCCTTGGTGAGCTGACCAAGCGCTGAACAGAAGCTGCCCCCTCGGTCACATGCTGTGCCGTGCACGGCCTGCGCGCCATATACAGCGGTGCAGCTCCGGAGAGGGGAGGGCGGCCCGGGAGTCTCATCCCGCATGGGTTCTGGTGCATTGCCACCAATGCCAGAATCAGTTTCCTCGGAGCTTTGATTCACAGCCTCCTTTCCACTTTCCAAGGTATGGACTGGAAAGTTGGAGCTTTGAGAACACCATGACATTCATTTCCCAGAACTCCTGAAGCTTTTCATGTCTGAACCCAGACCCAGGTGATGGGGGAACTTGCAGGCAGCTCTAAGTCCTGGGAGCTGGGATCACAGAGAAACGTACAGACTTACACAACTTAATTTCTTTCATCCTGACTGACAGGATAAGGACAGAAGGAAGAGGAGAGAAATCTAAAGGAGCTTTGCTGGAGCTGACATTCTAAGCTTGCCAGAGATAAGCAGCTAGTGGGGAGCAGGGGGTGGGGTAGGAGGCAGCAGACACGGTGGGGCTGGGGGGAGAGCTTGAGAGGGGCACCCAGGGTGAGGTGGGCGGGGGAGACCCTTATTCTACACAGAACAACCCATGTGAGGAGAAAAGATGTGGAATTCAGTCCTAAATTGCTTATTTGGAAAGTTAATTAGTAAATGGTTAGTGGACAGTGGTTCCACTGAATAGAATATTAATTTTCCCCAAAGTTATTTAGAACCTAGTCCTGGAGGGGAGAGGAAGAAGGTGGGAGGGGAGAAACAGAGACAGAGAGAGGAGAGAGAGAGACAGAGGGAGAAGAGACAGGGAGAGAGACAGAGAGAAGGGGTAGGAACGGAAGGGAGAGAAGACAGAAAGCAAGGGCTTTGCCCACCCTCCCGCCCCCACCCCGGAACCTGTGTGCAGCTCGGGGCCTGGCACAATAATAATGAAGGTGTGAGAAGAGGTGAGGTGGCAACATCGGCCTCTATGATGCTACTGAAAGCATTGCCCAGAGACCAGACTGGAGCGTCTAAACTTCCACCGACTTGTTGGCTGCCTTGTTTGGAGAACTTCCACATATGCTCCTAGCGTAGCTCGTCCATCCTCGCCTTACTTCCTGCATTGTCGTCCTAGCCTTTGCTCTTCCTTCCACCTCCCCTCCTGCAGACAGAACAAAGGAAAGCATCTCTGGCTCCCTGCCTTGAAGACGTTCTCTTTGGTTTTCCTGTTTCCTCTCTTGTGAGCCTGCCAGGCACTTCCTCTGAGGCTTATCTGCAGTCTGACCTGTCAGTCTTTGAGATGGTCTCTCTCTTGGTCTCTCGCTGCAGCAACACCGCAAGGCCCCCCCCCCCCCCCCCCCCAGCAAGGTCTGAGGAGCAGCCGCTCACCTGGAGATCTTAGCTGCCGGGCTATTCTCTCCTGCATTCTGGAGATGGAAGCTCCTGAAGAAGGAAGGGGGTAGGAAGAAGGATGCTGCCTGGGTGAATGCTGCTGGGATACCGGCAAGAATCGAAGCTTGGCTTCTTTTCACCCTTTAAAATGTGAATGGGCTCACAACGTCTTACCTGCCTGCTATGCTCAGGAATGACTCTCACCACTGGACAGCCCCACCTTTTACCTGAACTCGTTCCAGATCCATCCAGAGCCCAGCTGCCGGCACAGGGATTCAGCATTCTGGGCATGGCATGTTTATTTCGAAACAGTCATGAGGCTTGATTTGATGTAGTGAAAGAAATTAGTGCTTGCTGAATACGGCTCAATTATTACTGCATTAATTCATACAGATTAGCAGCTGACATTGGCTGGGAGGCAAGAATTGGGACATTTCAGTTAAGTTTGGCTGAAGAGAGCTGCCTCTCCATGGCTGCTGAACACCCCTCCCTAGCCCCAACGTGCAGATGATGACTCCGTGTTTGGAATGACTTTCACATCCAGGATGCATGATGTCATTTTAATGTTAGCTGGAAATGGGCAAATTAAAACATGGTTGAGAGATGCCCCCAAATCAGCCATCAAACTGACACCCGTAGAGACCTGCTTTCTCCCAAGCCCATCGTCAAATGACTCTTCAAATTTGGAAGAAATTGTAACATGCTACCAAGGAGATGTAGCAAGATACCCTCTTGTGCACCGTCAACCTTGGTATGTGAATCTTTACCTTGTATAAACAATTAGCTGTTGTCTCAGCTGCAGGTAACAATGGCAAACACATAAAGGATGATTTGCTTGCTGTTATGGATTGAGTTGTATATTCTTCTCCAAAATAATATGTTGGAACCAGGACTCCTAATGCCTCAGAATGTGGCTTTATTTGGAGATAGGACCTTTATAGACATGATTAAATTAAAAGGAATTCTGGGGACTTCCCTGGTGGTCCAGTGGTTAAAACTTCACCTCCCAATGCACGGGGTGCTGGTTCGATCCCTGGTCAGGGATCTGAGGTCCCACATGCCTAGTGGCCAAAAAGCCAAAATGTTAAACAGGAGCAATATTTTTACAAATTCAATACTATAAAAATGGTCCACATAAAAAAAAAAATCTTAAAAAAAAACAAAGGAATCCCTCAGAATGGGCCCTTGTGTTAAGTCAGCATTCTCCAGGGAAACAGAACCAATAGGATACACACACAGACACACAGACACATACACACACACACACACACACACACAGGTTCGTTACAGGAAATTGGCTTGCATGGTTATTTTGTTGTTGTTCAGTCACTAAGTCCTGTCTGACTCTTTGTGACCCCATAGACTGCAGCACACCAAGTTTCCCCGTCCTTCACCATCTCCCGGAGTTTGCTCAAACTCATGTCCCTTGAGTTGGTGATGCCATCCAACCATCTCATTCTCTGTCGTCCCCTTCTCTTCCTGCCTTCAATCCTTCCCAGCATCAAGGTCTTTTCCAATGAGTTGACTTTTCACATCAGGTGGCCAAAGTACTGGAGCTTCAGTATCAGTCCTTCCAATGAATATTCAGGGTTGATTTCCTTTAGGATGGACTGGTTGGACCTCCTTGCAGTCCAAGGGACTCTCAAGAGTCTTCTCCAGCACCACAGTGCGATGCCTGGTTATGCAAGCTAGCAAGTCCCGTGATCAGCAAGATTGTGTCAGCGGGCTAAAGGCACTGGAGAGCAGATGGTTTAGTTCCCACCTGAGCTGATGACCTGGGAACTGGGAGAGCTGAAGGGATAACTCCATCCAATTTCTGGCAGGCTTGAGGCTCAGGAAGCACTGATATTTTGGTTAGGAAAAAAGTGAGCCATAGTTCAAAGAAGGCATAGACAGGAGGAATTCTTTCTTACTTGGGGAAAGGTCAGCCTTTTGGGGTTCTGTGTTCATTCTTGCTGGTCAAGTTCCCAAACAAACTGAATTTCATGTTGTACTTACTACCTCAAAGCCCTCCCACCATTCATTCATTTGTGTATGCACAAAAGATTATTCTAAATACTTGGCATGTGTTGTCTTATTTAACCATTGGAGTTGGCGGGTGGGGGGTGGGACCCAGGAAGCCCTTGCTTTTATATAACAACAATCCCATTAAGTGAATTTTCCCCCAATTATAGAGAAAAAAGCTGATGCTCAGAGCCTCAAGTGAGCAGACCTTTGCACTAATACTCCCCTCTTCCTGCAATCCTCTTCCTCCTTCCTTGGGTCTTGGTTCAAATGTCACCTCCTCCAAGAAGCCTCCTTTGACCATTCATTCTTAAAGAGCTAGCACTCTGAGTCACTCTTGCACATCATTCTGTTTTTTCACAGCCCCTATCACTCTCTGAAATTATATTTTTAATTTATGTGTCTCAAGTTTATTGTCTGTCTTCCTCCACTAGAATAAGTTCTATGAGGCTGAGAAAGGTCACCTCCTCTAAGTTGGGCCAGGCTGAATCTTTGGCTCTTAAAAGGATTCCTGGTGCAAAATAAGCCATCAATTAGTGTTCTTTGGATGAAATCATGGATGTACCCAGAGTCACACAGCTGGTAAGTCACACAGTTGAGATTTCAACCTAGACATGCCTTTCTCTAAAATCTAGGATTTATGCCTTTTCTGGACTTCACACTATCCATCTTGCTTTAGACTTTGTTATTTACTTTTCTGTCTCTGCTTCACGGTTTCTGAGAGTAATGCGACCACATCCTCTCATAGCTCCTATCAGGACATGGCCTTGCCCTCCAGACACTCTGCCCCTGTTTGCTGAGATGACTACATTTCCATGACAACATCGGAGGAGGAAGAAGGGCTCAGAGGCCCTGTGTGCTTTTCCTCCCCTGAGTATCACAGAATAAGAAGGGGTCCTCCTCAGCTCGCTTCAGGCCAGAAGGGTCATTTGCAGCCTTGGGAGGAGTCACAGCCCCAGCTGACAGCCTGTCCCGGGTTACCCACATGCAGGGGCAGAGGCTTCAGCCCAGGCCCCATTTCAGGAGTAAGCACCAGCCAAGTTGCTTAGAAGATGCTAGTCCTTCTGGCAAGGAAACTTGCTTGGCCCCTGTTCTCAGGGGCAGGATTCTTCTTGGCCAGTGACAGCCTGGGTGATTCAGAGGGTAGCCAGACATCCTGTCACTCCTGGAGTGGACACAGTGCAGCAAAAAGCCTTCCCACCTGAGCCTGCCTTGGCTTTTTCCATTTTCCCCTGAGCAGAAAAAAAAAAAAAAAAAGATGGAAACTCCCCATTTGTGCCTGTGGAGAGAGAGAGCTATGAATGAAAACTTTCTTTAGGGCTCACAAATCATTCACTCTGCCATCATCAGAAAACCCAGAGGAGTAAAGAAGGCAGACTCGGCTCCTGCGGCCACCCTAAAGCCAAGGGCCCTCCGGAACAACAGAGAGGATGTGCTCGCCTCTTCTTCCGTGGGACCAGCCCCAGCCGTGAAAGCTAAGCAGCCTCTGCTCCCCTGCGCACGCTGTTTTGCACAGGGATTTGGAAGCAGTACTCCACTTTCCTGGACTGATAGAGCAGGCAGCTGCCTGACGTGTATGGCTTGACAGCAGCTAGACATGACTTCCTTCCTCAAAATAGCTCCCTATGCCTGAATTTCCCCCATTAACATAATACCCTTGAGTCTCACAGAATTGTCCTTTAAGAGAACTGCGACACAGTGCAAACTCCCCCAGAAGGCCGATTGTCCACTCAACAGGGGTCAGCAAACTTTTTCTGAAAATGACCAGATGGTAGATATTTGGTTATGTGAGCCACACGGTCTCTGCTGCAACTGCAGTGTTAGCTTCTGCAGAGGTAGCCCCATCGCAGCCCCAGATGGCATGGAAGTGAATGGGCATGGCTGTGTTCCAGGAAACTACCAAGCCTGTGGCAGGCTGGACTGGGCCCATTGCACAGGATCTGTCAGCCCTGCACGAGGCTGTAAGTCAGTGACCTTACCATCTCTCTACCCCCAGAGCCTCTCACACAAGGCATGCAGAATGAAGAGATTGCTGAAATGCTGTTTGTTGAAGTAGTTACCAGCTAACATCAGTCCAAGGGAGGCTGTTTGACAGCCAGCATTTCCAGAAGGAGCCTTGATATAGCAGGGAATAGTCAGAGGGCTGAGAACTGAGGAGGGTAGGGCTCTTAAATCAAATTTGCCAACTTAGCAACTTTAACTAAACAGATCTGTTGGTTATAGTCATAAATCTCCAGATTCCATACCTGGATGAGAGCATCATGGTCCCCATCTGGGGACCAGCAGAAAGAAAAGATTGGGAGCAAAGGAATCAAATAAGAAACCCTGGGCACAGTCACTGTTTGCAACTTTGGCATTTTTGTTATATCCTTGCCTCAGGAATGATGTTTGCTTTTGTCATTCCAGACAATGTGCCAGAGTCCTGTTGTTCTGGCTTAAGGGAACCATAGAGCCCTTTGGAAACAGCTCAGTTCTTCTATAAGCCAGGACTGCACGGCAGCGTGCCACTGTCCTTCTTTCCCCCCTTTCTGCAGTTGCATCACTGTGACAATCACAGCACCCAAGATCAGTCTATTGACCTCTTTCAAGATGGCAGAAGTGATGACTGTGAAGGTGAGAAATGATTTCAGTAAATGATCATTGCCGTCGTTTTCACTTGGCTGCTTTTTGGACTACCATACTGGTTTGGTAGAGCACAGAGCAGCAAAGCCAGAGCTGTGTGTATTCATTGCAGTTCCAGACCTGCGGGGACCTTGTGTCTGTCAGGATAGGTAAGGTTCGGCCACAGTAGCTTCAAATTTTCAGTTTCTTCACACAACCCACGTGTATTTCTCATGTTACGTGTCCAACAGGGTTGTCAGGCAGGCTCTCATTAGTCGTTCAAGGACCCAGATAGTCCTGGCTTCACCATCACATGTGTCTTCTTGATCAAGGGAAAGGGCATGGCATATTATGCCCCGGGTTCTAAAGCCTCTGCCCAGAAGTGTCATAACCTGTCACATTCCATTGACTGAACAAGTCACATGCTACATGGAACTTCTAAGAGGGGGGTTAAGTGCCATTCTACCATATGCCTGGAAGAATGACACAGTAGTGAGCTAGCCTAATGACAGAGGACCTGAATAAAGGGTTGAGGCATCAGCTTGCATGAGGAATCAAATATCCTCAGGCAACGACACTTAGCTAGAAGCTGAGTACTGATTCGGCTTCAGGAACAGGAGTTAATATGAATATTCCGGAGGCAGCCCAGGAGAACAATGCTCATTAAGGAAAGGCAATTGCTGAAGGCCAAGTTGAAGTTGAAGGCTGAGGACTGAAGCAGGTATTAAAGAGAACGGAGGCTCCACAGTGGGAGAATCGTCAGACTGCCTTCTTCCAGGAAGAAGCAGCCTTAAAAAAAAAAAAAAAAAAAGGCTGAGATAAATGCAATGTGGCTATCGCTAGATTCAGTATAAAACCAAGGGTTAAGCACTGCAGTAGCTCTGAGAGTGGGTAAAACTACTGACGTGGAAAAGAGTGGACATATTCTAATACAGGAGGAAATGGAGTGATGAGTATGTCTGCCCCATCCTGGTTTCCAAGTAAAGCCCTCCAGGCACTACAGTAGCCCTAGTGCCCAAGATAAACAAAACGAACCAGGCCTCAGAGCAAGGCTAGTACAGTTGCGTAGGTTGAGCACAGCACGTCTTGAGTTGCTGCCAGCCACACTGTGATTTATGTGAATGGAGCTGACTGTGAGCAGTGTAAAGAATCCTGAGGGATAGCCCTGTCTCCACACCATATAAAAGGCAAGAGTTAGACTCTCGCTCTTCACTTCCCACAGCTCCTGACCCCTTCAGCATCATTTCTTGTTTCTGGCCTTGCCCTCACCTTTTGACTCTGACAGCAGAGCTAGTTGTTCTGGTTTCAATGGTCAGGGTTTACCAGCACTTCCCTTACTTGTTCCCAGAAGTGAGGTCACAAAGGGTGAACTCAAGGCCATGCAAAGTATGTCAGCCTAGAGAGAAGTAGAGGAAGCCCACTGTTTGCAAGCATGTGGACATCCCCAAATCAGGAGAGGCAAGGATGAGCCTGGAATTCCCATGAGCAGAGGACGCAGGGAATTAGGCTTTTTGTTCCTGTTATTGTCAGTCTCCTGGTTCACTGAGGCTGGTGTGGAAGATAACAGAGGTATCTTCAGTACCTACACAGTGCTCAGTATAAAGTAGGTCCTCATTAAATGTTGGTGGGAAAAAATCATGAATACATGTATTAAAGAAAATTCAACCTTCTTCTTTCCATAGTCATAAGAATGAAGAGAATTTGACAACAAAACACGCTACTGAAATGTGAAAAAGTCAACCAACTAAAGTGGAGGGAGAGAAGGTGGGGTTTTTGTTTTTTCCTGTAGGTGCGTACCACCTGGAACCGAATTGATGCTTGGGAACAGTGTCTTCTAGATAAACCCTCACTTGTGAACTGGTCCTTACAATTTCAGTCCTAAGATGTTCAGGGATGGAGTGAGTTTCAGCTCTTTAAATGCTTGTAAAAACACCAGGCAGGTTTAGTGCTGTGTCTGGTATTAGCACAAAACATTGAAGGTATTATCACCTTGAAAACTAGCACCAAACATCAACAGTGTTGCCATAACAATATTGAACAAATAGAAAATTGCTTAAGTCCTTGGTCATTTTGAGGGAAAGCAGTGTATTTACATACTTCTCCTTAGAGAAGCACAAATATAGGTGATAATTGACTGCAAGGGTGTGGAATAACCATTTTTCATTAAATCATGATGCACAGCAAGATAAATACTGAGACTGAAGCCAAGTCAATCTTAGGCCAACCTTTGCCTCTGAATGCATGTGTGACGTCCCCTCCCATTGTCCTTCCCCATTCTTTCTGATAGAGACATGTGTTGAAATGTAGGCGTGGTGAAAACTTGATTCACATCAATAATGGTGCAAACTCAGCTCAGCATCAACAAGGCTCTGGCTTCATAAATATCTGTCCTCAAACAGAAAATCCCATCTAGAAAGAAAAAAAGAAAGTAGGGAAGATGGTAAAGGACAGGACAGAGGGTGAAATCTGACTTGATTTATAGGACACTATTATCCAACAGCTTATTCTCTGCCAACATGTGTACTGGCCATCAAAAAACCCATGCTTAAAGAAGATTTTCATCAATGCATTTGCATAATGCCTTATTTACATGCATAGAATTCCACATAGCATTGCTTCTCACCAAGGGACTCAGTTCTTAGAGAAAAAGATGTTGCATGGGGTCCATACTGTGAAATTCACTGGGCTCACCACATATCAGGGGCTTCCCTTGTGGCTCAAGTGGTAAAGAGTCTGCCTGCAATGCAGGAGACCTAGGTACGATGCCTGGGTTGAGAAGATCCCCTGGAGAAGGGAAAGGCTACTCACGCCAGTATTCTGGCCTAGAGAATTTCAGGGATTGTATAGTCCATGGGGTCACAGAGTCAGACATGACTGAGTGACGTTCACCACAGATCCCATCACCCAGGAGCAGCTGGCCTTGTAGATGGCAGAATGGGCTGTGGAAGACTCAGTTACAGCCCAATTTGGGAGAATCACCTGAAGGCCAGAGTTCTAATTAATAGAATGCCGCATGTGCTTTGAATCAGTTGCCAATACATTTCTCCCAAAGCCAGAACATATAGGTGCAGGATCAAGGGTAAAAGCGGGAGTGGCTTTTCTCACTGTGTCACCGAATATCCACTCACAGCGTGTTTGCTTTCCGTCCCTGCAACTCTGGGCTCTTCCGTTTCTGAGGTCCAGTTTCATCCTGGAGAAAAGTTTCCGTCAGGTGACAGGCAACTGCTGCACTGATTTGAAAGCCATGGCTGCCCACCAGGGCTCCCCCTCCTGCTGAGCTTGCTAGGGCAGAAGGGGTTTCTGGACTGGCGGATCCTCATTATGTATTGAGGGACATCAAGTTCCTATTACATAAGACCCTTATCTAGAACTAAGGGATTCTGCAGGGTATTACATAGTACATCAGCTAGAGTCTGATTTTGGAAGTGGCTGTTTTATGTACGTGCATGCTAAGTAGCTTCAGCTGTGTTACTCTTTGCGACCCTATAGACTGTAGCCCACCAGGTTCCTCTGTCCATGGGATTCTCTAGGTCAGAATACTGGAGTGAGTGGCCATTTCCTCCTCCAGGGGAACCTCCTGACCCAGGGATCCAATCTGCATCTCTTATGTTTCCTGCAGTGGCAGACGAGTCCTTTACTGCTAGCGCCACCTGGGAAGTCCATATTACATAGTTCATGCTAAGTTGCTTTAGTCATGTCCAACTCTCTGCAACGCTATGGACTGTAGCCTACCAGGTTCCTCTGTCCATGGGACTCTCCAGGCAAGAATACTGGAGTGGGGTGTCATTCCCTTCTCCAGGGGCTTCCCAACCCAGGGATCAAACCTGGGTGTCTTACGTCTCCTGCATTGGCAGCCAGATTCTTTACCACTAGTGACACCTGGGAAAACCCATTACGTAGTACACCCATGTCCAGTACTAAAAGGTAATGAACATGACATCATCTACAGCCAAACCAAGAAGCTATCATTTTTGTATGGAACTTTAAACATGTAGGAAAAGTGTGTACCTTAGCTGAATAGCCAAGAGAGTGATCTGTGCTCCAAAACTACCTTTCTATGTTCTGCTCATAATGTGAGGACTGACCCCTCTCTTTTGACAGTTGGCTCCTGGTTATGTTCTGCCAGTAGGGGGCACTAGCGAGATACCAAAAGGCTGGAATTGGGGTAGGGTGGAGACCTGCTGCTCCTACGAACTTGGCCCTTCACCTTGGCATTGACGGGGTCCATCCAGTGTCAGAGTTGCTTAAAGCAGCTTCTTTGCACCCTCTTAGAAGTACAGGCACAACCAAGTCCCTTTCCTGGAGCATCTAGGTTTTGATAATCCCACCTCCTCCTCTGTTCCTCAACCCTGAGAGTAGTTGCTACGCTCAGCGTTAATGATGTTGATTACCTCGGCGGTCCCTTTTTCGCTCCCTCAGCCCTCTCACACCTGTGTGATCAATTCTCCATCTTCAATTCCTTCTGTTGAAATTTCAATTGTGGTTTTTGTTTTCCTGCATAGACCCTGACTGATACCCAGCCTTAGAATGACATTCAAGATTAGGTGGCATTTGAGTTATTAGCCAATTTTTCAGAAAGATTCATTGGAACACTCAATCACAAAAAAGAGGGGGGGGGTTTAAGTAAATTTAATATGGAATTAGTATTTTTCAAGACTACTATCCAAATAGGAATGGGGAGATTCTTGTGAATTCCTGCTGGAAAACAAATTCATTTTATTAAAAGGTTTTCCTCTTTGTATTTGGAGATTAAAGAAATGATAGAATTTATCATTCCACTAAACAAACAATTTCACTTATTTTTGATAAATTGCACTAAGTGTGGTTTAATTACTGTGTCCAGAATAGCATTTCACATCTGTGGCCCCAAAAGCTGTTACTGATGTGGACCTGCGGGACAAAGAAATAGAGCCCTCCTGTGGCCAATTTAAGTATTACAACCCCTGCTGTTCAACGTTGGTGGTATTAACGTCTTGATCTTTCGTATTAACATTTCTGATCTTTGAACAGAAAAATATCATACAAATCCTGCCCTGCCTTTCTAAGGAACAGAATAGAAGCCTACTATCCATAGAAATAATACCTGTGCTTCTTGGGACTACACAAATATAAAACATAAACTGTGTAATCAAGGCCATATTAAATGCTCAATTTTTAAAGGCGTAAGTAGAGGGAGTGAGAACAGGTCTGGGAACAAAAGAGCTCCTTAGACGCTGTACATGGCAGAGGTCTTAACACAAACACAGTGAATTACTTTGGAACTGGTTATACACACAAGTAGGTCTCCTGGGCACCACAGAGAAGAAAACTCAATAAATGCTGCAAGAGTTTTTGATGTGCAGGTACAATATGATGAAATATGTACATTATTATCTTTTGCGGCAAAGACTAGGGAGCCCAGTGAAGAGGAGCGGTACAGACCTCCCCGGGCAAACTGGAGAGAGATGGAACACGGAAGGGGGAGCATTTATGCTTTGCAGTTGGATGGCTGCAAATGGGTTCCAATGCCATTTTAGCACATCCTAGCTGTGTGACTTAGGGCAAGTTGTCCAACCTCTCTGATTCTCAGCTTCCCATCTGTAAAGTGGATGTAACAATATCCGCTTCCAGACCATGTATAGTGTCATGGGGCAGGAAATATGTTTCTGAGCCAAGCTCCCAGGCTTGAAATCCTGACCCTGCCACTTATTGTGTGACTTTAACCTCTCTGTGCCTAATCCATAAAACAGGATGAAGTAGTGCTGACCTTGCAGGGTTGTTTGAAGATTAGATGACTCAATATACACAAACCACTTAGATCAGGCATCGTGGATGAATTTTCCAATGTTACTGCTATTTAAAGTAGCTTAGGATGTCTTCCACATGTTAAACAGTATATGTTAGCCTTATTATTTGCTGTAAGTCATCATGGACAATTTACTTGTTATCTATTCCTTATCCGCGTCTTTCTCTATTAAGTAGAGTCAAGTGAAATTGCCATTTTTATAGGTGAAGAATATTTGAATGCAATATTTTCTTGGTTTGATGGAATACAGACCAGTGCTTTTTACCAGGTCACATTCAGGGTTATTGGCAAGAGCTTAAGATGAAGGAATAAACTGGGCTTTCTGTCCACATTTATTCCACTGAGCCCAAAAGCCCCTTCCCCGCCGGTGATGACAAATCCCTTGAGCAGAATTAGTGGGGCTTAGTCCCCCCAGTTCCTCTGCTCGTCCAGGAAAGGAGCAGGAAGTGATGATTGGGGTATCTATACCAATTACAGTCTGGCTAGGAAAACAGAATCCATCCCAGGTAGTTTTTATAGAGGGTACTTAATATGGACAGCTAGTTACAAAGGTGTCAGAAAAGTCTAAAAGCCACATAGGAGACATTGAAGCAACCCAGAGATGAGCAACCGTGGGGAGTAGCTACCGCTTTAACTGCTGGAGGGGAAAAGTGCAGAGGGGGCATCAGAGCCAGAGCAGGGCCCCTGGCAAGAGGGGGGCCACGAAGAGCTGCCCAGCCACTCCTAGAGCTGCCCCCACACAAAGCAGAGACGGGGAGGGAGGTCTCTCTTCCTTCTGCCCCCTGGTCTCTGGCCAGTGCCTCCCTTGGGCTGAGCTCGTCCTTCTCTGTTGGCAAAGGGGCATGGGGTTTGCAGGCATTAGCCCCTTGAATACAGAGAAGAGCAGGGTAAAAGTGAAATAGACTTGCCAGCAGAGAGGCAAACGCCTGTCTGGAGAAGCAGAAGTTGAAAGGAAGAAGAAGGGGAAAGACTGGGAGGTGGCATCAGCAGGACATAAAGTCCAGCTGCTGCCCTCTTGTTTCTGGCGCTTCAGCATCTTCTCAATCCAGTGGAGGTAGAATCCGGACACTTTGCTACTTTAGCCAGGCCCTTCCAAATAAAAACTGCGGGAACCACCAGAATCCATCTCTGGTGACTTGATAAGATGGGGAGGGGTGCAGGCGACTGGGCAGGAGCCATCTGGTTGACTTGTGACCTCCAGGCAGAGAGGTTTAAAGACCTGCACTGCGTTTTCTTGGCCTCCACCCTTTTCTCCTGATGCCAAGTCCAGCGGCCAGGGAAACAGACTTCAGGAAGAGAAGACTCATCTTGGAAGTTGTCTCCTCTAAAAGTGCAGAAATAAGACAACAGGATGCAATGTGGGTAGCCTGGATTGAATATTAGAACAGAAAGGGGCACTCATGGAGAAACTGGGTAAAGTCTTTATTTAGTCAATAGGATTGTTAATTTCTTAGTTTCGACAAATGTACTATGAATGGGCTTCCCCGGGGCACTAGTAGTAAAGAACCCATCTGCTAATGCAGGAGATATAAGAGACATGGATTCCGTCCCTGGGTCAGGAAGATCCCCTGGAGGAGAGGATGGCAGCCCACTCCAGTATTCTCGCCTGGAGAATCCCATGGACAGAGGAGCCTGGCAGGATACAATTCATAGGGTCGCAAAGAGTCGGACACGACTGAAGCCACTTAGCACGCATGTACACGCTATGAATATGTTAGATGTTAACACTATGGACTGGGCAGGGTCGGGGGGGGGGGGCGGTTAGCAGAAACGAATACCTGCGTCCGGCGATTTGTTATGTAAGTAAACATTGAAGTGTCCCCAGTCGGTAATGTCCTGTTAACAAAAGATGTATTTATCATATGTAACGTCTGTACTATTTTCTCTTCTATAGGTCTAAATTTATTTTAAAAGAAACCCCATGAGATTTCTGTGACCTCCTCCAGAAAGGCTTCTTCCTTTAGCTTCAGTGGGCAGCTTTGCCTGCCACAGCACCACTGAAGCACCACCAAGGAGAAGATGCTTCCCCCACAAACCCACGGAACACCAGCGCACACATTCAGGAGCGTGTCAGAAAGCTCATATCCGGAAAGACTTCTGCAGGACTTTTCATACTAGTGAAAAGCATGAATTCATAGCAGTGGCCTAAGTACAAGGAGCATGATTAACTCGTGTTGTGACCACAACCACGCTGTCATTCTCGTTGATGGGATTTGTGTTACACCCCCTTTAGTTAAGCCAATGAACTGGGTGGTGTTCAACCCTAATGGACAAAGTGCATGCTCCAAGTGAGTGTGTGTAAGTTACTCAGTGGTGTTCCACTCTTTGCAACCCCGTGGACTGTAGCCTGCTAGACTCTTCTGTCCATGGAACTCTCCAGGCCAGAATACTGGAGTGAGTTGCCATTCCCTTCTCCATTCATGCTCTAAAGAAGTTCTTAACCCAAGCCCAGTCATGGTACTGGGTTATCTACAAATGAACTGACCTTGTATAGACATATTCATCTTTTAAGGTCATTTGAATAACTTTTAGAAAAAGCAGATACAGCTATACACACGTGCACACACACACACACATACACACATGACCAGTTTAGGAAGCAGTCTGACTCAATAGCACAGAAGTGTGAGTTGACTTTTTTTTCCCCAGCTTTTTTCCCATTGTCCTCTATCAAAGTCCCCATTTTCCCACTGGGTGGTGGCTCCCTTTAAGGCATCTCAATCCAATCCTATAACTTTTCATTCACTTTCGGTAATTTCAACAGTCTCATGTTAGTTGCCAAGACTTAGTTCTGTTCATTTAAAATTTTCAATATTGTATATTTAACTCAAAGTGGCCCCTCCCAGCATAGGTGGCTGTGGCTGGTTTTGATGGGGTCTTCTCTCCTCTGCCCTCTTTCTGATAGTTACTCTTCTGACATTGATCTGAGACTAGAGAGGTGGGGACTGGGGAAAGTCTCCCTCTGGGACTGGTTATGATAAAATATGTTTACCCTCTTTCCTGGCCACTAATCTGTCTTGTAAACTGTATATTCCACTGTGGTTGCAGATGGAAGCTGTAACCGTATCTAATAAAGAGACCCTTGATTCCATTGATTTCTGATCCATGAATATGAGCCCCAAATCTGCATCCCCCGATAGAATGTGCTCACTTCCTGGCAAGCCTGGGGCCCCCGATCTGACGCACAGTCTGCAGCCCTAGTCCACGGGCTCAGGACATCTTCTGGGCCCCTCAGAGCCCAGCCAGGAGTGGTCTTTGGTCTTTCGTCTCTGCGTGGCTGTGCTCTGCTCAGGCCAGGTGTACTAGGTCAGGAAGCTTTGGCACTGCTAACCAGGACAGGGAAGGTCACCCCTTCTTACAGAACTCACAATTCTGTAAGTAATTTCGGGGGGGTTGCCATCTCTGATCTTTGTGGACAAGATCCAGCCATGCTCATCCTTGTCCCCCCGCCCCCCAGAAGAAGGCAGAGATGAATAAATGGCCTCTCTGTCTTGTGTACCGCCTTGACCTCTAGCTTCCATCTCTCGACAGTATAAGACCTAACTCTGGTTAGCGTTGCTTGCCCCTGGAACTACAGACTGTAACACCAATAATGATCTCTTATTTAAACTTGGCCCTAGAAAATTTGGAGGTTTCTCACACCGTGAGACCATCTTCCCTGTGTGTAAGCTCCAGAGCAGAACAAGAGCTCAGTTAAAACATCCCAGACTCCTGGGCACATACACATAAACACATTCCTACTTGAAACAGCTGCTCAGTCCAGAGGACTGACCTCTACGGCTCCAAGGACGTATCCTTTGAGATGCACAGTGGATGCTATAGATCTGTCCCACCTTGACATTCCTTTGAACTTCATGAATTCTTTTTTACTCTTTTAACACAATACTGGGCAGGGGACTTGAGAGGCAAAAATTGTCAGTGACTGTTTCAAAGCTCCATCCATACAAAATCTGGAGGTTGGGGCAGGTGCCTCCCCGTGGACCACTCTTCGAGGGAGAGCTGTTCATATCAAAGGAGCAAGTACTTGGCCAAACTCACCTCAAACCACAACTTCACACTGGCTGGCTGGAGTGTCCCCAGGGGACTTCCCTCATGTGTCTATTCAAAGGCCACTTGTATTGATGATTTAACAATGAACATCTCCCTGCTGCTTGCTTCTGAGCTTAGACTGTGTTGAAAGGGCATCGCTGCTCACTTCTTTCTCTTTGCATTGCTCTTCCGAGGGATGTAACCAGGATGGAGAAACGGGAGTCAAGAGGTAGAAGGGTTCTCTCTAAATAAATGTTTACAGCACTGCCTACATTTTGCTTTTAGAAGCATTGGCTGATGGCCTACTAAATGCCAAGTATAAAGTAAGTACTGAGAGATGAAGATGAGGGAGGCGTGGTCCCTGAGTTTCCAGTGCTCAGAGGCTGGCAGGGGAGACAGCCAACTGTGAGTGCGAGGGTAATGTGTGTCAAGGGGAGGGACTCATCTGTTGTTCTGGGTGCCAAGGTAAGGTTACAGAGAGGGAGTGACCCAGGAGCTGGGTCTAGAAGGGTAAGAAGCTGAGGGTGGAGGTGGAGGGAGGCTGCAGCTAAACAAGAACTGGAGAGGTCAGAGCTTGTGGCCTGCCTAGTGCTGGGCCTGTCAGCGGTGCCAGCGCCCAGAGTGCAGGCTTTGAGGGTGGTTTCCCTGGTAACCACACGTCAGTAGATCCTGAAGGATACCCCTGCTGTCTTGTGTCCAGGAGTGTGATTAAAACACTGCAGGATTTGGGAACAGAATTGCCTGCAGCAAGTCTTTGGTGCTAGTATTTTCACTAAGCACTTACTCATATGCCACGGAGTCCACTAAGCAGGCTACCTGCAGCAAACCTCACTGAATCTTTACAACCCACCCCACGAGCTGGTATGATGTGCCTATACCCTATTTTGCAGAGGAGGAGATAGGTTTAGCAATATCAATAATTCTTTTTGAAAAAGCACATAGCAAATAAGCAACAGAGCCAGGTTTTGAGCTCTGGTGACTATGACTCCAAATCTCCTGTTCTTAACCCTCTCTCCTTCCTAAGAGGAACTTAGGAATCTCCTTCCTAAGATTCAGAATGTTCACAATGGAGTCCCTCCATGTGCTGGGTTCAGGGTATATAATACAGACCATGAGACCCAGTGCTTGCCCTCGAGGCGTGTGCACCCTATGGAATGAAAATCAGCTGAGCCCACAGTGACAAGCGTCATGATATGTACACACAGTCTTAAAAAGTAAAAAGATGGGGCAGCCACCCAGCAGAGAGTTCCAGTGATGAGTCCGTGTGTGTGATTTATCTCAGTTTTAGAGCCCAAATGGTACTTTAGTGTCTCCAGTTCAGTTCAGTTGCTCAGTAGTGTCCGACTCTTTGCAACCCCATGGACTACAGCACCCGGGGATCGAACCCAAGTCTCTCTCGTTGTAGGCAGATTGTTTGCCAGCTGAGCCACAAGGGAAGCCCTTAGTGACTCCAGGACTCCGTCTAATCAGGATCAGGTAATTTTACCCAATATCACACGAGGGATTAATCACCTTAGGCTTGGATGAGGAGCGTCTCTCCTAAGAAACAGGAAGATTAAAGTTTTTAATTTGGGAGAATGACAGGGACTTATCACACATCAGCAGGAGGTCTCCAGGAAGGAGATGTGGACCCCCTTAAGGGAGAGCTCCCACTTTGCCAGGCTCCCCCATTTCTATTCCTCTTATAGTTTGCTACTCTGGTCCCTGCTGCAAATGACTGTTTAAAGACAGTCAGGGCTGATTAAGACTGTAGCATAAGAGAAAAACAGTTATGTTCCACCTTGTAAAGTTAACTAGACAGAGTAGGGAATCTGATATTGAAAGGCAGATGTAGCCTGTCATGAGAGCTTCATTCACCTTTGCATTCAAGATTTTGCCCTCAAATCAGGATTTTGATTATCTTGTCAAGATCTTACCTAGAGCTGTTAATTTTGTTTGGTTCAGCTATTTTAGGATAGAATGCTTTACTGAGCTTTACTGAGTGCAGAAGAAAGCTGAGAGTTACAAGGAAAAAAGCCTCACTCTTGACTCTTAGAAAACCTCATTCATTCAACAGATTCAGAATGTTCACAATGGAGTCCCTCCATGTGCTGGGTTCAGGGTATATAATACAGACCATGAGACCCAGTGCTTGCCCTCAAGGTGTGTGCACCCTATGGAATGAAAAACAGCTGAGCAGCAAATCGCAGCCCACAGTGACAAGAGCCGTGATATGTATATACAGTCTTAAAAAGTAGAAAGATGGGGCAGCCACCCAGCAGAGAATGAAGTTGAAGAAAAGTCATGGAAGGCTGCTTGGAAGTGGTGAAATCTGAGTCTTGAAAGATCAATCTTCAGGAGTATTTAACTCATGTTTTAAAGTCAAATCCTCACTTAAAACCAATGAACCAAATCATGAGGTCATGCACTCACTGGGCAATAAAAACATATGCAATATTGACACCCCACCATCCATATTGTGGGAAAATTCACTTCCAGAGCAAAGATCAAAAGGAACAATCACTACAGCAGAACACACAATAAAAGATACCCTCATACTAGCTGATGAACAAAGTTTAAAATCAGTGGTCTTTTCTAGGACAGCAGTAATTTCAAAGTTAGACGCTAGGTGGTGATCTTAGCACAGTTTGCTGTCCTTGACATTGCCTGGAGAGAGCCAGTTAGGGAAGGTTCACCCTTTCCAGGAAAAACAAAACTCTGAATACAGCCATCATGGAAGTGAGCTGATTGAAAGGGATAATAGCTTTCATGGTATCTTTTCCCTATAATGAACAATATATATCTTCAGTTTACAGCAAATGTTTTCTTGTAGACAGTCACATCTACAGTGATGTGGACCACTGGAAGGACACTCTCCCAGGCCCCTTCAGCCAAGTTGTTTTATAAAGGTTGCCTTTGGACAATGGAGTCAGGAGTTCATATTCAGGAGTCTCCCCAAGCAACCTTAACCTTTGACTCAACTTCATAGTCTCTGAGGAGAGGCTTGCAACCTGGAAGAAGTTGTTAAAAAAAGTCAACACCCAAATCACTAGATCTGAGCCTTGGTACGGAATGCCTGCCTCCCTCTCTGTTAATAGACGAAAGCTGTATTAGAGGATTAGAGGTACTATGGAAAGCACGTTAAGCTCCTTGAATTAAAGGAACTATGAGAATACCAGATGTTAGCAATAAGTCTCAAAGATGACGAAGATAAGGGGAAACTTTAACTCTTAGAGCTGTAAAATAGCAAGAATTTGATATCACAGGCAAAAAAGAAAAATGAAGGAAATGGTTACAACTGAAAGTATTTTAGGCAAACAGGTAAATTATGGGGGAGAGGAATGTAGATTTCATTTATTATATGCAAAAGGAGTGGAAAAATTTTTTGATATTGAACACCAGAAGTCAACAAGACACTAGGCAGAGAATAAAAAAGGAAAAAGATGATTTATTGTTGATAATATTTTAAGCAAGCAGGTTATTTATATCTGGTTGCCAAGCGCTGACCTAAGAACTTGACCCATGCTAAGGTTTCACTGGTCTGTGAGGAAAAGGGGAAAAGAAGGACACTGTAAAAATTTTTTCAATAAGTTAAATATGTTAAATTCTTTAAAATTTGCTTTTATCCTTAGATTAGATTTCTACCTTTCTAAGATTTAAGAAAAGCCTTCCTGCTGTGAAGTGGTCACCACAGTGCTGTGTGTCATTTTGCTATTTTGTTGTGAGTCCTGACACCTCCAATCCGTGGCACCATTGTGTGGGTCCTGAAATGTGTTTTTTGGAGATTGACACTGGTGTAAGGAATCCAGAAGTCTGAAAACTACAGTATTAACAACCTATTTAAGAAAGCAATAGTCAGCCAGGTGTTAATCACTTACTCATTCAACAAGGTTTTGCTGAACCCCTCCCGTGGGCCAGGCCCTTGTGTTGGGCGCTGGGTGGTGATCCATGAGCTAGATGACCCCATCCATCTCTGACACCCACCGTGCAGGAGTGGGTGAGGCGTGAAGAGTCTGGTGGGAGGGGTCATATTTAGGATGGTGGCCTTTTAGTCACGTAGTTTCACAGGGAAGAATTTTTAACATCTTACATAAAATTGAGCACTGTATTTCATTAAAACTAGCTTGGAGTGTTCCTTTCCTGTAACAGTAGGGGAAGTGAATGTTACTAGTGAGTTACTTAAGAAGTATCTCCATCTTCACTCTGAGAGTTGCCATGCTCTCTCTCCAATTCTGCCTGCTCCCTGTGCAGAGTGTGCCGTAAAGGAATCCTACTGAAGACAGAGCCCCAGAGGTTCTCATCCTAAGTATCCATATCTATCCTGAAAAGGTAGACTAGGAAGGTATGGGCACAGACAAGATATTTCTCTCCATGTCATGGCAAAGAGAAAAGTCTGTTTAAGGGATCCATGGCTAATCCCTTTCTGATATGTACAGGCATCCCTGAAGGACATTTTGAGACTCTTGGGAACATTGACTTATATTTGGAATTCATCCCAGCTACAGTCTGGGTCTCCAGTCCTCAATGGTCAAATCAGCAGGAGGAATTTAGATGGAGGTGATTCAAAGAGCCTGATAGTGAGTACGCTGGTTTCCATGGTGACATGCTGAGTACTTACTGCTCCTTAAAGACTGGCAACATGAATAATTTAAATTATTTATTAAGGACTGCCTAGCCTAGAATATAGGGATCTGAGTTAAGAAAGAATTTAAAGCCTCTGCTTCTGGAACAAAAGTGATAAATAAAGATACCTAAAAGGAGGCTTAAAAGTAATATTTGGGAGTGATTTTCTTTATAGAAAAGTCAAAACATACAGATTGGCTATAAACATTTACATATCAGAGAATTGTTTCAATGCATTACCTTGAGCTTTACAAGGTTTTCAGGCCCTTTAGGGAAATGTTTCAGTACAGGTACAACCTTACAAATTATTTTACTACCACTTAGTTCCCTTAACTATGCACCTGTGGGTCTTACTTTACATTTTTAATTCACTTGGAATTATTATATCCACAATATACCTTTCAGCCCAAATCTGGCCAGTTTGGGCCCCTTCAAACGAGTGTGGCTGCCAGCACCATGGGTGGTGGCTGGTGAGTGCCCTCACTGTTGCACGGCATGGTCCAGAGGTGTCTTTCCTGTATCTCTCGACAGTCTGGCTGGATCTCATAGGTTCACTTTGCGCACATCTCTATTCCCAACTGTGAAGAAGCCACAATGCTTCAGGCACCTGACTAGGTGACCAGGATTCCCACCCTGCTCATCCACCTGTGGCCACCTGGTCTCTGCACTGCTCTTCTGGCTGGGCTTTTCCATGGATAGAAGTGTGTGCTCAGTCATGTCTGACTCTCAGCAACCCCATGAACTGTAGCCCACCAGGCTCCTCTGTCCATGGAATTTTCCAGGTAAGAATACTGGAGCGGGTTGCCATTTCCTTCTCCAGAGGATCTTCCTGACCAGGGACTGAACCCACATCTCTTGCATCTCATGCATTAGCAAGCAGATTCTTTACCAACTGCACCACTTGGGAAGCCCATGGATAGATCTCCCACAAATACCCTTCTTTCAATGATCTCTCCAACAGGCAACTTTCTTGAGGCCAGCCCTGTATGGTAAGGCCTTGGATCACCCTCTTTGAGGACCACCCTTGAGACAGCCTCACCAGACACCGACTGGCTCAGCAGAAGGGCCTGGATCAGAGTCACCTTCCACTTTCATTGCTTCCTCTCTTCCTCCCTCCCTCCCTTCTTTTGTAAATTCCACATTAGATCTCAAATCCAAATCCTCAGCTCATGATGTCTCATCACCATCTATCTATGCAAGCCTTGTTTCCATACTTTTCTGGTATGTACAAAATTATGTATTTCCCGTGGGAAAAAAAATACTGTTGTCTCTTATGCAGGTATTTTCAATGTACACAAATTTGTGTACACAAATTCAACTTGTACACATATTTGTGTCTTCAACGTACACAAATCGTATTGCACTGTACACCTCAGTCTGTTTCTCACTTTTTCTCTCAGCATCAAAGTTCTCTTTATGTTGCTAATCATATATGAAGCCTTGGCTAACCGCTGCTTACTCCCTAGAGAATATCCCCTACAAATGCTTCTCCATTCTCCCAGTGAGGGACCCCAGATGACCTCTACCTGAAGGTGAGAAAATGAACATCTTCATATACATCTCCTAAGGACCTTTGTCAGCAGGATGACAGGCTTTCCCAGCAGGATGGCTGGGTCATCTGATATACTAGTCTTAACTTGACCAAATAGAGCAGGTGGCTAGCCAACCTAACTGTGCCAGTCTACAGGGCCACCAGCAGGGAATAAAGATCTTTACATCCCCACCTCTCCACAACACTCAGTGTGAGCTCCCACTTCATAAATCGTGCTACTCTGATTTGAGTAAAGTGAGAGATTTTGTTTTAATTTCCATTTTTTTGCAAACCTCAGTGGCTCTGACCACCTCATCACAGACTGGATATCATTTTATGCTTTTTCTTCTTTATATATCAAGTATTTTTTCCCTTTGATTTTCTTTATTTTTAAATTTTCATTTATTTATTTTGGCTACTCTTGGGTCTTGGTTGCAGCTCTCAAGATCTTCATTGCAATATGTGGATTTCTTAGTTGCAGTATGCAGGATCTAGCTCCCCAAGCAGGGATCCAACCTGGGTCCCTTGCATTGGGAGCACTAAGTTTTACCCACTGGACCATCAGTAAATTCCCTGACTGAATTTCTATTAGAATTAACAAATTCCCCACCTGTTCTCCATCTCTTACCTTGGTCCATGGTTATTTTCATTGAACAGAAAAACTTATTCTTGGGGTAATCAAATCCATCCATGGTTTGGTTTGTACTCATAGATTGTATTTTGGGAATTTTGTTTAAGAATTTTGTTCCCGTTTCTGAGTCACAAAAATATTTTCCAATGTATCTTCTGTTAACTTTCTGTTTTGCCCTCATATATTTAGGTCTTAAACTAGCTAGAGTCCATCCATGTATGTGGTGTTAGACAGGAATGCAGCTCTATCTCAGAGCCTCAAGTTGTGTTTCATTGATCTATTTGTACTTTTATCAGATGTGTGCTGTTTTTATAACTATGACTTTGTGGTAAAGCAATCCCTCATTTCCCCACCCTTTGCTCTTCTTTTTCAAAGTTGACTTGGTTACTCACGAATCCTTAAACTTCCTTATCAAATTTACATTGAATTATTAGATTTCTAAAAGGAAAATCTAGCTGGGATTTCATTGGGATCTCATTGAATGTATAGTTTTATTTGCTGAGAACAGACATCTTTATTATATTAAGTTATCCCATTCAAGGGTATGGAACAACTATTCATTTACTCTTGTCATATTTATATATCTTAATAGAATTTCATATTTTCTCCACTGAGACTCTAAGTATATGTTTCTTCATCAGATTGTTTCAGTAACTGTTGCTTAATAATACTTCCAAATTTCTAGTAAGTCTAGTTTCCCCTTGTTATCTAATTTTTTTCTCTTCAGAATGTTCCAAGCCCAGTCCTTTTTTTTTTTTTTAAACTTATGTATTTAACACTCTCACTTCACTTTGGGGCTTCCCTGTTGGCTCAGACAGTAAAGAATCTGCCTGCAATGCAGGAGACCCAGGTTCAATCCCTGGGTCAGGAAGATCCCCTGGAGAAGGGAACGGCAACCCACTCCAGTATTCTTGCCTGGAGAATCCCTTGAACAGAGGAACCTGGCAGAATACAGTCCATGGGACTGCAAAGAGTCAGACACAACTGAGCGACTAACACTTTCACTCTACACATTTATTTTTACAGCTTGATTAATATTCTGTAAGATGAATATTACATACTTGTATACCAGAGAGATCACTAAATGTTCTTTGATAAAGTAATCCCTAGGTATTTTACCATTTTTGTTTTTGTTTTGAAGTGTATCCTAGTTTTTAAAATATGTTTAATAAATAGTTGCTACTGCTGTAGAGAAATGCTACTGATTTTTTAAGTTGTATCTGACAACATTGTTGAACTTTTACTCATTCTAATAGATGGCTGATTATTCCAATAGTTTTCTATTAATATATAGATGATCTTGTTTATGGCAAATGACAATTATTTTGTTTCCCTCCAAATCCTTTGGCCTTTGATTCAATTTCTTTCCTTAAAGTGCATTGCCCAGGACCTCCAATATTAGGTTAAGCAATAATAATGAGAGTGAGCATCCTGTGTTGTTCTTAGTCTTAGAAGGAATTCCTCTAGAATTTCTCTACCAAGCATAGTGTTTTCTGTAGATACTTAGCATATGACCTTTATAAAATCAAGATATTTCCTTCCAGATCTGATTTTCTAAGAATTTTTATTTTTAAGCATACATAATTATTAAATTTTAATGGCGCTTTTTCTGGTCCTGCTGCAATAATTGTATAGTTTTTCTCTTGTAGTCTATTGATGTGGTAAGTTACACTGATTGATTTTCTGATTTTGAATCATCCTTGCTTTCCTGGAGACAAAACTTTCTTAATAGTGTCTTATCATTGTCATTATATAGATGATGATAACATAGTTATATTGGCCTCACTAATATTTTAAAGATTTTTTTTTTAAAGAAGCTTTGGGTTCACAGAAAAGCTGAGCAGAAAATACAGAGTTTTTCCCACATAGTCTCACCTCCACACGTGCACAGCCTCCCCGACCTGTAACATCGCCGACCAGAGTGGGACATTCGCTGATGTCCCACACTGATGAACACACACTGACAGATCTTAATCACTCAAGGGTCATCATTTACATTCTGGTTCAACCTTGGCTTTGTACATTCTATGGATTTGGAGAAATGTATAATGATATGTATCCGTCATTATAGTATCATAGGGGAATATCTGTTGTCCTAAAAATCTTCAGTGCTCTGCCTGTTTATCTCCCTTACCCCACTATAACCTCTGGCAACCACTGATCCTTTTGCTGTCTCATGGTTTTGCCTTTTCTGGAATGTCATAGAGTCAGATCATATAGTACGGAAACTTCTCAGACTGGCATCTTTAGTTAGCGATACACATTTAACAGAGAGATGGAGCCAAAGCAAAAAGAGCACCCAGGTGTGGATGTGACTGGTGTTGGAAGTAAAGTCCAAAGCTGTAAAGAACAATATTGCATAGGAACCTGGAATGTTAGGTTCACGAATCAAGGTAAATGGGAAGTGGTCAAACAGGAGATGGCAAGAGTGAACATTGACATTTTAGGAATCAGTGAACTGAAATGGACCGGAATGGGTGAATTTAACTTCAGTTCAGTCGCTCAGTCATGTCCGACTCTTTGCAACCCCATGAATCGCAGCACACCAGGCCTCCCTGTCCATCACCAACTCCCGGAGTTCACTCAGACTCACGTCCATCGAGTCAGTGATGCCATCCAGCCATCTCATCCTCTGTCATCCCCTTTTCCTCCTGCCCCCAACCCCTCCTAGCATCAGAGTCTTTTCTAATGAGTCAACTCTTCACATGAGGTGGCCAAAGTACTGGAGTTTCAGCTTCAGCATCATTCTCTCCAAAGAAATCCCAGGGCTGATCTCCTTCAGAATGGACTGGTTGGATCTCCTTGCAGTCCAAGGGACTCTCAAGAGTCTTCCCCAACACCACAGTTCAAAAGCATCAACTCTTCGGCACTCAGCCTTCTTCACAGTCCAACTCTCACATCCATACGTGACCACAGGAAAAACTATAGCCTTGACTAGACGGACCTTTGTTGGCAAAGTAATGTCTCTGCTTTTGAATATGCTATCTAGGTTGGTCATAACTTTTCTTCCAAGGAGTAAGCATCTTTTAATTTCATGGCTGAAGTCAATGACCATTATATCTACTACTATGGGTGAAAATCCCTTAGCAGAAATGGAGTAGCCATCATAGTCAACAAAAGAGTCCAAAATGCAGTACTTGGGTGCATCTCAAAAACAACAGAATTATTTCTGTTCATATCCAAGGCAACCATTCAATATTAAATCCACTATGCCCAACCAGTAATGCTGAAGAAGCTGAAGTCGAATGGTTCTATGAAGATCTATAAGACCTTCTAGAACTAACACCCCAAAACGATGTCCTTTTCATTATGGGGAACTGGAATGCAAAAGTAGGAAGTCAAGAAACACCTGGAATAACAGGCAAATTTGGCCTTGGAGTACATAAGGGAGCAGGTCAAAGGCTAACAGAGTTTTGCCAAGAGATCGCACTGGTCATAGCAAACACCCTATTCCAACAGCACAAGAGAAGACTCCTCACATGGACACCACTAGATGGTCAGTACTGAAATCAGATTGATTATGTTTGCAGCCAAAGATGGAGAAGTTCTATGCAGTCAGCAAACAGACCAGAAGCTGACTGTGGCTCAGATTATGAACTCCTTACTGCCAAATTCAGACTTAAAGAAAGTAGGGAAAACCACTAGACCATTCAGGTATGACCTAAATCAAATCCCTTATGATTATACAGTGGAAGTGACAAATATATTCAAGGGAATAGATCTTATAGACAAAGTGCCTGAAGAACTATGGATGGAGGTTTGTGACATTGTACAGGAGGCAGGGATCAAGACCATCCCTAAGAAAAAGAAATGCAAAAATGCAAAATGTTTGTCTGAGGCGGCCTTACAAATAGCTGAAAAAAGAAGAGAAGCTAAAGGCAAACGAGAAAAGGAAAGATATACCCATGTGAATGCAGAGTTCCAAAGAATAGCAAGGAGAGATAAGAAAGCCTCCCTTAGTGATCAGTGCAAAGAAATAGAGGAAAACAATAGAATGGGAAAGACTAGAGATCTCTTCAAGAAAATTAGAGATACCAAGGGAATATTTCATGCAAAGATGGGCACAATAAAGGACAGAAATTGTATAGACCTAACAGAAGCAGAATATATTAAGAGGTGGCAAGAATACACAGAAGAACTATACAAAAAAGATCTTCGTGACCCAGATAGTCATGATGGTGTGATCACTCACCTAGAGACAGACATCCTGGAATGTGAAGTCAAGTGGGCCTTAGGAAGCATCACTATGAACAAAACTAGTGGAAGTGATGGAATTCCAGTTGAGATATTTCAAATCCTGAAAGATGATGCTGTGAAAGTGCTACACTCAATATGCCAGCAAATTTGGAAAACTGAGCAGTGGCCACAGGACTGGAAAAGGTCAGTTTTCATTCCAGTCCCAAAGAAAGGCAATGCCAAAGAATGCTCAAACTACCTCACAATTGCACTCACACCCACTCCAGTACTCTTGCCTGGAAAATCCCATGGACGGAGGAGCCTGGTAGGCTGCAGTCCATGGGGTCGCTAGGAGTTGGGCACGACTGAGCGACTTCACTTTCACTTTTCACTTTCATGCATTGGAGAACGCAATGGCAATCCACTCCAGTGTTCTTGCCTGGAGAATCCCAGGGACAGGGGAGCCTTGTGGGCTGCCGTCTATGGGGTCACACAGAGTTGGACACGACTGAAGTGACTTAGCAGCAGCAGCAGCAACTAGCAAAATAATGCTCAAAATCCTCCAAGTCAGGCTTCATCAGTATGTGAACTGTGAACTTTCAGATATTCAAGCTGGATTTCAAAAGGCAGAGGAACCACAGATCAAGTTGCCAACATCTGCTGGATCATGGAGAAAGCAAGAGAATTCCAGAAGAACATCTACTTCTGCTTTATTGACTACACCAAAGCCTTTGACTGTGTGGATCACAGCAAACCATGGAAAATTCTGAAAGAGATGGGCATACCAGACCACCTGACCTGCCTCCTGAGAAATCTAAATGCAGGTCAAGAAGCAACAGTTAGAACTGGACATGGAACAACAGACTGGTTCCAAATCGGAAAAGGAGTAGGTCAAAGCTGTATATTGTCACCCTGCTTATTTAACTTATATGCAGAGTACATCATGAGGAATACCGGGCTGGATGAAGCACAAGCTGGAATCAAGATTGCTGGGAGAAATATCAATCACCTCAGATATGCAGATGACACCGCCCTTATGGCAGAAAGTGAGGAACTAAAGAGCCTCTTGATGAAAGTGAAAGAGGAGAGTGAAAAAGTTGGCTTAAACTCAATATTCAGAAAACTAAGATCATGGCATCTGGTCCCATCACTTTATGGGAAATAGATGGGGAAAAAGTGGAAACAGTGACAGACTTTATTTTCTTGGGCTCCAAAATCACTGCAGATGGTGACTGCAGCCATGAAATTAAAAGATGCTTGTTCCTTGGAAGAAAAGCTATGACCAACCTAGAAAGCATGTTAAAAAGCAGAGACATCACTTTACTGACAAAGGTCTGTATAGTTAAAGCTGTGGTTTTTCCAGTAGTCATGTATGGATGTGAGTTGAACCGTAAAGAAGCACACAGAGGCCTGTGTTTTTTAGCTTCTCTAGTACTGAAGTACTGGAGTGCTGAAGTGCTGAAGAATTGATGCTTTTGAACTGTGGTTCTGGAGAGTCCCTTGGACAGTAAGGAGATCAAACCAGTCTACCCTAAATGAAATCAACCATGAATATTTATTGGAAGGACTGATGCTCTAGCTGAAATTCCAATACTTTGGCCACCTTATGCAAAGAACTGACTCATTTGAAAAGATCCTGATGCAGGGAGAGATTGAGGGCAGGAGGAGAAGGGGATGACAGAGGATGAGATGGTTGGATGGCATCACTGACTCAATGGACATGAGTCTGAGTATGCTCTGGGAGTTGGTGATGGACAGGGAAGCCTGGCTTGCTGCAGTCCATGGAGTCACAAAGAGTCAGACACAACTGAGCAACTGAACTGACGGACACATTTAACATTCCTCCATGTCTTTTCACAGCTCAATAGTTTCTTTTTAGTGTTAAATAATATTCCATTTTCTGGATGTATCAAAGTTTATTTATTCATTTATATTTTGAAAGGCATTTGGCTACTTCCAAGTTTTGGCCATTGTGAATGAAGTTGCTGAAAAAAATCTTTGTGCAGGTCTTCATGTTAACATAAGTTTTCAACTCCTTTTGGTAAATACCCAAAAGTACAAACTTTTGGGTAAGGGTATATTTAGTTTGTAATAAACCACAAAGCTATTTTTTAAGGTGGCCGTAGTATTTTACATGTTCACCAGCAACAAATGAGAGCTCCTATTGCTACAAATATTCACCAGTATTTGATGTTGTCAGTGTCCTAGATTTTGGCCATTCTAATAGGAACATAGTGAAAATATCTTTTTTAACAAAGGAAATAACACTATAACATTACTCACCTACTGAAAATGTTCTACTCTTTTCCCATCACAATTACATCCCAGCTCCTTATCACAGGCTATTAGGAAAGTGACCATATAATTTATCTATTGAAACTAGGCAGTTTTGAGGCTCTACATGTAGCAATGCCACGATAACCTCATATCTAACCCTTTCTCTGATTCCTCAGCTCCAGCTACACCGACCATGTTGCTTTTTTCAATGGTTCCCACATTAAGGCTTTTGCACCAGCAAAAATTCAATAAGGATGCACGAAATGTTTATGTGGCAAACATTATATCTGGGGATTTGGTGAACAAAACAAAGTTTCTATTTTCATTGAGTTCACATTCTAGAAGACTCTTGCCCTAGATTCCCACATGGCTTGCCCACTCACATCACTCAGGCATTTGCTCAAATGTCCTTGAAAAGGTCTTCCCTGGATATCCCATCTACAATAGACGGCTCCTACCACCCTGTCAATTGCCATTCTCTGCACCTAACGTTTTTCATCAGGACTTGAAATTTTACTAGTCATTTGTTTGTCTTCTTATAGTCTCCCTTAGAATGAAAGCTTCAAGAAGGCCAGGGCTTCTGGCCTCAGTCACTGCTGTATCCCTAATCCTGGAACACTGCCTGAATCATCAATCAATTATTATCTGTTTACTAAAGAAATAATGGACAGTTCACTGTGGACATTTAGTATAGACAAACCTTTCCCTTTGGGAAGATTTAATTACGTTTTTCAAGAATATTTAATAACACTGAATTCCTTAGAGATGTCTGAAGAGAAGATCCCTATCACAACCATTTCTCTTGAAAAAAAAAAAAAACTTTCTCATGTTTCCTTTCTCTGCAATAAAAATTGGACTACAAGGAGGCTCCACCAATATTACTGAGCTCTCTTAGTATCACTAAGACCCAGACTGAAAGCACATGAATGAGAGTTCATGAGTCCTTCTTCTGAGGTTTCCCATGGCAGATTCATCCACCAGTTTCCCTTTCGAAAAAGCTGCACTTTTGAAACTGCACAGCAAGACCTTGAAAGGGAGTCCTGTCTTCCTGAATACACTCGACACTGAAGCCTGCGCTGCAAAGACTCATCAGGGGTGTTTCCCCTTGGGGCGCAAGTTCAGCTGGCTGGAGTTTTTTCAGGTTCTTGCCTGTGTGCTTCCAAAAGTTCTCTGTAGATAAGCATGTGAGTGAGAATGAGCTGTAATTATAAATTAATGAAAACAATTTTCTGTCGAACTTATGGATATTGTTCTCATGAAGATTGTCTGGCTAGTCAAATGTTTCTCCTTCATTCTGCCAAGTACCTCAGAAATTTAATTAAAAGTGGCTTTGACTGTGTGTATCCAAGGGAAACCAATTCCTGGTTTTAACGAAGGAAGAAATGAATACTTAAAGCAGGTTGCTATTATGGAGCAGGAGAGCACAAGTAGGGTTTTGAACTGGCTTGCCAAACAGAGCCGATGACTTAAAGAATTTGTAGAGAGAGATATTTCTTTGGAGAAGAGAATATCTTGGAAACATTTCATTCAGTGTGACTTTCTAAGAGGCACGTGTCATGTACTCCTTGGAAAGTAATTCCTTTCAACCTTACAGTCATTCTGCTTTAAACATACAGTTATCTCAGTTTCAATTATAATGCTTCTTGAATTTTATGTTTCAATCCAGTATTACCTGATTCCCTATGCTGTCCCCCATCTATTGTCCTAGACTGCAGTTTTATCTCTGTAGTTAGAATGCAGCTGGTGTTCAAATTCGACTTGAACAGGTGACATTTTTCAATTAGCTGCATGAAGCTGGGCCAGACACTGAATCTCCCTATGGCTCAGCTTGTTTCACCATAAAATGGAGCTAGCATTACCTTCTTGCTGGGTTGCTATGAAGAATGGATGTGATCCTATGTGAGAATATTTGTGAACTACAATCTGGCATGAACCAATCCAGGACCAAAGTGAAGCAACTGAGGAGAAAAACTGAGGGGGAACTCCCCAAAACTCAGCAATCAAAATAAATATTTGAATATCGCATTTTTAAAAAGTCAAACTTATTACCAAAAAACCTCCATGAGGAACAAAATATCAAAAACATTGACCCTGGGTATGAAAATGTGAGCACTATAATCATCTGTGTGGTAGAAGTATAAAGGAAAAATATGGATCAAAGACTGGATTAACAGTCTTTGCCATGTCACACTTTTTCTAAGATTGTCCTTTGCTTTTAACAGCTGGTTTCAGAGCTGGGCTGCTTTTGCTTTCTCACTGTTGGGTCAGCTGGAAGCTATTCTCAACATGCTATTTGCTTGACTCTTGATTTCTTTTTCTCGCAGGTACAGGTTGCCTGACGTCTCTTTCATTCTTCAAGTTCCTCTGTTGTCCTGCGAGTGGTGCTCTGGTTCTTTGAAAAAGTCTTTTGGTTCAAGATTTGCTGTTCTTTAATCATGGCATCACCGACTGGATGAACATGAGTTTGAGCAAGCTCAGGAGGTTGCTGATGGACAGGGAAGCCCTGCATGCTGCAATTCATGGGGTTGCAAAGAGTTGGGCAAGACTGAACAACTGAACTGAAACCTTGGTTTACTTCCTGAGATTCCTGAGTCAAAGACTGGCTTTCCTGAGGCTCTTGAGGTGATGTAATGATGTCAAAAGAAACACTTGCTTTACAGTACACTCTCAGATGAGTTTTCACACAGATTTGCATTTAATGGTCCTGCCAAGTGCCAAGCCCAGGCATACAACCCTCAGATTTTGTGGAAACACTAAGACAACCCATGTTTAAATATAGATGACATGAAACAAGTTTAGAAGTTCAGCTCATGTCCCTGACACACAGAACTTTCTCAAATTCTCTCTTTCTATGCAAGCATGGAGTATTCTTTGATCTATTGTTATCATCATCAGGTCCCTATTTCCACCCCGAAACTCCTCTTTATTGCTTATGTACAAAATGGCTGTCTGGGGAGGCCTTACAAAGAGCTGTGAAAAGAAGAGAAGCGAAAAGCAAAGGAGAAAAGGAAAGATATAAGCATCTGAATGCGGAGTTCCAAAGAATAGCAAGAAGAGATAAGAAAGCCTTCTTCAGCTATCAATGCAAAGAAATAGAGGAAAAGAACAGAATGGGAAAGACTAGAGATCTCAAGAAAATTAGAGATACCAAGGGAATATTTCATGCAAAGATGGGCTCGATAAAGGACAGAAATGGTATGGACCTAACAGAGCAGAAGATATTAAGAAGAGGTGGCAAGAATACACAGAAGAATTGTACAAAAAAGATCTCCACAACCTGGATAATCATGATGGTGTGATCACTCATCTAGAGCCAGACATCCTGCAATGTGAAGTCAAGTGGGCCTTAGAAAGCATCACTACGAACAAAGCTAGTGGAGGTGATGGAATTCCAGTTGAGCTGTTTCAAATCCTGAAAGATGATGCTGTGAAAGTGCTGCACTCAATATGCCAGTGAATTTGGAAAACTCAGCAGTGGCCACAGGACTGGAAAAGGTCAGTTTTCATTCCAATTCCAAAGAAAGGCAATGCCAAAGAATGCTCAAACTACTGCACAATTGCACTCATCTCACATGCTAGTAAAGTAATGCTCAAAATTCTCCAAGCCAGGCTTCAGCAGTATGTGAACCGTGAACTCCCTGATGTTCAAGCTGGTTTTGGAAAAGGCAGAGGAACCAGAGATCAAATTGCCAACATCTGCTGGATCATGGAAAAAGCAAGAGAGTTCCAGAAAAACATCTATTTCTGCTTTCTTGACTATGCCAAAGCCTTTGACTATGTGGGTCACAATAAACTGTGGAAAATTCTGAGAGAGATGGGCATACCAGACCACCTGACCTGCCTCTTGAGAAATCTGTATGCAGGTCAGGAAGCAACAGTTAGAACTGGACGTGGAACAACAGACTGGTTCCAAATAGGAAAAGGAGTCCGTCAAGGCTGTATATTGTCACCCTGCTTATTTAACTTACATGCAGAGTACATCATGAGAAATGCTGGACTGGAAGAAACACAAGCTGGAATCAAGATTGCTGGAAGAAATATCAATAACCTCAGATATGCAGATGACACCACCCTTATGGCAGAAAGTGAAAAGGAACTCAAAAGCCTCTTGATGAAAGTGAAAGAGGAGAGTGAAAAAGTTGGCTTAAAGCTCAACATTCAGAAAATGAAGATCATGGCATCCGGTCCCATCACTTCATGGGAAATAGATGGGGAAACAGTGGAAACAGTGTCAGACTTTATTTTTGGGGGCTCCAAAATCACTGCAGATGGTGACTGCAGCCATGAAATGAAAAGACGCTTACTCCTTGGAAGAAAAGTTATGACCAACCTAGATAGCATATTCAAAAGCAGAGACATTACTTTGCCAACAAAGGTCCGTCTAGTCAAGGCTATGGTTTTTCCTGTGGTCATGTATGGATGTGAGAGTTGGACTGTGAAGAAAGCTGAGCGCCAAAGAATTGATGCTTTTGAACTGTGATGTTGGAGAAGACTCTTGAGAGTCCTTTGGACTGCAAGGAGATCCAACCAGTCCATTCTGAAGGAGATCAGCCCTGGGATTTCTTTGGAGTGAATGATGCTAAAGCTGAAACTGCAGTACTTTGGCCACCTCATGCGAAGAGTTGACTCATTGGAAAAGACTCTGATGCTGAGAGGGATTGAGAGCAGGAGGAGAAGGGGATGACCGAGGATGAGATGGCTGGATGGCATCACTGACTCGATGGACGTGAATCTGAGTGAACTCCGGGAGTTGGTGATGGACAGGGAGGTTGGTGTGTTGCGATTCATGGGGGTCGCAAACAGTCGGACACGACTGAGCAACTGAACTGAACTGAACCATGTCCTAACTGCTGTGCACACATGATCTCATCCAGTTCTTACAGCATCCTTTTGGGATAGGAATTGTTAGCTCATTTCTGGATGGGGAAGCGCAGTTGTAGGCTAATATAGCTAGTAATAACAGGTTCATGCATTTATTCAACAAATATTTACAAAGTTCTTACCGTGACTGAGGCTCTGTGTGACTACCCTTGGAGGCTAAGACAGACTGCAGCTAAGTTAAGCAGGAAGGGGTTTATAGCAGGATATTGAGTAGCTCAGAGAATCCTGGAGACACATGGCTATGCCAACGGGGACAAACCCTAAAGTCATTTCACAGACCGAATCTGTTAAGGAAATTGTCACCACTGACTGCACCATCATGGGCACTGGAAGATGCCAGCAGCACACCACCACTGCTGGGCTTCAGCCTCCACCAGAGAGCCTTTTTGATGTCCTTGCTGCTCTGCATCATTAGCTTTTCATTTGGAAAAACACAGTCACATGTCCGAACCCTAACAATGAAGATGCCTGGGAACATGAATGCCTAGGAACTTCCGTTGTAGGATGTGGGTTGAGACTTTAACAAATACTCAATTCCCAAAACATGGAAAGGGATTTCAGAGGCTGGTACAGCCAATATTGTGACAAATGATCACTACATGGAGTCCTTGCCCTGCAGGCATTTGCACACACTTGAGTGAGAGGATATACACAAGTGACTGTGGTGTGTAAGATGAGCCACTAAAGTGATGAGGACAAGGACTGCCCCTTGGAGGGAGATGGAGGACTCCAATTCTGGCTAGAGATGACAGGATCACACTTCTGCTGGGTCTTTTTTCAAAAATTTTTATTGAAACATAGCTGCTTAAAATGTTGTGTCAGTTTCAGGCAGATGCAAAATGATTCACGTATATGCTTTGCTCTGCTTAGCCGCTCAGTCGTGTCCGACTCTTTGTGACCTCATGGACTGTAGCCTGCCAGGCTCCTCTGTCCATGGGGATTCTCCAGGCAAGAATAAACTGGAGTGGGTTGCCATGCTCTCCTCCAGGGGATCTTCCCAACCCAGGGGTCAAACCCAAGTCTCCTGCATTGCAGGCAGATTCTTTACCATCTGAGCCACCAGGGAAGCCCAAGAATTCTGGAGTGGGTAGCCTATGTCTTCTCCAGAGGAACTTCCTGACCCAGGAATCAAACCAGGGTCTCCTGCATTGCAGGTGGATTCTTTACCAGCTGAGCTAGCCAGGAAGCCTATATTTATATGTATACATATATAAATATTCTATACATTTTAAGTTTCTTTTCAATTGTAGATTACAAGATATAGAGTATAGTTCCCTGAGTTATACAGTAGGTTCTCATTGGTTTTCTACTTCATATATAGCAATATGTTTATTTTAATCCTGAACTTCGCTTTTATTCCTTTCCCCCTTTCCCCTTTGGTAACCATAAGTTTGTGTTCTATATCTGTGAGTCTATTTCTGTTTTGTAAATAAGTTCATTTGCATTTTCTGGATATTAAAAAGTGGCAAAATTTGGAGAGATAACAATGGTGACAGGGTCAAATAGGATCGAACCAAGGTCTCCAGCATTCCAGGCAGGCGCTTTAACCTCTGGGCCACCAGGGAAGCCCAGAGAATGAGACATCCAGACAGAAAGGTCCAAAGTGTGTTGGCAGTGAGAAGTCCTCACATCTTGCTGAGTAGCGGAAGAGAACAGAAGGTTTACTGCAGAGATCTGAACATGAGATTATAAATCCTGCTCAAGGCATATGGCTATGGTGAAGGGAAAGAACAAATAAATTCAAAAGTGAAAAATAAACTCAGGATGCTTCTTGTGAAATAAGCATCAACTGAGCTTACTTCTCTTTCTAGCATTTGTCCTGGTTATAATTCATTATTTGTGTCTATGATGATTTGAGGAACACCTGTCCCCTCTATTGGATGGGAGACTTCATGAGGGAGAGACCTTGTCTGCTCTTCCTCCCCGTCTTAGACTCAGAGCCTTGCCAAGTGCCAGTTGCACAGCAGGAGCTCAGGAGATATGTTCAGAGAGGAAGACGGGTGTATAAGCAGATTGATACATAATTAGATGGAGAACAGGAAATGGAGAGGACAAAGATGATTCTGAGGTTTTGGTCATAGCAAAGTCTCATGGACATGCTGAATTTGAGGTTCAAAAGGAATATCTTCAGCGAATATTTTCAACTGATTTTCAGAGATGAGGGAAAAGTGATTCGTAACCTACCAGACTTAGGCAGGAAAGTCTGTTTTGTACACTGTACATACATATGATATGTTCAGTGGCTAACACAGCACAAGCGTGCATTGCAGTGATGACATTCCATGTGCACTGCAGACTGGCTTTGGGACAAAAAAATGATGTTTAAGTACTATTATTTCACACCATCTGTGCTCCTGTTCCTGGCTCAGATGGTAAAGAATCCGCTTGCAATGCAGGAGACACAGGTTTGATCCCTGGATCGGGAAGATCCCCTGGAGATGGGAATGGCAACCCATTCCAGTATTCTTGCCTGGAGAATTCCATGGACAAGTGATCACTACATGGAGTCCTTGCCCTGCCAGAGAAATCTGTCAGGCTACAGTCCATAGGGTCGCAAAGGGTCAGACATGACTCAGCAACCAAGCAAGCGTGCACATGCCCCTGTTCCTGTGCTCCCCGGACTGATAGAGTCAGGGCAGCACTGTGTGGTCTGAGTGGAGAGGCGTATCTCCCTTAGTGAGCTTCATCCAGCTGCCTGCCCTCCCACACTTGGAGTGTGACACGGAATAAGAGCGGACATCCGGTCCAGGATGGGAGAAGAAAAAGAGCATACGTCAAAGACACAGCGCTCCAGCCCCACCAGGATATGTGTGAGAGTGCTCCTCCGACTTATGCCATAATTCATATCAAGAGCTGATAAATTCTTCTCAGTGAGTCTCTTAGTGTGGATGTCTTGATTTTCAGTCTTGCTCCTCTGAGGTCAAATGATCCAAGCAGCGTTTGGTGGCTAAAAGGAGGGCAGGATTTAAAGAATTACACAAATATTGGAGGCTTTCCACCTAGCTCCCTGGGTAACAGCAGTGAGATGATAGGAAATATTTTACAAATTAAGTTGCGTTAGCCAGAAAAGGGAGCAGAACTATTGCTTCCTCACGATTCACTGTTTCTCTTCCAGCAGTAAAAAAAAAAATGAATGTTCTATGTCTTCTGTGTCTTCCTAAGCTCAGTTAGAGATAGCAACTGAATCTGGGTTGCAAGGATCTCAGAAGCAACTAAATTATCCAGGCTAGCAAAGCAGGGACATGTGTGAAGAAGGAAAAACCAGGGAGTAGACATTTGTGGCTTTGTGCTTCCCAGCAGCCTTGATTTGGGTAGCAGAACCCACACCTCACCTGAGAGACAATGACCCCACTCTGGCCCCAGTCTGGCATGCAGAGAGTATTGCACCCTTGGCCAGAGAGGTTAGTTTAGGGATTGACATATTCCTTACCAAGTCAGTCAGGAAAAATCCTGGGGGTGTAAATATGGTCATTCATGAGTAGTTTCAGATACATATGGATCCAGCCTCTTTACACAACTCTATCAAAAGGGGATGGGAAATTGCTTTGGAAAATTAACCTACCTAACAGCTTGTTTTTCACATTTTATGACAATCTTAAACACAAGTATCATGCATTGAATATTTGTGCTTCACGCATGAAATCTTTAAACACATTTATTGAAATGATTCATCTTTAGCTTTGTCCAGGCATGGGCGATGGGCCCCTAAAATGGATTGGACATGATGAAAAACTGCTGCTCAGAGAAACTCTGCATCCTACCCAAGATTTCACTTCACAGATATATCCTGAAATAGATAACTTTATGAAAGTGCTGAAGCCTTCCATGAGACAAATCCTTCAAAACTAAAAGCAAAAAGCTTTGCTTCCTGAGGAAAGGGTATATATATATTTTTTCCCCTAGTGGATAAAAGTGTCTGTATAAATGACCACAGTTCTTCCCAGGTGGTTCTAGTGGTAAGTAACCTGCCTACTAATGCAGGAGAGACACAGGTTCGATCCCTGGGTCAGGAAGATCCCCTGGAGAGGAGCATGGCAATCCACTCCAATATTCTTGCCTGGGGAATTCCTCAGGCAGAGGAGCCTGGTGGGCTATAGTCCATAGCGTGGCAGAGTCAACAGAACTGAAGTGACTTAGCATGCACACCGATGACCACATTTCTTTCTTTGCTTTGGCCATTAGGGAGCTCTGAGGCAAATTTACTGCTCAATTATGGTAACATGATAAGATTATTTGAGTTCCTTCATCTTCACTCTGCATTTGTTATAATTTACATTTCTCTGGCCCTGTTAGTCAATTTTAGGCCTATATTTTATTATATGTATTTTCCCCTATATTATTTGTTGAACAAGGTACAGGATAAGCCAATTCTGGCTCAAATAATACAATAGTTTTTTCAAAGGCTATGGATGTCTGAGACAACAGCAGTGAGTGTCTAGAACAAGGGACTATTAGCTTGACTCTTACAAGGTGGAATGCTTTGTTTCCCTAAAACGTAACTCCAGATCTGGAGATGGTACTGGTGGTGAGAGTTCTTTGTCGGGCTTCTGCTCTGATCAGTAATGAATTTCTTAACTTTGACAGATTCTCTTTTCTAATATGCCATTAGCATTGCTCACTGCAAAATTCCATTTGGATTCATGGGTGGATGTTTGAAATCATTCTGAATACAAAAAATTCAGGGTTGTTTCTTAGTTGCAATGTCTTTGTGAAAGATGAGTGCACTTAACACCTTTCTGTTCTATAAAAACATTTCCCTTAAGAGTCTGCCGAAGTCACAAGAAAAATAGGTAGAGCTGTGCTACCAGCAAAAAGAAGCCCAAACTGGACATCTGAATATGACTTAGAGACACCAAACAAGGGACATAGAAAAAGGGAGTGGGCATAACCTAGGACTTGCGAGGGGCACAGGACCATCAAGATTTCCAGGAGAAATTACGGAAACATCTGCAAGGTCAGGGCAGGAAGTCCAGGGCTGCTACTCAGAGAGGGAAGTGCCTTCCCTGAGACTGAGCAGAGCTGAAATAACCAGGCCAGAGGGGTCAATGGAAGACCTGGGAGTAAACTCCAAGAATGACCAACAGTCCATCAACTCAAATTCAAGTGCTTCAGCCACAAAGGGAGGGCCATTTGGGGCATTTAGGACCCAGTGAACTGCAATAGTCTGGCACAGATGTAGCTCAACGTTAATTACATTACAATAAAGAATCTGTGTTCTGGGACTTCCCTCGTGATCCAGTGGATAAGACTCTGCACTTCCGCTGCAGGGGGCCAGGGTTTGACCCCTGGTCAGGGAAGTTCCACATGCTGCACAATGTGGCACAAAGAAAAGAATCTGTGTTCAGAAAAATCTCTTGATTGTCTTTGCCTCTGTTCCAATCATGGCACTGTTGAAGGGCTAATGAAAGAATAGAGCAAACAGAGTTGATTGCAGAGTTATAATCAAACAGTTGGGAAACTTTGCAATTTTGGTGCTTGGAAAATACAAAGTCTACAGAACCTCAGCTGAATAACAGATAATTGGCCAGGAAAATACATCCAAGAGGGGCTTGGAGTGTTTTGGGTATGAAAGGAATGCTCCAGGGGGGTGTGGTGAGGTAGGACGGGAGTGGGGGTTGGAATACTGGGGACTCACTTCAAGTCCTGCCAATTTGGCAAGAAACCTCCTGCTTCACTGGGTTGGCTCAACCACCCGTTCTTTCACACCATCCCCCCAAGAGAGATCACTTTCAGCCTGACCCTTAAGCATCTCCAACCTTTGTGACCCTCACTCTCTACATCAGTCCAGCATTGTTCAGCCTGACAGATGACCCGGCCTCCTCCTGGTTTTCTTTAAATAATAGGAGAACATTTGCTCTCTGGAAATACCAGGTTGCATCCAAATTTAAAAAAGAAAAATAAGAGAGGAAAGCATTCAAACAAAACTCTTGGAATGGGGCTCCTGCGGTAACATACCGAATAAAGGAAAACAGGAAAGCAATTGCAATATTAAAAATAGATGACTTCCTGCATGTAAATTCTTCGCTGACCTTGTTGATTGCAGTGTGGTCACTGTTTGCTGGCCTGCCACCTCTTGACTTCATGAGAGTTCGTATCAACGGACATTTCTCAGGGCTCAGTAACACCTGCCCCCGTTTTAAAAGCATTGGTTTCTACATCTGCCTGTGGGCATCAGACCTTTTCCCCTGATACTCAGTGCCCATCAGAGACTGACTTCTTATCCTTTGTCTCATTCCTACATGTCAAAGGAGAACTGACTGAATATGAGGTACCTCAGAGGACCCTGGAGGGGAGATGTTACTTGTGCATAAACTCATGCACTTTGATGACATCAGTGTCCACTGCCTACAAAACATAAAAGTAATAATGGGGGAACTAAAGCATCATCCTGCTAGCAGAATATTTCCACTCAGCTAACGCTCACCACACTCAAGCAATGCTGTGTGAGCTTGGGACACGCCCATGCCCTTGTGAACTTGCATTCCAGTTGGATAAAACAGACAATAAACAATAAGCCTAGTACATAAATAAATTAGTGTATTCTAAGACAAATGTGTAGAAGAAGGGAAAAGGAAAGTAGAATAAGAAGGATGAAGCTGGTGGGTGGTGTTAAATAAGACAGAGAGAACCTCAGTAAGAAGGTAATAGATAAGCAGAGACTCCATGGGAGGTAGGTGTCTTGAGGAAGCACTCAAGCTGCCAAGCTGCCAGAGCAAAGGCAGGATCATGCTCAGAGAACAGTAAGCTCCATTTCCCTCTCTTCCAATTCCAGGGAGGCCCCAGATAAGTCAGTTACTCTCCGTAGGCAGCAGAGGGAATGGCTTTGAAGCTGCGGGAGCAGTGATGAAAATGGTTTCATCACAAACAGTTCTGAGGAATTGGGGTGTGCATGGGTGAAAAGGCAAGGTCGAAGGTTTAAAAAGGGAGCACGTTCCAAGATTCCACTCCCTGAGTGGAGAATCGGGGCTGGAATCTCAAGGGCACACCCAAAACAAGTCAGCAGGAGACAGGAGGGTCGTTGTGTTGATTCCCGACACAGTTACAAGCGTAGCCTGGTAGGTGCCTTCTGAAGCACTTGTGGAATTTGGCCCTGGATCACAGAATTTTAGGATTGTTCCTCCCCAGCTGTGTTTGTCCCCTAATCCCCTTCTTTGTGTTGCCGTAGTCACTGGGGTTCTCTTAACCATTTTCTGTTTAGGGCCACTCTTGAAATTAGATCTCACCAAGGGATGATCCATACCCTAGGACTGCCCCCTCCTCTCTTACTGTGATCAGAAGGCCTGGGGAGTAGGGATTCACACACACAGTTAAAGAGGCATGGGAGTGCCCAGGGCCTGGGAACTCAGGTATTTTTTTAAAATAAAAAGCCTTGATTTTCTCTCATAGCCATTAGAGTTCTAGGATGAAGGGGGAAGAAAGAGATGGAGCTAGAAGCTTGTGTATTTAAAACCTTCCTAGTCTCCCATGGTTCTTGGGAGAAAGTCCACACCCCTCAACAGCCTTTATGCTTCTAGCGTCTATCTCTCAAAGTCCTCCTTCTTGCTAATTGAACCCACCGGGCACTTCTTTGAGGGGCCCTGCTTTCTACTGCCTTCAGGTGTATGTACCTGCTGTTCTGGAATTTTCTTTCAGCCCCATCTTAGCCTGACTAAAGCCCACTCATCCTTCAAGTCCCAGCTAATCTGTCCTTGCCCAAGGAAAGATCTCCTAACCCCCTAACTGGACTGGGCCACTGCCCTTCGAGAACTTGGCATGGTTCATAGTAAGTGCTCAATAAATATTTATGCTTTATAAATGTAGTTGATGAATGAATGAATGAGCACATGAACAGAAAAAGAAGTTAAAGTCAATGGATATTTTCTTCAAAATCTGAGAACTAGGTGGACAAAAGTCCCTGCCACAAAGGAAAGAGAGAAGAATAAAAGAAAATAAATTCTTTAAGGTCTGAAGTGCTTTTGCTTAAGGCAATTTTCAGGCCAGGTCAACCAGGTCAATCGCCAGAAAAAGCAATGGGGATTCGTTCTAGGACATTCATCTTCAGGCTTAGTGTTGAAAGTAACATTGTTCGCCTTGTTCACTGAGACTGAAAATGAGCTGAACCGCCCCAGGCAGAGGGGGCAGAAGGGCACAGCCAGGAAAGCTAAGCACGTCCAGTGTGGAGGGGTGAAGAAACGACATTACAAGAACATAATTTTAATTCTTGCCCTGTTTTGATCCAGTGTGGATGACCTTGGGCAAGTCACTTAACTTTCTGAATTACACTCTGATTGTCCAAAAAAGAATAAATAAACTTGGGGACATTGGGAGAAAAAAAAGATACTAGGCAAGTGTGTGTCTGACCACAATAGTGGTGTTATTAATGATCACCGATGCTATCCCCAGCTGTTCTCCAGTATGATTTTATTAGTCCCACTGCTGTTTCCTGATTCGCTTCCATTCAGGAAGCTTTGAAATAATGGTTAGCAGAGGGGCACGTTGCAAAAATAAAAATTCTCACTCTTTTAACTTTTCCATCCACTTTAATACCAATGCCCATCCTTCCTCTCTACCCAGCTTCAGCTGGAGTCCTGCCATTCCTGTGATCAATCACGCTTGGGGGAGAATCTTACTCATGTGGTGGGGAGGTGGGGGAGTGGAAGGGGGGGCGCGGTGGGACGGTCGGGGCGGAGGGAGTTCTGGTCCAGCATGACTGTTGAGTGTGATGTCCTTTTGTGGTGCCCTCGAAAACAGAAGTGAGGAAACAGGCCGTCATTTATCATGCGGCTTTGTAATACATGCTGATAATGCAAAACAGCCAGGCTGCTCCTGAGGTCGGTCCAACCAAGTACCAAGAGTCAGCTGAGGGGGGCCAAGTCGGAAAGGGAGGCTCCCTGTGGGATGTGCCCTTTGGCCAGGGATCTCCCTGCAGTCACAGCTTCCCACTTGTTGCTGGAGACTGCCATTTGTCCTCTGGAGAGCACACAGCCACCTGCCTTCTGTACACTGCCAGTTTGGGGCCTCTTGGGGAAGCTGAAAACTTCCCCATTTCAGCCACTCACAGCCCAGTCCTCCCCAAGCCTGGTATGCTACTGGATGCAGGTGCTAGACAGTGGAGCTTTGGATGTGGCGGTGGTTGCTGGCCCTTGAACCAATCACTGTAGCCGAGGAGAAGCAGCATTCTGATTGGCTAAGCCTAGGTCACCTGCCCACTCTTGGATGGGTGTGAGGCAACCTCAGTTATATCCACACCACAGTGAACCTTGTTTCCAGGATGAATGACAAAGGAAGTGTGATGGAATCACTGGAATTACTTCTCTTATTTCTCTGAATTTCCTCTAACCTCTCAACCCAGCACACCAGTTAGCACCATGCCTTTGCCCAAAGGAGGCTTCCATCAATATGTCTTCTGGCAAAAAAAAAAAAAAAATCCACTTGAATCCACAAATGAACACATGATAAAAGCCACGCAAAGGCAAAAGACCATGGAAGCACTTTTTAAAAAGGGACCTTTTTCCCACCAGGTACGCATCTAAGAAAACACCAAGCCGAGAGAATGACATTACTAAAACAGAATAGTCAGGTTCAGCCTCTCCAAGCACTCAGCCGCTCTCTACTGTGGACCTTTGCTGCTCTTTTCAGTGTCACAAAGGCTCCATGTAGCTAAGTCCTCCTTTCTCAGGCCTCATCTGGCTTTCCCCATCAGCAGCAATTGACTCAGTTGATAACATTCTTCTCCTTGAAACCCTTTCTTGCCCTGGTTTCTAAGACGTCACACTCACTTTGTTCTCTTCCCACCTTACAAACCTTCCTTCTTGGATTCTTTTGCTGGTTTTCCCTGCCCTCCCGCCCTCCCTGCTTCTGAATGTTCAGTGCCCAGGGACCAGTACTTGGAGCTGTTCTTTCCCCCTAAGTAAATAAGTAAGTGTTAATCACTCAGTCGTGCCCAACTGTTTGCAACCCCGGACTGCAGCCCACCAGGCTCCTCTGTCCATGAGATTTTCCAGGCAAGGATACTGTAATGGGTTGCCATTTCCTTCTCCAGGGTATCTTCCCAACCCAGGGATCGAACTTGGGTCTCCTGCACTGCAGGCAGATTCTTTACCGACTGAGCTACAAGGGAAGCCCTCTTTCCCCTTGGATGATCTCATCTAGTTTATGGCTTTAAAACCATCCATGTGCTATGATCCAGTGTGTGTGTGTCTAGGCTAAACCCCTTTCCTGTGCCCCAGATCTTATATCTATAAAAATATCACAGCTGATATTTTTACTTGGATGTTTACTAGAACTCGCCAGCCTATCCCATCTATGACTAAGCCCTTGATGGCCCACCTTCCACTGCTATCAAAAAGAAAACAGTTCCTCCCATAATCTAGTCACTCAGGCATATCCACCATGCTTGTTCCTGACTCCTCTCTTTCTCTTCCTCCATATTTTGTCCAAAAGAAAATTCTACATGCTCCATCTTAAAATATATTCAAAACTGAATACCCTCTCTCCTGCTGCCACCCTATTCCTAACAGGTCTTCCTGCTTCTGCTGTTGTCTCTGATCTCAAGCTCATCCTCATGGCTTATTCTCAACACATGAGCCACACTGATTCCACTGAAATTTTAACAGATCATGTCAGTCCTCTGCTCATAGAATACAGTAGCCTCAGAGTAAAAGTTAAATCCTTGTTGTGACCTATGTGGGCCATGTGATCTATCTCTCACTTACCTCACACACTTTGTGTGAGTGCTAAGTCACTCAGTCATGCCCAGCTCTTTGTGACCCGATGGACTGCAGCCTGCCAGGCTTCTCTGTCCATGCGATTCTCTAGGCTGGGATACTAGAGTGGTTTGCCATGCCCTCCTCCAGGGGATTTCTCGACCCAGGGATTGAATCTGCATCTCTTATGTCTCCTGCTTTGGGCAGGCGGAGCCTTTACCATTAGTGCCACCTGGGAAGGCCACCTCACTTGCTCTCAGTTCAGTTCAGTCCAGTCGCTTACTTGTGTCCAACTCTTTGTGACCCCATGGACTGTAGCACGGCAGGCTTCCCTGTCCACCACCAACTCCCAGAGTTCACTCAAACTCATGCCCTTTGAGTTGGTGATGCCATCCAACCATCTCATCCTCTGTCATCCCTTTCTCCTCCCACCTTCATTCTTTCCCAGCATCAGGGTCTTTTCAAATGAGTCAGTTCTTCGCATCAGGTGGCCAAAGTATTGGAGTTTCAGCTTCAACATCAGTCCTTCCAGTGAATATTCCGGATTGATTTCTTTTAGGATGGACTTGTTGGATCTCCTTGCAGTCCAAGGGACTCTCAAGAATCTTCCCCCAACACCACAGTGTTGAAATGTTGTCACTCACTTTACCTCCTGTTAATCATATCCTTTCTCCTTCCACTTCTTTCCTTATATATTCCAGGCATGCCCCCACCCCAGGGCCTTTGCGCTTGCTCTTCCCTCCCCCACAAAAGCTCTTCCTCCAAATATCCACATGGTTTCATCCTCAACTCCTTCAAATATTTACTCAAGTCACCTTCTTAGACAAGTTTTCCTTGGAGGCTAGGCTAATGCTAAGTCACGTCAGTCATGTCTGACTCTATACGACCCTATAGACAGCAGCCCACCTGGCTCCCCTGTCCCTGGGATTCTCCAGGCAAGAACACAGGAGTGGGTTGCCATTTCCTTCTACAATGCATGAAAGTGAAAAGTGAAAGTGAAGTCGTTCAGTCATGTCCGACCCTCAGCAATCCCATGGACTGCAGCCTTCCAGGTTCCTCCGTCCATGGGGTTTTCCAGGCAAGAGTACTGGAGTGGGGTGCCATTGCCTTCTCTGTTTCCTTGGAAATCCTGTCCAAAATTCAATACTCTAATTTTTCCTGTCTCCCTCTCCTTTTTATTTTTATCCTTTCCTTTTATCATTAGCTAACATTCATATATATTATATATATACATATAGCATATGTTATATATATAACATTTACTATAGTCAATAGAATGGACTTTCCCTTAAGGTCTGTTGAACGGGGATTCTTAGTAAGAATTCTTACTATGATTCTTTTAAGTCTGTGCCATTGTCCAGAAACTTAGTGCACAAATGTGCACATTTATGTGATCCATTCTTTTTCAAAAATTGAGCTATAATTGATATATAATATTAGTTTCAGGTATACAAAACATAATGAGTTGATATTTGTACACACTCCAAAGTGATCAACACTATAAATCTAGTTAACATCCATCACCTTACATAGTTAAAAATAATTTTTTTCTTGCAATGAGAACTTTTAAAACCTGTTCTCTTAGTAACTTTCAGATATGCAATATATTCAAATTTTTCACACATTTTCTGTACTTATTTCATCCTGTGCATTATATTTTCTCCCTCTAGATTGTTAGCTCCATGAGGATAACACTATTTTTCTTTTAATCATTAATATCTTCTTGGGACCTGAAATAGTGTCTTTATATAAAAAAGGAAAGTAAACAAAATAGCATAATTGTATAACTGAGATCTGAGACCCTTGAAAGTCAAGCTCTATATTTGAGCTTAACTTCTATCTAACTAAATTCAGTCATTGGGCAAGATAGGATTCCAAGTCTTGAGGTCCATTTTTGGTCTAGAGGAAGCCAGGAAGATTTTCTACTTATGTGGTTTACTAGCCTTAAAGTTTTCAATAGCTTCTCATTATCTTCAGGGATCAAATTCATTCCACCATCATCTGTACCTTTTCAAGTTTATCTGCTATATCAGATGTCTGCTATATCAGATATAACAGTTGTCTTCCCCAGCCAAACTAGTCTGTCCACTCTTTTCCCAAATTGCCTTGAGCTTATTTTCTTCCATATTCTTTCTCTTTCCTTTCTGTTATCCGAAACATCCTTCACATCTCCTCTACTCATCTATGCAAACCCACCTCACTCTTCATGATCTCTTTCTTTCCCCACCTGATGAAATCCAACTGGTCTTTCAGCTCACGTTATGCCTCCTTTGGAAGGTCTTCCCCGAACTTTCCAGATGGAATGAAATGCTCCCTATCTAGTAAGTTTATAGTACCTTTTCCCAACATTATTCAGCTCTTTGTACAGTGCCAACATGGGGTAGTAAAGTAAGGATCCACAGCACAGAGTCTAGAGCTTTAGTGTATTGATTCAAATACTATAATTCAAATACTATGATTCAATATGCTATAAACAATTTCACTGATTTTTTCCTGCAAACCCAGTGTATAGCCATAATGCCAGTGTGACACTGAGTTGGATTCAACACCTATTTATTGAATTAATGCACAATGAGAAACAGAAAGATGATTTCAAGGTCCTTCCCTGGACCACTATCTACAGAACCACTGTCTGCTCAGGAAGATCAATGTGTACACAGCTAATGTCCCAATATTTATTATATCCTACATACAATATGGTTCTTTTATTCCTTTCTTAAAGTTTCAGCTTTCCTCAGTCTCTCACTCATACCTATTTTATAATTTTGAATCCAAGATAGATTTATAGCTGAAACAGTTTATTGTTTCTTTTTTATAATTTCAAATATTTATTTCTTTAAAATGGAGAGAATTAAGAGTATTAGAGAAGTAATTTAAAGATATAATCCTTTAGAAATCTTGCAATATTTCTGCAACTAGAACAATCTTTTTAAAGCCTTATTTCACTGATTTAACTTCCAAAATTTATTTAATATTTAATGATTACATAATATACTAACAAGGCACTTTGCATGTTAGATATATTAAAAAAACTAATGACGCTTGGTAGTGTTGATGGTTAGAGGAAAAATTTCAAAGGTATATTTTTTGTTTTAATGTGGGAATATGTAAGTTGTAATCTATTAGTGTCTACTTAATGAAATTGCTTTTGAAACCCTGCTTGTTAACCTTTAACCTTGAAGCTCATGCATAGTTTCCTTATTCATTAAATGACTAACTCACTGACCAGAGATATTTATGAGCTCTTGGCTCAGCCTGAATCTTTCTGGCCTAGACCAGAGACTGAGGAAGTTTCCAGAATGATCTCCGCAGCCTTCTCCTGAGACATATCTCTGGCTGCCTCATTTATCGTCCCTTTCCTAGTCATATCCACATGCCAAGCTCCCACCTCAATCTGCTCCCTTTTCCAGTAGGTACATTTGCATCTGGTCCTTATTGTGGTGGCTTTTTTACTTTGCAGTTACTTTTATAGATGTTTAATCAGGTACGCCAGTGAAAAGATGCAAAGTGAAGAGTAGGTGTTTCTAAATATTTCTTCAGAAAGCAAATTCAGCAATATTCCATCTCATGTCTCGTCTTCCCCCAGAGGCAGCAGCGGAGACGCTGATTCCTTGAAGGTGAAACCTGGAGCCACAGCTTAACACCCATGAAATTGTTTTTCATGCCTATTATTGTTCTCACCCTCCACTCTGGATAAACAGGCTCAGAAGTGGTGTATATGTCAAGTTGTTTTCCTTCGGAAAGATGATCCTTAAAGTAACTTCAGAAAACAGAAGGGTAATTCTAGAGATAAAAAAGGAAGCCACGATTATGTTTAAAAGCCTCTCAGTAAGCTAAAATGCTATTCACAGAACTGTAAAATAAACTTCCATAGTTTCTAACTTTAAAGTAGTTTAGAACAACAGGACTTATAAGAAAACATGCCTTATGAGAGTAATATCTTGGGTGATTTTCCTGAAGGTAGTTGAGAGGAAACAAAGTACTGCAAAGCCTGATATGGGCCTACTTCAGGCTATAAAACATTGAGCATCTAACTCTTGAAAGGGGTAAAGAATTAACAGCAATGGTATGGGGGAGAAAAGCTGTAGTAGTGGCTCATTTTCTTGAAAAACCAAAAAGGCTGGTCAAGAGAGAATGGTCTTTCAAGATTGCTTTGGAAATACTCTAACACAGAAGCTTCACCTTGAAGATACTTCTACAATCCAAGGTCAGGGATGGTGGGTCAGCTTTTCCAAATGTATTCAATGCCTTGGGTCTCAGGCTAACAATGACAAAGGGAAGGAGATGCTTAGCTTAAGAATCTAGAATAAAACACGCTAAAATTCATTTCGGGAAGTTTGGAAGATTACTTTTCCCATGGCGGCCATAACCAAGCCAGGATCACAAGTATGTTGATGGCCAGAGCCCAGTCTTTCATCAGGTCCAAGTACCCCCTACTTTTCGAGAGCTCACTTTACTCCACCTCGCTGTTATGAAAGATTTACATCAGTACCTGTTTTATCTAACCAAAAGAAATCTGAAGAGGTTTTTGCTATCACACTAAAAGACAAAATATGAAAATAGCATTTAGTGTTGGTCTTACACCAACCATACGGAGGAAGCTTGCACCTGAGCAGAGGGAGGGGTACCACCAAACTCCATCCTGGGAATTACACTCAGCATCAGCCTCCATACCCTTGAACTGTGTGAGCTTTTGTACTTCATCTTCATTTATTTTGTGCTTCTGTTAGCAAGACATGCCCTCAGGTAATTGCTTCTTCACTTTAGGCCATTTCAGCTTAGGAAAGGTTTCATAGGAACTTTTAATTTCAGATAGCAGAGGGATATTTGAACATTTCAATAAAATGGCTGGACCATTTACACAACTAGAGGAATCCACATGATTCCGCAGGCAAAGGGCTACGGTCTATGAAGCAAAGACGATCCTACATGTAGGGCCGGAAAAGAGACGCAGATGTAAAGAACAGACTTTTGGACTCTGTGGGAGAAGGCGAGGGTGGGATGATTTAAGAGAATAGCATTGAAACATGTATCTTACCATATATAAAATAGATGACCAATGAAAGTTCGATGTATGAAGCAGGACATCCAAAGCCAGGGCTCTGGGACAATGCAGGGGGATATGGTGGGGAAGGAGGGTGGAGAGGGCTTCAGGATGGCAGGCGGGTGGACACATGTATACCCAGGGCCGATTCATGTCAATGTATGGCAAAAAAATCACAATATTGTAAAGAAATTATCCTCTAATTAAAATAAATTGATTCATTTAAAAAAAAATCAAGGACTGTAGTGGGTAAATAAAATAGGAATTTGGGATCACAAACCTCAAGGAAATAAATGAGGCAGTTGGGGCCTTCATGGGCAGACAGAGAAGCAGAAGCAGCAGTATCTCCATTCATGGGTTTCAAACAAAGAAAATTGTGTCAGACAAGATTGACCTATAAGAGAATTCGACTGCAGTTTCCATGGGCCACATAAATAGGAGGTGAGGGGAGTATTTTTGTTGAAGAATAGTTTTCTGGAACTTCATCAAAGTGAAACAAGACCCTATCTAGTTAGTCAGAACCTATCAGAAACACACCTTGAAAGCTTAAAACCAACATGAAGTAAAATGAGGGTCAGGTTCTCAGACCTCAATGAAAGGTATTGGTACAAAGGTGCTCTTTACTGAAAAAAGTCTTTGGCTGAGATGCTGACATTAAAGCATAAAAGCACTACTCATCAATTAAAACAAAAATAGGGAAAACTAGCTGTGTCAAATGTCTTTATATTCCCTTATTTTACCTCAAGAGTATGTGAAGTTATAACAAAAGAGAGGCTCAATGAAGCAAAGCAGTTTTACCAGTGTATTCTAGCTAGTAAGTTACTACCCAAAATTTAAATCTAGAATTGAAAGTTTCTAGAGTCCCTGCTACTTCTACAAGTTGCTGCCTCCATATGCGGCCCTGGGCTCTGCGTGAATGAAAGAAGTAAAAGGCCAATAATGCTTTGAAGAGGAAAGTCTGAGACTTTTCTGTTACTGAATAATAAGGTAACCCCTGAGGGATGAATGGATAAAGCATTCTGCATACAGGGGCTAATGAGAGAAAGTTAATATGTCAGCTTTTGCTGGCTCCAAAGTCCCCATCAACTGAACATCAGGATACTACTTCCTCTCCACTTAAGATTCTCTCTCCTTTAGAATCTCTAGGAAACCCCGGAGTGTTTTGGGAACAGCAGACTAAAGCTACCCTTCAGTAACACTGCTGTTCTTTCTCGGATCCCTGTTGCTTAATCCCTCAGGGGTCTACCTGCAGCACTGCCATCTCTCAGACGTCTCCCCGAAGTTAATGGTTGCCTGACACTGCTTCTCTCCTCCTCTCTACTCTAGTTACCTATATACCCAAACGCCTGAGTTCTGGGCCTATATATTCAAATGCCCGAGTTCTGGGTCTATATATCCAAATGCCTTTCAGACATCTCAGCAGAATATTACCAAGATATCTCAAACACGACACATGCAACATAAGTTACATTCTTCTCCAAAAATCTTTTCCTCTTGTCAGTTGAATTTTGATGAATAAGGGACACCAGGACTCACAGCGATAGTGATTCAAGTCAGAAAACTAGCATCATCCTACCTGTTTTCTTCAACCAGACACCAAGTCCATCATTTTTACCTTCCTGACAGCAGTTCATATTTCCTCTCCATTCTCTGAAGGCTGAGGGGGTAAACCAAAGGCTCTTGGGCTACACCCACATTTCTATTCACACCTTTTCAAGCCTCATCTTCTTTATTTCCTTCCTTGTTTCCTACCAGGATCACCCTTCTTAAATGCATATGGTATCAAGTTACCACATCCTTTACAATGCGAAGACCTAAGTTTGATGCTAAAGTCCCTTCATGATTTGCTCCCTATTTATTTGACCAAATCTGTCCCATTTACATGATCTTAAATCTATGACTCCAAAACAACATGGAAAGTCTACACTGGGGCTCAGGATGTAGACTGTGAATAGTAGAGTTCTACTATACTAAGAATAAGCAAGTTAGATTATGCATGCTTGATATGTCAAAGAAGAAACAAAGGATGGCTTGCTATTTGAAATAAGCAACACTATGGGGGACAAAAAATAGTGAACTTGAGCCACTCCCTTTTTATATTTTTAGCGGGTTTTTTTTTTTTTTTTGGAGTATAGTTGATTTACAATGTTGTGTTAGTTTTAAGTGTATAGCAAAGTGAATCAGTTACACATATACCTATATTCACTCTTTTTAAAGATTCCTTTCCCATATTTAGCTACTCTTTTCATCAAAGCTGTTCTGGTGTTCCATCCTCCAACTAATTAAACAGCAATCAAAGCAAATAGGTTTGGAATTAAAATAACTCATTGAGAATGTATAGCCTGAGAATAATTTGAGTAAGAAAGATGACTGAGTGAATGCCAGTGGAGGTTACAAACAAGACTGATGGTTTAAGAAAGAACCACTGAAGACTTAGAAAAAGATGAAAATGATTAACACTGAAAGATAAAAACAGCCTATTGCAGAGTCTGGGAGAAATTTTTCCTAACTGTGAGGCAAATGGAAGTGTACTGAGAAAACAAAATGATAGCCTGGTCGTGCTTTCCCTCATGAGACAGAGCAGCCCTCGCAACCTGAGAAAAGTCCTAAGACACAGAGATTTCTTTCTCTTGCTTGAAGACACACAGTCTGCCTAAGCAGAACTTCGTATGTGGGTTGCTGTCTTTTGAGATAGAGAACTCTTTCCTACCTTACTCTATGCCCACGTTTCTGGCTCTGCTTGTAGACTATTAACTTCCTTAAGACAAGATGGTGTGTGTGTGTGTGTGTGTGTGTGTGTGTGTGTGTGTGGTAAATGCTTCCATATGAGGCTGGTTCATCATAGGTAGAATAGCGAATAGAGTGGTAAAGATGTAAGTGAAAAACAAAATGGTCCATGCTAAGAAAGAATTCTGGTTCCTTTAAAAAGAAGAATATGGGGGAAAGGAAAACATTTTTATAGCACTTATTATTCTAGACATTAATCCAAGTGCTTTTTATGTATTAATCGATGTTTAAAACAATCCTGTATTCGTATAAAGTATGCTGTGGTAAAATGAAAGAGATAATCCCCAAATCTTCATAGTTAGCATAACCTAAGTTTATTTGTTGTTTACGCAAAGTTGGATTTGAGTAAACAGAGATTGTCCTCCACTTGGTAGCTCAGATTCCGACTCCTTGTATCTTGTGATACTACTTAAGGGCGCCCTGGTAGAGGAAGAGAGGATGCAAAGGCAAACCAGCTCCTACCTGCCCCAGCCTGGCAGTGACTTATGACACTTCCACTCCCAGGCCATTGGCCAGAATTGGTCACATGGCCTCAATCACAGCAAAGACATCTGGGAAATGTCAAGGAGCTCCTGAATATCCTAGTGAGCACTAGCTGTCTTGTTCACAACACTTGTGAGAAAGGTAATAGCATAATCCCTATGATTTTTACAGATGATGAGAAATTGGAACAAAGAAAAAATAATGTACCCAAATCCACATTGTTAGTAAGTGACAGACTTGCAATTTTAACCAGACAATCTGATTCCAGAATTTGTGCTTTTAAAGATTATATTATGTAGTTGATCCTTGGACAACATGGTTTTGAATTGTACAGGTCCATTTATACATGCAGAATTTTTTCCTGTAAGTATGTGCCTCAGTATTACATGATTCATGGTTACGGAGGGCTGGCTGTAAAGGGACATGTGGATTTTCGACTGCACAAGGGTGGATACCCCAAACCCTGCATTGTTTAAGGGACAATTGTATTGCCTTTCAAAAGTAATAGAGGTGCCGATGATTTTATTAGTGATTTGTAACAGAGAAAACTGTGGATGGAAGACAGAAAATTCTCTCTTGGAACCTCAGAGCCAGGTTACACTAGCCCCTGCTGGTTACAGAAGATTAGGAAATGAATGTGCAATCACTGTTCTGTAAACCTGAGAAGGACTCAACCAGAAGTGATCAACAAGGACAACTGAGAGAAATCCCTGCATCCCACTTAGTGACACACACCTAGTCCAGATACATCTCTCTCTAACTGAGCAGCATGAAAAAAATCAACTCAAGACTTACAGGAACAGTATTGAAAATCCAAGATAAAAGGAATAGGAGGTTGACAATACAGGAGTCTATTCTCTAGAGCAAGGTGGCAAAAGATTTTTGTAAAGATCCAGATGGTGAAGTTTTTGAGGTGTTACAGATCGTACTGTTTCCGTCACAATTACGTAACTTGACAGAAGGGCACAAAGCAGGCCTGGTGTTAGTCACTCAGTCATGCCTGGTTCTGGTTCCTCTGTCCATGGAATTCTCCAGGCAAGAATACTGGAGTGGGCTGCCATGCCCTCCCCCAGGGGATCTTCCAGGCCCATGGAGGGACCCAGGTCTCCTGCATTGCAGGCAGATTCTTTACCATCTGAGCCACTGCTGCTGCTAAGTCGCTTCAGTCATGTCCGACTCTGTGCGACCCCATGAATGGCAGCCCACCAGGCCACTAGGGAAGCCCAAATCTTCCATAGGTATTACATAAATACAAAGCAATAAATAGATAAATACAAAGCAGCATAGGCAATACATAAATAAAAGGTATGGCTGTGTCCTGATAAAATTCTGTTTACCAAAACAGATGACAGACTAGATTGGTCTGTGGACTAGAGTTTGCCAACCCAACACTTCCTCTAAAAATGAGGAAATTAACAAATATACAGATCACTACACGTTTGGAAAATAATTTGGAGGGAATCCAAAAACTATAAACAGTAATGGAATCATTTATCAACAAACAAGTGACAAATATTTTTAACAAGTTCTTGTTAAAAGAGATTTAGTTTATATAATTCTGATAAAAGTCTGAATAGGTATAATTTAACTCGAAATTAATTTGTTCATGAAAGTTAGATCGTGTCCGAAGTAGACAGTAGCCCAACAGTCTCCTCTGTCCATGGAATTATCCAGGCAAGAATACTGGAGTAGGTAGCCATTCCCTTCTCCAGGGGATCTTCCCAACCCAGGGATCAAACCCAGGTCTCCTGTATTACAGGCGGATTCTTTACCGTCTGAGCCACCAGGGAAGCCCATGTGTACTGTACATGTATATAATATATATATATGCCTATTATGTTAAGTGAAGTAAGTCAGACAGAGGTTGACAAATATTGTTTGAGATTGCTTATATATGGAATTTAAAAAGTCAAATAGATTAGAATAGTGACTACCAGGGGTGATGGTTAGGTTAAATGGGGGAATTTTGGTAAAAGGATATAAACTTTTCTTATACAATGAAAACATTCTGGGGATGCAATGTACAGCATGACTACAATTAACAACACTACACTGCCTACTTGAAGTTGCTAAGACAGTAGAGCTTAGATATAGTCACCACAAAAAATGATAGTTTTGTGAAATAGATGTGCTAATAATTTTACTGTGACATTCGTTTCACAATATATGTGTATCAAATAATCACACTGTACACCTTAAACTTACAGTATTATGCGTCAGTTATATCCCAATTAAGTTGGAAAAATATATACATTCATACATATGAGCCAATTTTATAAACATTTATTTAAAACTGCATAAAATGAAAACAGGATAAATACATAAAATGTCAATAGTAAGTTAAGATGTAAGAATATAGGAAGCTACATCTTTTTTTTGTATTATTTGGGTTTTTCTACATAAATATTTCAAAGTCAGAAAAAGTTTTTTTTAAACACAAAAGAAAACTCGGGGGTTTTTGAATCAGACATGACATGGATTCTCTGCTACTCACTAGCTGGTGATCTTGGACAAATCATATCTTTGATCCCCAATATTCTTATTTGAAAAAAGTGAATATGATCACATTTACTTACACACACACACAAACCGAGAGAGAAAGGAGGGAGGCTGACTACTGTGGCAGAGAGATTCCTGTGAATAGTGGGTAATGAATACTTTTCCTAGTCAGGGTTCAGTGGAATGTAAAACAGTTTCTGTTAGGAGTTGAGACAGAACTGGGGTGTAGGAAGAACGGACTATGCTTTCTTTTCTGAACTTGGAGCTGAAAGAACAAGCTTCTCTTAGAAGGAAGCCGGCAAAGAGGTCCCAGGGATTAGGAAGAGGGCCAAAGTGGGCTGGACACAACAGGAAGCTCGGACAGCAAGTGTCCCTGCCCTATGCATGGGTGCAGCTTGACGGGAAGGTGGTGGCTCCATTCCTGACCCCACCCCTGAGAATCTGCTCCTTAAAAACTCCACAAGCTGCAGAACTCCAGGACAAAGCCCAGGATTTCAGCAGAAACACTTTGGGAGGATATGGAGAAGACTGGGAGAAGGAAACAAGGAAGATCAAAGAGAAGCTGGGAAGAAGGAATTTGTCTCTCATAGCAGCGTCCTCAGAGCAGAGGACCCTCCACATGGCTCAGGAATCTCCCGTAGCTGACTGAGTCCCATACAAGACACCGGAGAGGCACCAACAGCAGTTAGACAAACAGTTCCTCCAATGCCTGCACTTCCAAATGCCACACGAGTTGTATCTTTGTACCAGGAGTACTTTCCAAATGCTCCATCTCTCATCTCCTTTGAACATTCCTGCCCTACCCTACATCCCACTAAGCACACAGGGGCAGGTCCACGCACATGCACACACATCTGTCTTTTAGCTGACTCCCTAATTACACCTTTATTTCTCAGCATTGGTATCCCTAGCTCTGATGTCCAGGAGGGTTAGCTGTGGCTTCTAGAACCGTATGCTGAAACTGGCATGGCGCTCACTGCTCTACAGTGGCATTGCCTTGCTTTTCTCACCCACTGGACTGTGGTACACAAACTGAGGACAGAAATGGGCATGGCCATGGTTTCCTAGGCTCCCAGCAAAGCACCTGGCACACTAATGTAGCTGGACTCCTCTTCCAGGCACTTCAACACATCTGCTTCACCACCACACTCAACATAATTCCCCTAGGTGCTTTAAGACCTAATGCCTAACATACAAAGTGGTCTCAGGAATCCTAGACTGGGAAGCAAAGAGGAGCTGCAGGCAGTAGACATAATGAGGACTGATGGGCCCAGGCTATGGAAACAGAGAGACTGCAAAACTGCTGTACAGTTTCAATCTACCCCACTTTCCACAGTCCTCCCCTTTGTTTCACAGTTCCTGCAATATTATTTGCCAAACCCTGGGCAGAGATGAGTGTATAAAATCTGTTTACCAACTTGGACACTTTCGCTCTTCATACCATCTTGAGTGTAAATCTGTAGCTTCCCTCTTCTTGGCAATAAGTGGGCAACCCATTCTTGTCAAAACTGTGGACATCATGCCCTTATTAGTAAGGAAATCAGAACAACTTCTGTTTATTGAGTGCTTACTCTAAGTCATGTCCTATGCTAAATTTTACATACATTATTTTGCTTATTCCTCACAAAAAGTGTTTTAGATGAACATTATTATGCCAATTTTGTGGATAAAGAAACTCTAATGGAGTTTGAGTAACTTGCCCAAGGTTACACATTTACAAAGTATTCCAGTCAGAATGTGAAACAACCCTTTCTGTCCTGTCCAAAGTGTACTGCCAAGAATTACAGATATAAGGGACTCATTAGAGATCACTCAACAAAAGTTTAGTTAGAAAAGACCCCAATTTCAAATTAAATGCCCAACTCTGATGGTAAGTGACTTATCTAAAAGACCAAGGGTCAGTTTGAACTACTGATAAGTAGGCATCATTTAAGAGACTTCGATTACAGAGGTAGCAATCACAGACCTCAAAAGTATGTTGGAAGATGACCCCAATTAACACCACTGGGCATACTCGGTTTAGCTGTAATATCATGTAACTGGTACAACATCCTTAAAGTTCCAGGTTCTGTTTTCCAGGGTCATTGATGACAGTTTTGTTTTTAGAATAAACAGGTAGAGTGGGATAAAGATTCCCAGCGGATAGTTAGTCTTTAGCAGTGTCTATGACCCACATTTTAAGCCCTAGAAATAAACACGGAAAACTTGCCAAAAGGCCTGTCCATCATGTCTTTTTAGACAAAGATAAACCCAATTAAGTGTAACCAACAATGTGAAGAAAGTTGTTGAGTACAGGAGAATTCCTCAACATAAAAAAAAAAAAAAGGCAGCAAGACAAATTTACTTTTCTAGGGGGGTTAAGAGTGCCTGAAGGTAATGGGATTAATTCTGACATCTGTGCTTAGATTTGAACTCTTGGTGGAAGAAAAGCTTATAGCTTAATTTTGCAAGACCCAGCAAGGAAACTTTGTTGGCCAGTAGGGAAATGGAATCTAAAAAAACTGGATTAGCGCTCCTGATATAAGGACTTATGTGATCAAGAGGAACACGCAATTATAAGCTGTTGTACTAGACAAGTCTTTTCCTGTGTGATGTTTCAATTTTAGAAAAGACCACAAGCTAGATAACCAAACCATTACTGATCTATCCCATCCAGCAAGTGAGCTGGTCTTGTACTGAGACAGCTTTGCACCTGGTAACTAGAAAGAATAAATCCTTCTTAAAGAAAACCGTTTTGAGTTCTAATGTTCCTTTTTTTAGAAAAAGGAAAAAGTCAGCTCCTGGAAAAAGAAAGACTGCTCCTTCACTTGTTGTTGAAGTTCCTACCTCTACTTCACTACCCATTTTGGTAGGAAACATCCTCCCTTTTCCATCCCAAACTACACATGAGCCATTCTCCAGGGTGACACCCTTCCCAATGGTCTCATAACCCCAGTCATATAACTTATGATCCAGTCATCTCTAACCCTTCTTATATGGGAATGTGAAATATAAACTCTTTGTCTTATTTTTGTAGGTCAGTGTCTAGCACAGTGTCATACATGTGGCAAGTTCCCAAGAAAAGTTTCTTTAAATCAACTTTTCCCCAATAAATTTTCTTAAAAAAGAAAGAAGGATTTCTTGAATGAATCCACAAATGAGTGGTAAGTAAGTAAATGGTTAACCCTCAGGTCCTGTGAAGGCCTGTTCTAGGAAGATGTGCCTGGGTGATCTTTCAGAACATTTTCACTCCTTCTGTATCCTTCAGATGAATTGCTTAATGTTGTTGAGGTTCCGTTTTCTTACTTATAAAATGAAAGCAAGGCTACTAATTTCATTAGGTTATCGTGAATCTCAAAATAAGTAATTCATGCTGGATGCCTATCCATAACCCAGACACTGTTCCTCCTTACTTTATCTTCAGTCTATCTTCTACTGAAAGAAGTTATCTAGTGTTACACTGGGGCAGCAGTCATGCTGTAATGGGGTAAAAATGGTAACTTGGCCCTAATAGCTCAAGTGTTTGAGTCTGATGTGTTTAGAGGATTTTTATCTGATGATGGGGGTAGGGGAGTGATGAGGACTCTATCAGTTTCTTGATATAGCTTACCTTACAACAGAAACTTTATAAATTAGAGTACCTGGGGCTTCCCTGGTGGCTCAGAGGGTAGAGCATTTGCCTGCAATGTGGGAGACCCGGGTTTGATCCCTGGGTCGGAAAGATCCCCTAGAGAAGGAAATGGCAACCCACCATTAAACACAATGGAAAAGAGTATTAACGAACTGGAAGAGAATCCCATGGACGGAGGAGCCTGGCAGACTACAGTCCACAGGTCACAAAGAGTCAGACGTGACTGAGCAACTTCACTAAGAATAGTGCTCAAATTTCTACTTACCAAAATATTAAAGAATAAATATCACAAGGAATCTCCTTGGCTCACAACATCTAAAATGCATGGATAAAAGATGTTAAAATGGTTATCTGAGCTGTCAGGAAAATGATGGAAATCATCAGAGGTTAAAAATGCAAAAAAGCACAAATCTTCAGAGGTAACGAACCATCCTGAAGCAAGGGGTCCTTGTGATTATTAACTTATCACTGGTGGCCTAGAGTCTTTATTTTAATTGGCATCAAGCAGGGTTGGGGATACCATGCCTAGAAATTGAACCAGATGAAGACAGAAAAAGATCCATCTTAAGTAATTCAAGACACAGAAGTTGACATTTTTAATGCAAATGTAAACCAAAGGAAGAAAACCTAACCACAAAAGAAAACAATAAAGAAATTTTCTTATCTCAAGCTTACCACTGGATAGAGTCTATTTTGAAAACTGCTGTTCACAAGTGGTCTTCATGATGGTTTAGAGCCAGAAACTAGAATTGTGGTCCCATAATATTCAGCTTTGGAATTTAACTGAAAGTGATTCAAGATTCATAACAAGTTCCTGGATAAATATTCTTAAATCAAGACCTCAAATAGTTTCCTCAAGTAATTACAAACTAACTGAAATATAAAAATTATAAAAACACAAGAGGAATAAATTTGTTAAGTAAAAAAAAAACTGCAAGAGGAAACAAGTCATTGGAATGAGAATAAGTAAAAAGAACAAGATCAATAACAAATGACAAGATTATAGCTATAAGAATAGATTATATTGGAATTATAAATTAAGAAATATAAAATAAGTAGATTGATTGTCTTAACAAAGAAATGAGAATATTTGCAGTATAACGAGATATCAGAAATTATAGAATTTGACCAAGTGGATCTTACAAAAGAACCAAATAAAACTCCTGGGTGAAAAGAAACACACATAGTAAATGAAACTAGAAAAACTAAGTGGATGGGTACACCATTAGATACAATGGAAAAGAGTATTAATGAACTGGAAGAAAGAATTGAAGAGCTACTAGATATTCAGCAGAGATGAAAAGAGATTGAAAAAATAAAACAGAAGATAAAAGACATTGAGAAGAGATGGTAGTGTGGATGTCTAAGTCATGCTGATGCCCATGGTGTGGTAGTGGTGATGGGGTTTCACTGAGAGGGTCCTGATCAGATGGGCCAGTGGGTTGTCATTATAACTCAGAAACAACAGATTGAGAAATACACAAACTACTATATAGGTTGCTCTGAATGTTCCTGAAACGTAAGTAACATGTTTGGAAAATGAACTCAGACTGGTCTCTGGAAACTCTGGATTGTCATATGCACCATATGTCTGGATTAATGTTGGAATTTGATATGAAAATAAGAATAATGGAACAGCTCATTCTCTGGAACATTCAAACTTCAAGGTCACCAAAAAAAAAAATGAAAAAAAGGCTGCTCATTTCAAAGCCTATACCACCAGAAAGCAGATGATATATTATGCCAAAGAATTCTCTAAAGATTTGTCAAGATCCGTAGAAATTCTTGCTGATATAATACAAAACAGTACATTGGGGAAGCAGAGACTGAATATGAGCACAGAGTAATCCTTGGAGAGATGCACAAAGTGATATGCAATTTACAAAGAGCTGTTTTTTATTATCTTCATGCCACAGCATATCAAAATTCTGCACCTGGATGGATAATTTGGGGATCAGCTGAAAATATCAAATCTACCCTGGTGGCTCAGAGGTTAAAGCGTCTACCTCCAATGAGGGAGACTGGGTTCGATCCCTGGGTCAGGAAGATCCCCTGGAGAAGGAAATGGCAACCCACTCCAGTATTCTTGCCTGGAGAATCCCATGGACTGAGGAGCCTGGTGGGTTGCAGTCCACGGGGTCACAAAGAGTTGGACACGACTGAGTGACTTTACTTACTTACTTACTTATAAATTATTAAGACCTTGTGTATACAAACACACATTATAAAGGTCCAAGAATAGTTCTCACTATGACTGGAGGAATCTCCTATGATGGAAAGCTTAAGTTAGCAAAGTTTCATTTTGGTGACTTTTTGTGCCCACACAAAGGAAAAAGAACAGCTCTGCCTCCCTGTTAATTCATAGGAAGTGAGATTTGTTTGATGGGTGACAAGTTACCTTTGACACACCTTGCAAGAGATGTTGAAAGATGTTGAAGTTGTTGGTTACAAACATCAAAGGTACAGTCTCTCTTACAGTTGCAAACATACTCATGGGCAACTCGGATTGTCATTTCAGAGGGTTGAATTTATCTAGTAAGCCAACCCTGGAGAAGGCAATGGCACCCCACTCCAGTACTCTTGCCTGGAAAATCCCATGGACAGAGGAGCCTGGTAGGCTGCAGTCCATGCTGTCACGAAGAGTTGGATACAACTGAGCAACTTCACTTTCACTTTTCACTTTCATGCATTGGAGAAGGAAATGGCAACCCACTCCAGTGTACTTGCCTGGAGAATCCCAGGGATGGTGGAGCCTGGTGGGCTGCCATCTATGGGGTCGCACAGAGTCAGACACGACTGAAGCAACTTAGCAGCAGCAGCAGTAAGCCAGGCCATCTCATCTGTCATGACAACCTCTGCTATAGCTTCTAGTCTTTCCACACTTCCCACACAGATACAGGATTGTGGGGAATCTGTATGAGTTGTAAATCTGACGTTGTTGCAGACATGCTACATGTTGTTCAAACAGAATAGATGTGACTCTGTTTAAGTCTCACTGAAATTAAAGTTGCACAAAAACTCTTCTAAAACATAGTTTTGTAGCTCTATTGTTCAATTCCACGAAGATATTGGTAGGCAAATATTATATTATAAAAGAATTCCCAGTATCCCTGAGCTTGGAGCAGAAACTGATGCTGTATATATTGAGACAATTCAAAAGTGTACCAAATATAATTTTATAGGGGTTCAGTTACTGCTGCTATTGGTTCTATTGAGTAAGATTTTAACTGGATTAATAGTAACATGTTAATTTTGTGATTAAAACGCTCTCAGTCAAAATATTTTGAACATAATTATTAATAAAATGATAGAGAGCTGAACGGAGAAGGCAATGGCACCCCACTCCAGTACTCTTGCCTGGAAAATCCCATGGACGGAGGAGCCTGGAAGGCTGCAGTCCATGGGGTCGCTGAGGGTCGGACACGACTGAGTGACTTCACTTTCACTTTTCACTTTCATGCATTGGAGAAGGAAATGGCAACCCACCCCAGCATTCTTGCCTGGACAATCCCAGGGATAGGGGAGCCTGGTAGGCTGCCGTCTATGGGGTCGCACAGAGTCGGACACGACTGAAGTGACTTAGCAGTAGCAGAGAGCTGAACATTTAAAGCAAATAAAGAAGATGTGATACATATATAGGCTTATGAAATACTGCTGCTGCTGCTGCTAAGTCGCCTCAGTCGTGTCCGACTCTGTGCGACCCCATAGACGGCAGCCCATGAGGCTCCCCCGTCCCTGGGATTCTCCAGGCAAGAACACTGGAGTGGGTTGCCATTTCCTTCTCCAATGCATGAAAGTGAAAAGTGAAAGTGAAGTCACTCAGTCGTGTCCGACTCTTAGCGACCCCATGGACTGTGGCCCACCAGGCACTGAAATACTACTCAGCTATAAAAAAAATTTATTTTGCCATTTTCAGCAACATGGATGGACTTGGAACACACATTGCACCAATGTCGGTTTCCTAGTTTTGACCTTATTCCATAGTTATGTAAGATGTAATCATTGTGGGAACCTCAGTGAAGGGTACATAGAACCTCTCTACTATTTTTTGCAACTACCTATGAGTTTATAATTTTTCAAAATAACAACCTATTTTTTAGCCAAGCCCTTATTTTGCCAAGTTTTTGGCAGCAAGGATGAACAAAACAGGGCTTTATACCATACTTCCCTCTAGTAACTTTATAATCCTTTTGGGAGAATAGGTAAGATGAAAATATATTAAAGATAGAAATAACAGGAAAATGGTTGTAGTCATATGAGTAATGCTAGGGTTACAAAGACCAACAATTTCAAGACTTCAGTACTGAGTCTTTGAAATAACAATTCAAAGTGCCAACTGTTGAGAAATCAGCCTTGTTTCAGGGTCAAATTCATGTAGTTAAGGTGGACAGTACAGTAGGGTATCTCCAATATTAGACCAAAAGGGCTTGCCCCAGAACAGCCTTCAGTTTTCTGTTTGGAAAATCATCTAAAATGGATCTTGCCACATACATCATTCATGTGCTAAGTGGCACGCCTTTTCCATAACTGATCACCACTTGCCCACCCAGGCCACATGCCAACCTGAGTAATAGGGTGGAACCCTGGGCACAGGTCCTGGTTACTAGGCCAGCTGCCCATGTTCTGGGAGGACCTCCAGGGGCACACAAATTATGCGGACCCTCCCTGACATAGAGCAATCCATCACTTCTTGAATGACACTTCTCCTCTTGTATTAGTGAGACCCATGTTACCAAGGTCTGCCTTCCTTGGCACTGAGCCATTAGAGATTGTTGTTCTTTGTTCACCCATTTCTTTTCTTAAGAAATGGAAAGCAACTTGTTATGTAATATTCTGTGCCTACAATGGGATATGTGTATTATATATAAAGCCACTGGCCAACAGAGGATTCCTAACATTAACAATGTAATTGACTCTGGCTGTGTCCTTGTCCCCAATTTTTCCCACCTTCCTGCCTGTCCCGCAAACATAACCAGTTTCCTGAATTTTGTGTTTATCATCTCTTGCTTTTTAAAAATAGTAGACTACAAGGTAGGTATCCCCAAACAGTGGTGCTTGGCTTTCTTAGTGTTTTGCTATGAATACTATAGATTGTGCTCCTTTCTATTGATAGTGTTATACATATACGCAAGATTTTCCACACTTAGGCCATAGAAATGCAATTCTTACTCATTTTAGATAGTGTCAGGTTATTTTCCTAAGAAATTGTACTATTTTATAGCTCAACAGTAATAAATAAGATTCAGTTTTTCCACACCCGCACCAACACTTTGTAGTACCAGATTTCATCATTTTTTTGTTAATCTAGTGGATGTAAAATGATATCTCATTATGATTTTAATTTGCATTTCTCTGATTACTAATTTCTTTTTTGGTCACCTAGTGGATGAACCCAGGTGGCAATAGTGGTAGAGAACCCACCTGCTAATGCAGGAGACACAAGGGACACAGGTTCGGTCCCTAGATCAGGAAGAGCCCCTGGAGAAGGAAATGGCAACCCACTCCAGTGTTCTTGCCTGGAGAATCCCATAGACAGAGGAGCCTGTCTGGCTACAGTCTATAGGGTCACACAGAGTTGGACATAACTGAATGATTTAGCATGCACACATGTACAGTGGATGTAAAATGATATCTCATTACGATTTTATCTTGCATTTCCCTGATTGCTAAGGAAGTTACGAGTCTTATGGGAATTCCCTGGTGGCTGAATGATTAGGATTCTGCATTTTCACTGCTGAGAGCCCAGGTCCCATCCCTGGTCAGAGAAATAAAATTCCCACGAGCCTCAAGGTACAACCAAAGACAAAAACAAAAAAACAGAAACCTTTAACATCTTGAATAGTCATCTATATTTCTCTTTGTGAATTACTTTATCAAGTCTTCTTGGATTTCAGTAGGTTGCAGCCACTCTTTATTTACTCTCGATCCTAGTTCTTTGTCAGATGTGATATCAGGACTTTCTTCCAAGTTTATGGCTTATCTTTTTACTCTCTTTATGATATTTTCAGCAAGCAGAAGTTATTAATTTCAGTGAAGTGAGATTTATTCATTTTTTTCCTTTTTGGTGTGCGCTTTTTGTGTCTTTCAATTCCATGGAGAAAGAGGAATTCACTGTGAAAGGGAAAACTTTAAATCTTTTAGAAGAAAATACAGGTGAACACCTTTATAACCTTTGGGTACAGAAGGATTTCTTAAATGAGACCCCAAAACTGTTCATCATAAACCATTGCTATGTTAACAAACATTTTTAGAGACTGTTAGGATAAGTCAGGAGGATAAGTTGACCTCTAGCTGCTGTTGTTTTAATTGTTTTCCCTGGAGGAATACACTGCCCTGAGCTGCCGCTGAAGGGGCAGTTTCAGAACAATAGGCTGTCGGCCCAGCCAGGGCCACTGCCTCTGTCCTAATTCCCATCTTTCTGCCCCCACGGCCACCACCTTCCCAGAAGGGAGGCACAGGGACCCACAGCAGTTTCTTCACCTTTAATTCTTCTTTGTTACCAGTGCTGATGGGGGTCTGTTTCCGCTAATCTTAACTGTGGCAAAATGCTCCAGGATGTCTATTCTTCTGGTTACATATGGAATTTCCTGGATTTCAGTTGATTGCTTGGGATGGGGGCTGATTAGATGCAGCTATTTCCAGGCATCCTTGCCTTTTCTTTCCTGAAAAACCATTGTGTTAGCAACATATTTTTAGGTGGGGCTACGTTATTCACATACATTTTCTTTTCTTTTTCATCATACAATTTCAAACTAAATCCACCCCCCCCACACACACACAAAATGCCAGCATCGAGTGCTACTTTCAACAGTCCTATCCTTTGTAATACTATTTAGGTAATCCTTATAATATTTTAAACATTTTATCATTTTAAAGCCCACTTTTTTCCCCCTCCAATCTCATGATGCTTCCCTCCCCTTCCCACTCCTTTCTCATATGCCTATTTATGGATCATTATCCCCTTTTCCATCAACATCTTCTCAGCTTAGTCCTTGGAGGGGACTTGGTTGGTGTGAGGCTTTCTCATGGATTTTTTTCACTCTTTGTAAAGTGCTGGCTTCCACTAAAGGCAGCTAATTTCTTTGTAGCTACTTGGAGTAAGTAGGTTAGGTTACCAGTACTGCTGCTTATCTCATTCTAAAGTCAAGGATCCAGTTCACATGATCACTGCCTATAAATGTGGGGAAACTATTACACAGAAGCCCTAGTAATTGATTAGTAGGTATTTCCTGAAATGAATCATTTACAAGACAATGCTTTGATTCCCAGAGTATTTCTAAGGCAATTAAGACCTCGTCAGTTGCTTATTTTTTGACTGTTGGATGACAGTCATTTTTTTCCTGGTGTATTGTGTGAAATGAAGACTCATTTTCTCAGTGTTCAGCCACTGGCTCTTTCTCATTTCTTTGTCCTGTGCTTCTGCCTGAAATCTTCTCAGGTACATGCTTGTGAAACAGTTGATCTTGAGTTTCCATCTGTCTTAGTTTGGATTGCACTGAAACGTCATGGATTGTTTTGATCATTGAAGAAAATTGTAGTCAAGATCTGCATCCTTCTTTCTGACTTACCTTCCCAGGTTCAGCCAGTCATGTCAGAGGGAAAGTGAAGGGAATGTGTGGGTAGAGGACCGAGTGCCCTGTCTCTGCTCCTGAGACCTGGATGCTCTTGGGGTATGCCCACAGAGAATGGCTGTTCTGCATCTTGCAAGGCTGCTTGAGGCTGGAATTCTTGATTTTCTATGCATTCGGTATTTATGACTTTGTGTACCCCAGGCACTAAATTGCGGACTGTGCCTTAAAATCTGTGGGACAGGAAGTCAGATAATAATTTTTGTCTTACACCAAGCACTTTCTGTGAACAAGGTTTTCATGCTGCGAGCTTGACTTACAGTGTCTTATTTAATCTTAGAAACACTGTGTGTCCTAGATGTGATCACTCACATAAGAAACCCAAGGCTGGGAGAGGTTGGGTGTATTTTCCAGGTCATTCAACTAAAGACTGACGAAATTAAATTCGAACATAGATTTATCTAACTTCATAACGTGCTTTTAACCATTACACTGTCCTGCCTCCCTCTTAGAGAAAATAAATGATAGGCCAGAAATACATGAAGTCGCGTGAAAGTCGCTCAGTCGTGTCTGACTCTTTGTGACCCATGGACTATACAGTCTATGGAATTCTCTAGTCCAGAATACTGGAGTGGGTAGCCTTTCCTTTCTACAAGGGACCTTCCCAAGGGTCCAGGGATCAAACCCAGGTCTTCTGCATTAGAGGCAGAATCTTTACCAGCTGAGCCACAAGGGAAGCCCAAGAATACTGGAGTGGGTAGCCTATCCCTTCTCCAGTGGATCTTCCAAACCCAGGAACCAAACCAGGGTCTCCTGCATTGCAGGCAGATTCTTTACCAACTGAGCTAACATATGAAATAATACCAGAAATACATGGTGCTAAGTAAAAGGAAGTTACAGAAAGGTGAATTCATGGTAAGCTGGAGTAGTTAAGGGTTATAGAGCAGGAAGAAGGGGTCCATAGACAGCCTCTGATCCCATGTTTCTCAAACTCTCCTAAGTTGTTAAAAAAAAAAAGTAACATTAAAAAAATATGGAATGTTTTGTGAGTTTCTACAGGTGCCATGCTAATTTTCTTTGATTCTTTCCAATTTTAGTATATGTACTACCATACATATAAAGGTAAAAGTACTCTTACCTTTTTAACTTACAACCCACAACATGACATGTATTTTACATTCAGTTCAGTTCAGTCGCTCAGTCATGTCTGACTCTTTGTAACCCCATGCACTGCAGCATGCCAGGCTTCCCTGTCCATCACCAACTCCTGGAGCTTACTCAAACTCATGTCCATTGAGTTGATGATGCCATCTAACCATCTCATCCTCTGTCATTCCCTTCTCTTCCTGTCTTCAATTTTTCCCAGCATCAAGGTCTTTATGACCCAGTAAATGCATATATTTATAACTGAAACAAAATTTTACTTCAATACTGGCCCCAATTTTATGCAGTGTACCCTACTTTTCTTTGTTTTACATCTTTTTAAAGAATTTTTAAAATGCGGGCCATTTTAAAAGTCTTCATTGGATTTGTTACAATATTGCTTCTATTTTACGTTTTTAATTTTTTGGCCCCAAGGTATGTGGGATCTTAGTTCCTTGACCAGAGATGGAACTCACACCTCATGCATTGAAAGGCAAAGTCTCAACCACTGGACTGCCAGGAAAATCCCTATATCATTCCTGAAAAATAATTCTGGTCCTAAATAGATTCTGTGACCTACAAATCCTGATCTAAAAACTTCAACAGATGGGAGACATCAAAGCCTGGATATGCATCGAGTCCTCAGCATAGTGTCTTGCAAATATAAAAGCCGAATGTCTTTATGTCTTTATGTGACCCAGCACACTCATGTAGCACCTCAGTGGCAGACCTGGGATAGAAGCCAGATTTCCTGATTCCCAGTCCGGGATTTTTGAGTCAAGGAAAGCTTGTCAGAAGGGAGAGACTCTCCCGTGGCAGAGTTTCTTCACAGGCACAGGTAGAAGTGGGAGGAAACGGCAGTGGTGGGACACCGACACAGCCCCCACAACGGCCCTAGTCCAAGGTAACAGCGTGTTCAAACAGAATTAATTCCGGAGCCCATGCTCCTTCTGTGGTTGTCTCTCGTTTGCTCAGTAAAATGACTTGGGAGCCCTTCAGCAATACCAATGCCCAGGTGATACTCGGATCAATTAAATCCAATTATTTAGGAACAGAGATTGCCTTAACCCTCCCCAGATGATTTTACTAGAGAGCCACAGCCTCAGTGCAGTGTAGAAGGTATCCTTTAAAACTCTTCCTGTTTATCCTTCAAGCCTCAACACAAATGTCCCTCTCCCAGGCCCACAGAGTCCTGACTCAAATTCACAATCAAAGTGACTGCCTTTCCTTTACTGTATTCATCCAGCTCTCACAGATCCTTTCATTCAGTGTGTCTCCCTTGCAACATGGTGCCCGGATTGAGTCCCAAGCTTATGCCTTACTCATCTTTGTATCTAAGTGTGCAATAAATATTTACAGAATACCCTTTGCTCAGATGGCTCTTCTTCCCCAAACTATCCAGACCTCGGAAATCTACTCTGATCCAGCTCCAACTCCTGCTGAGGCTGATGAACACTCTCCCCAGGATCTGTTCTACCAAGGACAAAAAGGGCACTCATGTGAGGAACTGCAAAATCCTGACCAGTGAAAACAACAGTGGTCAAATACAGTGAGACTGAGGCATCGCTACCCGAATGGCTGGGCTTCCTCTCCCACTCACTCCCTGCCAGTCATCTCCTCCACGTTTTCAGATTTCTGACAAGGCAGTGTGGCCCAGTGGCAAGAACACTGTTGGACAGGAAGTGGGGAAGAACGGCCTTCCTGTCCTGATCGTGACCGTTAGCTTATCCTGCTGTAGAGCCTCACTTTTCCGTTTTATTAGCTAGGAATGACAGCGTTCCAAACTCAATTGTCACCCTCTGCCCTTTCCCCTTGGGGATTATATAAGAACCCTTATATATGAAAACAAGCTTTGTTCAGGTCCTTGAGCTTTTCTGAGGACTGTGTTGTATAAATATGAGATACCTTTTGTTATTGTTTGTAGCCCAAGGGATTTGCGGAAAGAAGTTGAGAGCCAGCGACGCTCGTTTTATAGGCAGAAAATAGCTGCTGGAAAAACAATCTGGTGGGCAGAGCACAGTGTTCTTATCGAGCAGACAGAATTATCTTTCCCAGGCAGCCATGAACACAAAACACCTGGTGTACACGTTTCCTGCCTCTTCACATATTTTGAAAGAAAGAGACCTTTACCCTGATCTGTCAAGCAGTGATCTTCATGAAGTTCTGTCCACAGACAGCGACAGTTATCTTGGCGGGCCGCTGTGGAATTAAATGGTAAACATAGCTGATCATCACTGGTAGGGCATCTTCTCCACATGTCACTCAGATCTTATCAGGTCCACACATGCATTTCTTCTTCCTAAAAATACAGGCCCTGGATGGGCTAAGAGTCAGAGGCATCCTGACATATCCAGCAAACACTGAGTTGGGTGCTGTTGAGAAGATCGGAAACTTGAAGGCTTGATCCTGACCCAGCCATAGATTAAAACCTTTGGAGAGAAAACAAAAATAAATCCACTAAAAACATTTAGAGAACCGTACAAATCTATTCATAAGATTCACTCCCTACGTTAAAGACTCAGGTGTTTAAAAACAGTAGAAATCAGTGTGGGAAAGCTCCATGGAGGATGGGGATGCAGTATACACAGGAGGTGCTCGATGGTATCAGTTTAGTGCATGAAGGAAAATGGAAATGGGATTTAAAGGACAAAAAGCGTTTGAAATGGTGGTGCTGTGTACTAAGTCGCTTCAGTAGTATCTGACTCTTTGCAAGCCAATGGACTGTAACCTGCCAGACTCCTCTGTCCATGGGATTCTCCAGGCAAGAATTCTGGAATGGGTTACCATGCTCTCCTCCAGGGGATCTTCCTGATCCAGGGATCTAACCTGCGTCTCTTACATTTCCTAAAATGGCAGGCAGGTTCTTTACCACTAGCATCACCTGGAAGTCCTTGAAATGATGAAGGAAGGAGCAAATCGCTGTGCTGGAAAAGCCAGAGCTTAAGGATTGACTTTGGAGGGAAGCAGGCCTGGGTGTGTCGCTCACCAACTGTGTGATTCTGAGCAAGTCAGGGAAGCACTCTAAGCTCTGTTTCTCTGGTCCATTATAAGTCAGCACCCACAATACCTCCATCATAATTTTAGAGAAGAATTAAATGAGATTAGTGAAGATAAAGTTCTTAGCCCAATGCCAGGCATATAGTAACTATTCAGTGTTTATCTATTACTATTGTTTCTATTAGTACTAGGAAAAATATAAACCAAGGCAGGAATTGCTCAGTCTGAAAATAGGTTTTCTCCATAATAAAATAATTAAAATACTTGATATTAAGTGATATTTATGCATAATAAATTTGAGCAGCCAGAACCTGCCCATTGCATCATTTTGAGGGAAAGAAAATGTCTATTTACACCTCTCTCAAGCTCTGGTTTCCTGCTTCTTTTCCCATCCCTACTACCTCTGTATCCCCACGGTCCCACTGAGCACCTACAATCTCTCCTCTTTACCCTCTCCTCCCTCCAGTCCCCACCTTCTTTCCCAACCTAACCCTGGTGAATCATAAGGATGGATCTACAACTGTAATCTTCCAGGCAATGATGACAGACTAAGGGGTCTGGGGACCGAGATTCTCTTAAATACTTTTTGATCCTATCAAGTCATATATGGACAGCTAATCACCTCGAACACAAGAAGCTCTGAGCAGGAGAATTTCAAGTTCCTTTATGGATCAAATTTTCAAGAGTGAAAACAAGAATTCTTTCAGGCAGAGACATGGATTGGACCACCAGTGTCATAGCTAAGCCATGATGTCACAGATCATTAGGGCTGTTGGTAGCTGCACACAAGGGCCTGCTGCAGACCTCTGCTTGTCAAGCTGTGATCTCTCACATCTCTCCCTGCCCAATGGTTGACAGTCATGCCCCTACTGGGATGGTCTTGGCCTCATTCCTAGGTTCATAGGTCTGTCTTGACTTCAAATCATTCAGTCACTCAGTCATGTCCAGCTCTTTGTGACCCCATGGACTGCAGCATGCCAGGTTTCCCTGTCCTTCACTATCTCCCGGAGCTTGCTCAAACTCATGTCCACTGTGTTGGTGATGCCATTCAACCATCTCATCCCAAACTTCTTCGCCTATCAGATAATGGTCTTTACACTCATCCCTTCCTTATTCTCTGCCTTCTCCTTAACTCCTGCCATGATAAACTTCTCCCCAGTGCCCTGAAATACCACATCTTTTCAGGTCATTGTTCTTTAATCTGAACACCTTCCTTAGCCTGGTCAACCCTTGCTCACTCTACCAGAAGCAGCTTCAGTATCATTTCCAAAGTAAAAACTATCATCTCTTCTCTAGCCTTTGGACTCAACAATTCTTTGTTCTGGGTTTTTTAGATTCCAGAAGTTTTGTGTATAGTAATATGTTCAAGAAATATTTCTTGAATGAGTTTAGACTTCAATAATAGCATTTATTATGATGTGTGGTAATTGTCCTACTTAACTTGGTTTCTTCATCAGGCCATGAGTTTCTCAAAAGGATGAGGTGAAGGGAAATTGTGTCCTTTATATTTGTATTCTAGGATCCTAGTATGTGACTCATAAGGCTTTAAGTTGAGTTCTGACAAATTTAAAATTTTCTAATATATTTTTTGCAAAACTAATATTTTTTTCTTATTATGAATTCTTTCTTTGATGATTAGGTTGCCCTTCTCTGTTAAATGTTGAGTTGAGGAAAGGGATAGGGAGATGTATCCAAAATACAGCTCAGAACATGAACAGCAGGAAAGCAGGTGAACTTGTCTTAGGTTCAGTTCAGTCGCTCAGTCATGTCGGACTCTTCGCGACCCCATGAATCACAGCACGCCAGGCCTCCCTGTCCATTACCAACTCCCGGATTTCACTCAGACTCACATCCATCGAGTCAGTGATGCCATCCAGCCATCTCATCCTCTGTTGTCCCCTTCTCCTCCTGCTCCCAATCCCTTTCAGCATCAGAGTCTTTTCCAATGAGTCAACTCTTCGCATGAGGTGGCCAAAGTACTGGAGCTTCAGCTTTAGCATCATTCCTTCCAAAGAAATCCCAGGGCTCATCTCCTTCAGAATGGATTGGTTGGATCTCTTTGCAGTCCAAGGGACTCTCAAGAGTCTTCTCCAACACCACAGTTCAAAAGCATCAATTCTTCGGTGCTCAGCCTTCTTCACAGTCCAACTCTCACATCCATACACGACCACAGGAAAAACCATAGCCTTGACTAGATGGACCTTAGTTTAGAGTCTCTGAAATTGGAGGCTGAGTCTCATGCAAGTGCTCTCAGGGATACTTTGGAGGCAAAGTTAAGCAAGACATGGATTCTGCTGCAGTCCAACCTTAGCCCAATGCCATGGGAAGCTCTGGGAGAAGGGACAAGGATGGCCTCACAGAATTATCCCATCTGGAGGCAAAGGAGCTGGGATTTTATACCCTTGAATTTGTAGTTGGCTGCAACCACCCCTGGACACCTCCCAGGCATTTCTGGGTAGAGGACCTCCTGTGGACAAAGAGCAAGTCTTCAGGGAAGGATCAAGCTGCAAGCCATTGGTCACCAACTCACAGCAGTGGAGTGACAAGACAGCTGGCCTGGGAAAGGATCTGGGAAGCACAACCATAAAGCTTCTACCATACCCTTAAAACAAAAGATGATGAAAGGATTTACCCCTAGAAAGGATTATGTCAACCTTTATTTAAAGCCTATCTCCTCTTATTTCATTAACAGGTCTATCTGGACCAGTTGCTCACTTCTTAATAGATGAGAAATTGCAAGAGAGTAGAGAGTGCAGAGACTCTTAAAGGTAAATGCACTTGTAGAACCCAAAAAGAAGCAGGAATTCCAAACAGCATAGCAGTCTGGAACCTTGTGGTATAGAGCCCTAGAGGGTTGTAAATTCAAGTCTAAAAATATTGAGATTTACAGCGATACCCTAAGTCAATGAGAAAGGTTAGCAAACTGCATTTTGCATCCTATGTTTAAAAACACAGGATGATGTGCCAAGTAGCTTTAAAATATTTTGTTCAAAATTTGGAAGCTTATAGAATGCAAATAATTACATAGTTATTTTATTTTTGCAGATTATCTCCTTCGCTGCCAGTCCTTCAATAAGTGAGGTGTCACTGAACTACACCTTGGAGAAAACCTGACCTCCAGGAGCCTGTTGAAACTCCTTGGATAGTAGCATAACCTCAGACTTGTTTGAACCTTCTGATGGTTCTGATGCCACCTGGCACGTGTGATTACATAATCAGAGCTGATAGAAACCTCCCATCACCACATACACACAGTCTGGTATAGAGCGAGTTCTAGCCTGGCATCAGACATGTGAGGTTCAAGTTCTTCCACTATCATTACGTCTGTGTGATCCTAAACAAGTCATTTGTCTTCTCTGAATCTCAGTGTCTTTGTCTGTAAAGGGGGCATAATCATATTCCTCATATTAAGACTTGTTATGTCACATATTATACCAATGTATTATAAGTACTATGTTATTAGACTTATTACATTAACAATATTTTTTATCATGTCTCATCAGCCTGCTATGAAGCACAAATGAGATAATGAGAAATTGTTCATAAGGCGTGTGAAATAATTAAAATGAAAGAGTATTTAGAAAAGTAAACACTTTCATTCCTTTATTCTTTCTGATGCAATTTTTGATAGTTTACGTAAACCTATAAAACTGAGGCAGTAGACACGAATGCCATCTCCCATCGACTTACTCTGCCCAAGAGCTCTACTGCCTGTCTTCCTAGGCTGCCCTCCTGGTGGCCAGCTTGTCCCCACATTTCTTGCTCTGGTTTCAGAATGAATGCCTTTGGAGAATGGGCTTTCTCAGGAAGAACATTGCACAATCAGAAAACGCTGATCTGCCAAGTCTGTAACATTTTTTTTCCTGGAGCCTTTTCAGGAATGTGTCACAGGAGGTGGGGGAGATGGGCCATGGAACAGAGAGTACTAGGCACCAGCCACCAGGTAATAAAATGTCCGAGCATTCCTTTTCAGAATCTAATGAAGACATCAATCTTCATTAAGTCAAAGGGTCTGGGGTCCACAGCAGTGAGATTCACTAAAGCCGCTTCAAAAAGCGGGAGGAACAATGACCAAAATCCAGGCCAGAAAGCAGGAGGTGGTGAATGCTAGAACTCAATGATGTCTTTTTTCAACAAGGGTTGAATTCACCAATAGCTATAGCAATTTTCACTAAATATGAGCTCAGTGTTGTGTCGGAGCTGGCTTGCCCCAAGTCAAGAGAGCCAGTTTTTCCCAACCTCACACTCAGTGATGTCATATCGGGAGCTTGTCACTGACCAAGGTGGCAGTATTTACACCATGGAAACCAGCAGGTGCCATCAGTAGGGTCCCTCACACCCCACCCAGAGAGCCAGCCTACCAGTACATCACTGCTTAAGTTTGTCTCCAAATGTCAACAAGATGTGTGGAATCCTGAAAAAGCTTTCAGAAGAGCAGTGCTGTTCTTGAATTTCCGTGTGAACCACTGAGGGGAAAAGGTCTGTGTATATAAATATCAGAAATTTTTTGCTTTCGGATTCCGAATCACCTTCCTCACATAACCTCTCTTTTCCTTCAGGCTGAACGTGGAGAATGGCTGCTACTGAACTGAGAAAAACCTGAGTCACTACAACATCCTTGGCATTATGCATTTGATTGTTTTTTCCCACAAGTGTTTCCCAGGCTTTAGCTTCTGCCGGTACAGAGGACTCCTACGGACAGCAATTATCCCATGGGGAGTACACCCTCGTTACCGGATCCTGCAGAAAAAGGAGGGGCAAGATGCTGCTCTCTGCTTGGAGGAAGTTTGTGAAACAGATTGGATCCAACTGAAAGTGTCCAACCCTAGTGGTGTGCTGTGCTTAGCCGCTCAGTCGTGTCTGACTCCTTATGACTCCATGAACTGTAGCCCGCCAGGTTCCTCTGTCCATGGCAGTTCTCTGGGCAAGAATACTGGAGTGGGTTGCCATGCCCTCCTCCAGGGGATCTTCCCAACCCAGGGATTGAACCCAGGTCTCCCAAATTGCAGGCAGATTTTTTACCATCTGAGCCACCAGGGAAGCCCAAGAATACTGGAGTGGGTAGCCTATACCTTCTCCAGGGGAATTTCCCAACCCAGGAATCGACCGGGGTCTCCTGCATTGCAGGCGGATCATAAATGATCCAGCTGAGCTACCAGTGAAGCCTGGCCAACCTTAGTAGGAGAACATAATTTTCTTTTTCTTTTCTTTTTTTTTTGGTCACATGACATGGCTTATAGAATCTTAGTTCCCAAACCAGAAATTGAACCCGTGCCCTCAGCAGTGAAAGTGCTGAGTCCTAACCACTGGACCATAGGGAATTCTCCCTTCTTTCTTTCCATACCAAACTGTAGGACTAATGGAGAATTAAGGGGAATAAAAATACAAACATGCACAATATCCACTTCCACAGACCTGTCTTTCTGACATCTTTGTGGCTGTAGCTGGTGATCTGCATCACTCTTTCCCATAACTTACCTAGAGGTTGAAAGGAAAAGGGGTGGGGAAAAATTAGCATTTATAGAGCACTAACTGGCTATCAGGTACTACAGTGTCTTAACCTAGTTGCCACAGCAACCTTGCAAGAAAGGTACTATTACTTCCATTTTTTTTCAGAGAAGGAAAGATAAGAATTACCTAAGGTTATCAAGGCACAGAAGCAGGAATTTGAATATTGGTCTCTGACTTCAGATTTTGGGCTCTTTTCACCGTTTCTACTACTTTATTGACCCTTGGAAAAAACAAAGCCCAACTGTGGAACTAGTTCTGGAGACTTGGTGCAGGCTGTCTGCCTCCCTGGGGCTGGCCTTCCACAAGGATACACACTGAATTGCCCAGTGAGGGAAAAAGCTAGCAGACTTTCAGGTGCGGGGCTTACAGTTTCTCAAGGGCAGTTTTGAGACAAACCCCAAGTCTTTGCTGCCATGCTCACTAAAGATGTAGAGCAGGACAAGAGCATGGGAATCAAAGACAAATCCTGAGCAAAGTTTTGAAGAATTTTAATTTTTTCAAGCTGTTCTGCTCTATAGCCTAAGTAGCCAACTCCTCCCAATTTAGCCTCAAATGATCACCTATGTTCTCTAAAGAAAGAAAGAAAAGAGTGTTCTTTCCAGTAACTTTACACTAGGAGAAATACATGATGGTCTTACCTATAGACTTCACATCAGCAATTGTGCATCATTTCGTGTCCTATCCCAGGCTAAGGAATGTGACTCACTCCCTTTGGTTTTCTGGGATACACCCTAACAAAGGACTTGTCTTTTCAGGTTTCAGTGATAAAGATGTTATGGATATTCATAACTTAAATTCATAGAGTATGCCAACTCACAACTCAGTGAAGTTAATAGGTTTTTTTTTAGATTTTAGTTAAAGTGGTGAAGAGATATTGTATTGATTTATGCTTGCTACACCTTTACACATTCAAAGACAATCATTTATGCTTCCTCTAAATCTTCTTTATGCCTGGGCAATGACTTCTTTTAATAGACTTTTTATATTTTTGATTATGTAAATAATATATATTCAAAGGTCAAATAATAAAAATTCTAATGTAAAATGATATAAAATAGGATGTTGGTTTAATTATTAAAGTGAACACTTTAACAAGAAATGATACCTTAGGAATTTAATCTTGGCACCCCAATTATTAATATAAAAATTTTATATACAATTTCATATAAAGCATTTAAAAATTTTTTATTGTGATATCCTAAAGTCTGGGCTTCCCTGGTGACTCAAATGGTAAAGAATCTGTCTACAATGCAGGAGATGTGGGTTCAATCCCTGGGTCGGGAAGAGTCCCTGGAGAAGGAAATGGTTACCCACTCCAATATTCCTGACTGGAGAATTCTGTGGACAGAGAAGCCTGGTGGGCTACAGTTTATGGGGTCACAAGGAGTCAGACATGACTGAGCAACTAACGATTTTTCACAAAGTCTAGCAAGAAAAGAAAGAGAGAGAGAATGTGTACATGTATTATGTTATGAATATGCTCAGTTGAGGAGAAGGAAATGGAAACCCACTCAAGTATACTTAACTGGAGAATCCTGTGGACAGAGGAGCCTGATGGGCTGCTGCCCAAAGGATAGGACAGAGTCAGACACGACTGAAGCAATTTAGCATGCATGCATGCATTAGAGAAGGAAATGGCAACCCACTCCAGTATTCTTGCCTGGAGAATCTCAGAGACAGAGTAGCCTGGTGGGCTGCCGTCTATGGGGTTGCACAGAGTCGGGCACAACTGAAGTGACTTAGCAGCAGCAGCAGCATGCTCAGTTGAAAGTGTCTTTATGACCTGCGGATGGAAATGTACGCAGTGGATATTTGGGTTGGAACTTAGGAAATTTTGGGCTATAAGTATAGCTCTGAAATTTATCAGTATGTAGATAGCAATTGGAGCCATAAGAATGGATAGGATCATCCAGTAAAAGTACACAGAGTAAGAAGAGAATAAAGTCTACACTGAACCCAGAAAATCCTCTACATTTGAAACCTAGGACTATTCAGATGTCTAAAGTCATCCAAATACTTTCACCATCTCCAGGCTGACCCCAGTGGGATTCTGTCTTCTTCTACCTTTCAGGTAAATTTTAAACCAGAAAAGAGGCTTCACTGACATTTCAGATCATGTTGGATTTTTTTCTACACCAATTTGAAAGCTGCATCATGGGAGAATTGACTTTTTAAGAAATGGCATCAGAGAACTCATATTTGGAGTTAGGATGTAGGAGCAGTCAACAGATACAAACCCAAAGATGACTCAGTTATTAGAATTATCATAGCAGGACTTTTAATCAACTATTGTAATATGTTAAAGAAACTGTATTAAAATATGGATATAATAGGTAAAAAGATGAACTATTTTAGGAGAACAATTTAAACAATAAAAACTTGAAAATATAAAACTGAAAAATATAGTATCTATGACACTGGCACTTAAGAATAGCATTTAAATACTGCAGAGGAAAGGATCAGCGAATGGGAAGAATGCACAATAGCAATTACTGAAATAGGAGGAAAGAGAAAAAGAGATAGAAAAATGAATATGTTATCAATAAAATAAAATCAAGTTTCTAATGTATATGCAATTTTTTAAAACAGTCACTCCTCATTCTTTCCTCTCCTCAGCCCCTGGAAACTATGCCTTCTTTATTTTTTATTTTGTTATTTTTTGGCCACACTAAATGGCATGTGGAACTTCCCTAACCAGGGATTGAACCTGTGTCCCCTGCAGTGGAAGCATGGAGTCTTAACCACTGGACCAGCAGGGAAGTCCATATCCATGTAATCTGAGCATGAGGGGGAGAGAAATAAGCAGGCAGAAAAAAAATACTGTAAGAAATAATAACTGAAACTCTCCAAATCTGATGGAAACATGAACCCATGGATCCAAGATATTCAACAAGCCCCATGCAAGATAAATATAGAGAAAACTCCTCCTAAATATATGATGCCCAAACTGGTGAAACATAAAGAGAAAGAGAACATTTTAAAAGAAACCAGAAAAATAAGATATACATACCAGGAACAATGATATGAATGATAGCTGATTTCTCATCAGAAGCTATACAAGACAAAAAACATCTCAGAAGACAATGCAATACCATCTTTAAAGGAAATAAAACTGTCACCATTGAATTCTATATCCAACTAAAAGATTCTTCAAAAATGAAGGTAAAGTAGGGACATTTTCAGATGAAAGAAGGCAGACAGAATTTGCTGCAAGTAAATTTATACTATTCAATACATTATATGCTAAAGAAAAAAAATCTCAGACTAAAAAGAAATTTGTCAGATAGCAACTTGGATATACAGAAAGTAAAAAATAATGAGGAAAGGTAATGAGCTCCCAGTTTCCTATCCAACATGTAAGGAACTTTAAGAAGTCACTACTCTGTCTGATGCTGGGAGGGATTGGGGGCAGGAGGAGAAGGGGACGACAGAGGATGAGATGGCTGGATGGCATCACTGACTCGATGGACGTGAGTCTGAGTGAACTCCGGGAGTTGGTGATGGACAGGGAGGCCTGGTGTGCTGCGATTCATGGGGTCGCAAAGAGTTGGACAAGACTGAGCAACTGAACTGAACTGAACTCTGTCCTAAGAGTGAAAAGCTGAACAAACTGGAAAATCAACAATTCTTAGACTTCTCTGTCGGAGAAGTTAGGTCAAAGGTCAAACTGTTGCCCTTCAAATTGAAGAAACAAGTGAATACAGAGAGCCACAACTTATTGCAGCAGAAACTTACAAGTAGAAACTTCTGTGGGAACCACTGCCTGGGTAGAAAAACCTCAACTGTAATTGACAAATTGCTGCAGGCTGAGTGTGGACAACTCTGAGAATTCTCAAGAAAAGGTAAAATTTGAAACTAAAAAATGCACTTTCTTGCCTTGTAGGCAAGAAAGGCATCTATTTGGTTTTTATTCATGGGGTCACAAAGAGTCGGATACGACTAAGCGACTGGACTGAACTGAACCGAACCGAACTCAAAGAAGCACAGAAAGCCAGTTATTGAAAAAATTCCCCAACAAATTTTAGCCACAGTCCCTGTCTTCAGCTTGGACTAGAAAACAGTAAACTATAGGCAAAGCAAAACCTGCCCTTTTGAAGAAATCTTATTTAAAGAACAGAAAAGAGGAAAATAAAATAGTCTTTGAAATGTGGCAGCTGGTTTTCAGAGAGCCCTGGAAGCTTGCCTTAATCATTCTGGTGAAATGGAATACATGTGGTCATTGGAAGATGGCCATATTGTTTCTTGTCAGTAATATCTTCATATGAAGGGAGGATGCTGGCCTGGGCACCGTTTGATGTCACTTAGGCAATCTGAGATATCAAGGTCAAGTAGCCTCAAGTCTTCCATTCCATATCTTCACTGAATCTCCCCCATATAAGTTTCTTGTCACTGGATGATGAGTGAATGATGGACTCATCAGGGTAGAAGACATTTCACTGATGGAGCCAGCATAGTTGGGGAGCTCTCACAAAATACTCCTGTTTCTGAAATCCTGCACGAACATAAACATGCTGACTGAGCCAGCTGCTATTATGATTCTATCAGATGATCAAGACCATCTCAGAAGATTCTTTTGAAAGTGGTGCCCATTTTCTTGAAATTCCTTATCATTTACTTATCACCCTCCAAGATTAAATATTTGTAAATCTAACAAAATATATACAAGATCTATATAAGGAAAACTACAAAATCAAAGAACTGAATAACTGGAGAGATATTCTCTGTCATGAATAGGAAAACAGCATTATCAAGATGTCAGTTCTTCCCAGCTTGATCTATAGATTCAGTGCAATCCCAATCAAAATCCTAGCACATTACTTAATAGATATTGGCAGACAAACTGATTTTAAAGTTTACATAGAGAGGTAGAAGACCTAGAATAGCCAAAACAATGCTAAAAGAGAAGAAAAAAGTTGGAGGATGGATACTACCCAGCTTTAAGACTTACAACAGTAATCTTGTGTGATGTTGACAAAAGAATAGAAAATAGATAAATGGGATACAATTGAGAGCCTAGAAATAGCTTTCCACAGATATAGTCAACTGTTCTTTGACAGAGGAGAAAAAGCAATCAGTTCAGTCAATTTAGGTCAGTCGCTCAGTCATGTCCGACTCTTTGCAACCCCATGAATTGCAGCACACCAGGCCTCCCTGTCCATCACCAACTCCCGGAGTTCACCGAAACTCATGTCCATAGAGTTGGTGATACCATCCAGCCATCTCATCCTCTGTCGTCCCCTTCTCCTCCTGCCCCCAATCCCTCCCAACACCAGAGTCTTTTCCAATGAGTCAACACTTCACATGATGTGACCAAAGTATTGAGTTTCAGCTTCAGCATCAGTGCTTCCAGGACTGATCTCCTTTAGGATGGACTGGTTGGATCTCCTTGCAGTCCAAGGGATTTGCAAGAGTCTTCTCCAGAACCACAGTTCAAAAGCTTCAATTCTTCGGCGCTCAGCTTTCATCAAAGTCGAACTCTCACATCCATACATGACCACTGGAAAAACCATAGCCTTGACTAGATGGACCTTTGTTGGCAAAGTAATGTCTCTGCTTTTTAATATGCTGTCTAAGTTGGTCATAACTTTCCTTCCAAGGAGTCACCGTCTTTTAATTTCATGGCTGCAATCACCATCAGCAGTGATTTTGGAGCCCCAAAAAATAAAGTCTGACACTGTTTCCACTGTTTCCGCATCTATTTCCCATGAAGTGATGGGACCAGATGCCATGATCTTCATTTTCTGAATGTTGAGCTTTAAGCCAACTTTGTCACTCTCCTCTTTCCCTTTCATCAAGAGGCTTTGTATTTCCTCTTCACTTTTTGCCATAAGGGTGGTGTCATCTGCATATCTGAGGTTATTGATATTTCTCCTGGCAATCTTGATTCCAGCTTGTGCTTCTTCCAGCCCAGCGTGTCTCATGATGTACTCTGCATATAAGTTAAATAAGCAGGGTGACAATGTACAGCCTTGACGGACTCCTTTTCCTATTTGGAACTAGTCTGTTTTTCCATGTCCAGTTATAACTGTTGCTTCCTGATCTGCATATAGGTTTCTCAAGAGGCAGGTCAGGTGGCCTGGTACTCCCATCTTTTTCAGAATTTTCCACAGTTTATTGTGATCCACACAGTCAAAGTCTTTGGCATAGCCAATAAAGCAGAAATAGATGATTTTCTGGAAATCTCTTGCTTTTTAGATGATCCAGCAGATGTTGGCAATTTGATTTCTGGTTCCTTTGCCTTTTCTAAAATCAGCTTGAACATCAGGAAGTTCACGGTTCACGTATTACTGAAGGCTGGCTTGGAGAATTTTGAGCATTACTATTGTGCAAGATGAGTGCAATTGTGTGGTAGTTTGAGCATTCTTTGGCATTGCCTTTCTTTGGGATTAGAATGAAAACTGACCTTTTCCCGTCCTGTGGCCACTGCTGAGTTTTCCAAATTTGCTGGCATATTGAGTACAGCACTTTCATGGCTCCACTGGGATCCCATTGCCTCCACTAGCTTTGTTCATAGTGATGCTTTCTAAGGCCCACTTGACTTCACATTCCAGGATGTCTGGCTCTAGGTGAATGATCACACCATCATGGTTTTCTGGGTTGTGAAGATCTTTTTTGTAGTGTTCTTCTGTGTATTCTTGCCACCACTTCTTAATATCTTCTGCTTCTGTTAGGTCCATACAATTTCTGTCCTTTATTGAGCTCATCTTTGCATGAAATGTTCCCTTGGTATCTCTAATTTTCTTGAAGAGATCTCTAGTCTTTCCCATTCTATTGTTTTCCTTTATTTCTTTGCATTGATCACTGAGGAAGGCTTTCTTCTCTCTCGTTGCTATTCTTTGGAACTCTGCATCCAAATGGGAATAGCTTTCCTTTTCTCCTTTGCTTTTTGCTTCTCTTCTTTTCACAGCTATTTGTAAGACATCCTCAGACAACCATTTTGCTTTTATGCATTTCTTTTCCATGGGGATGGTCTTGATCCCTGTCTCCTGTACAATGTCACGAACTTCCATCCATAGTTCATCAGGCACTCTGTCTATCAGATCTAGTCCCTTAAATCTGTTTCTCACTTCCACTGTATAATCATTAGGGATTTGATTTAGGTCATACCTGAATGGTCTAGTGGTTTTCCCTACTTTCTTCAATTTAAGTCTGAATTTGGCAATAAGGAGTTCATGATCTGAGTCACAGTCAGCTCCTAGTCTTGTTTTGCTAACTATTTAGAGCTTCTCCATCTTTGGCTGCAAAGAATATAATCAGTCTGATTTTGGTGTTGACCATCTGGTGAGGTCCATGTGTAGAGTCTTCTCTTGTGTTGTTGGAAGAGGGTGTTTGGTATGACCAGTGCATTTTCTTGGCAAAACTCTATTAGTTTTGCCCTGCTTCATTCCGCATTCCAAGGCCAAATTTGCCTGTTACTCCAGGTGTTTCTTGACTTCCTACTTTTGCATTCCAGTCCCCTATAATGAAAAGGAGATATTTAGGGGGTGTTAGTTCTAAAAGGTCTTGTAGGTCTTCACAGAATCATTCAATTTTCGCTTCTTCAGCGTTACTGGTTGGGGCATAGGCTTGGATCACCGTGATATTAAATGGTTTGCCTTGGAAATGAACAGAGATCATTCTGTCGTTTTTGAGATTGCATCCAAGTACTGCATTTCAGACTCTTTTTTTTTGACCATGATGGCTACTCCATTTCTTCTAAGGGGTTCCTGCCCACAGTAGTAGATATAATGGTCATCTGAGTTAAATTCACCCATTCCAGTCCATTTTAGTTCACGGATTCCTAGAATGTCGATGTTCACTCTTGCCATCTCCTGTTTGACCACTTCCAATTTGCCTTGATTCATGGAACTAACATTCCAGGTTCCTATGTAATATTGCTCTTTACAGCATCGGACCTTGTTTCTATCACCAGTTACATCCACAACTGGGTATTGTTCTTGCTTTGGCTCTATCCCTTCATTCTTTCTGGAGTTATTTCTCCACTGATCTGCAGTAGTATATTGGGCACCTACCGACCTTGGGAGTTCCTTTTTCAGTGTCCTATCATTTTGCCTTTTCATACTGTTCATGGGGTTCTCAAGTTAAGAATCCTGAAGTGGTTTGCCATTCCCTTCTCCAGTGGACCACAGTCAGTACAATGCAGCAAAGATAGTCTTCTCACTAAATGGTATGGGAACAACTGGACATCCACATGCAAAAAAAAAAAAAAAAAAAACTACACACAGACCTTATACCCTTCACAAAAATTATTTCCAAAAGGTCATAGACCTAAGTGTAAGATGCAAAACTATAAAACTCCTAGATTATAACATAGGAGAAAATCGAGATGACCTTGAGTATAGAAATGACTTTTTACATATAACGCAGAGGCATGATCCACAAAAGAAACTGATAAGCTGGCTTCATTAAAATTACAAACTTCTTCTCTGTGAAAGACAATGTTAAGAGCATGAAAAGACAGTCCACAGACTGAGAGAAAATATTTGCAAAAGATACAACTGATAAAAGACTGTTATTCAATGTATACAAAGAGCTCTTGAAACTTAACAATAAGGAAAAAATGATTAAAAAATGGATCAATTACCTCACCAAAAATGATGTACAAATAAGGTGGCAAATAAGCATAAGAAAAGATGCTCCATAGACTATGTCATTAGGAAGATGCAAATTAAACCATCAGTAAGGTATGGATCACAATAAACTAGAAAATTCTGAAAGAGATGGGAATACCAGACCACCTGACCTGCCTCTTGAGAAACCTATATGCAGGTCAGGAAGCAACAGTTAGAACTGGACATGGAACAACAAGCTGGTTCCAAATAGAAAAAGGAGTCCGTCAAGGCTGTATATTGTCACCCTGCTTATTTAACTTATATGCTGAGCACATCATGAGAAATGCTGGGCTGGAGGAAGCACATGCTGGAATCAAGATTGCCGGGAGAAATATCAATCACCTCAGATATGCAGATGACACCACCCCTATGGCAGTGAGTGAAAAGGAACTAAAAAGCCTCTTGATGAAAGGGAAAGAGGTGAGTGAAAAAGTTGGCTTAAAGCTCAACATTCAGAAAATGAAGATCATGGCATCTGGTGGTCCCATCACTTCATGGGAAATAGATGGGGAAACAGTGTCAGACTTTATTTTTTTGAGCTCCAAAATCACAGCAGATGGTGACTGCAGCCATGAAATTAAGACGATTACTCCTTGGAAGGAAAGTTATGACCAACCTAGACAGCATATTAAAAAGCAGAGGCATTACTTTGCCAACAAAGGTCCGTCTAGTCGAGGCTATGGTTTTTCCAGTGGTCATGTATGAATGTGAGAGTTCAACTGTGAAGAAAGCTGAGAGCCGAAGAATTAATGCTTTTGAACTGTGGTGTTGAGAAAACACTTTAGAGTCCCTTGGACTGCAAGGAGATCCAACCAGTTCATTCTATTTTTTTATTTCTTCTGTGATTTGTTGGTTATTCAGAAGGGTGTTGTTCTGCCTCCATATGTTGGAATTTTTAATAGTTTTTCTCTTGTAATTGAGATCTAATCTTAATGTATTATGGTCAGAAAAGATGCTTGGAATGATTTCAATTTTTTTGAATTTATCAAGGTTAGATTTACGGCCCAGGATGTGATCTGTCCTGGAGAAGGTTCCGTGAGCACTTGAGAAAAAGGTGAAATTCATTGTTTTAGAGTGAAATGTCCTATAGATATCAATTAGGTCTAACTGGTCTATTGTATCATTTAAAGTTTGTGTTTCTTTGTTAATTTTCTGTTTAGTTGATCTATCCATAGGTGTGAGTGGGGTATTAAAGTCTCCCACTATTATTGTGTTATTGTTAATTTCCCCTTTCATACTTGTTAGTATTTGTCTTACATATTGTGGTGCTCCTGTGTTGGGTGCATGTATAATTGTTATATCTTCTTCTTGGATTGATCCTTTGATCATTATGTAGTGGCCTTCTTTGTCTCTTTTCACAGCCTTTGTTTTAAAGTCTATTTTATCGGATATGAGTATTGCTACTCCTGCTTTCTTTTGGTCTCTATTTGCCTGGAATATCTTTTTCCAGCCCTTCACTTTCAGTCTGTATGTGTCCCTTGTTTTGAGGTGGGTCTCTTGTAGGCAGCATATATAGGGGCCTTGTTTTTTTATCCATTCAGCCAGCTTTTGTCTTTTGGTTGGGGCATTCAACCCATTTATGTTTAAGGTAATTATTGATAAGCATGATCCCGTTGCCATTTACTTTATTGTTTTGGGTTCGGGTTTATATGCCATTTTTGTGTTTCCTGTCTAGAGAATATTCTTTAGCATTTGTTGGAGAGCTGGTTTGGTGGTGCTGAATTCTCTCAGCTTTTGCTTGTCTGTAAAGCTTTTGATTTCTCCTTCATATTTGAATGAGATCCTTGCTGGGTACAGTAATCTGGGCTGTAGGTTATTTTCTTTCATCACTTTAAGTATGTTTTGCCATTCCCTCCTGGCTGAAGCGTTTCTATTGAAAGATCTGCAGTTATCCTTATGGGAATCCCCTTGTGTGTTATTCGTTTTTTTTTCCAACCAGTTCATTCTAAAGGAGATCAGTCCTGGGTGTTCATTGGAAGGACTGATTCTGAAGCTGAAACTCCAATACTTTGGCCACCTCATGCGAAGTGTTGACTTATTGGAAAAGACTCTGATGTTGGGAGGGATTAGGGGCAGGAGGAGAAGGGGACAACAGAAGATGAGATGGCCGGATGGCATCACTGACTCAATGGACGTGAGTCTGAGTGAACTCCGTGAGTTGGTGATGGACAGGGAGGCCTGGCGTGCTGCGGTTCATGGGGTCGCAAAGGGTCAGACATGACTGAGCGACTAAAGTGAAGTAAAGTGAAGGTATTACCACACCTATGAGAATGACCACAATCTGAAACACTGACACGACCAAATACTGGCAAGGGTGTGGAGTAACTGGAACTCATACACATTTCTGGTAGGAATTCAAAAATAGTGCAATCATTTCGGAAGATGGTTTGCAATGTTTCACATAAGTAAACAAACTCATATCATAAAATCCAGCAATCATACTCCTTGGTATTTATCCAAAAGAGGTGAAAACTCATGGCCCACAAAAACTTGCACACAGATGTTATAACTGTTTGAAATAACCTTATGCATTATTGCTTAAACTTGGAAACAACCAAGGTGTCCTTCAGTGGGAGTATGGACAGATAAACTATCCAGGCAACGGAATATTATTCAGTACTAAGAAGAAATGAGCTATCAAACTGTGAAAGGAAACGAGAGAAACTTAAATGTGTATTAGCAAGTGAAAATGTACATTACTAAGTGAAAGCCTGGGAAGACTACATACTGTGTGATTCCAACTCTACAACATTCTGGAAATGGCAAAACTGTGGTGACAGATCAGAGATTGCCGGGAGAGAGGACATAAAGGATGAAGAGGCAAAGCTCCCAGGAATTTTAGGGCAGTTAAAATACTCTGTATGATATTATAATGATGAATACACGTCATTATACATTTGCCCAAGCCCCTAGAATATACAATTTCCAGAATGAACCCTAAAGACTTTGGGTGACTATGTGCCAATGTAGATTCATCCCTTGGTAAAAGATAAACATTTGGTTGAATGATGTTGGTAGTGGGGAAGGCTATGCATGTGTAGGTGCAGAGGGTATGAGGGAAATCTCTGTACCTTCCTCTTAATTATGGTGTGAACCTAAAACAGCTCAAAAAAAAAAAAAAATCAAGTCTGGGGCTTCCCTGGTGGTCCGGTAGTTAAGAATTTGCTACTAATGCAGGGAACATGGCTCAATCCCTGGTCCAGGAGGATCCCACATGCTGCAAGGGAGCTAAGCCCACGCACCCCAACTACTCAGCCCATAAGCTGCAACTACTGAAGCCTGTGTACCTTACAGCCTGTGGTCTACAAGAGAAGCCACTGCAATGAGAAGCCAACAAACCACAATGAAGAGTAGCCTCCATTCATGCAACTAGAGAAAGCCCACAAGTAGCAACAAAGACCCAACACAGCCATAAATAAATTAATTAAATAAAATTTAATAAATGCAAACATTGAAAAGATAAAATCCTTTAAAAAGTCTTCAGAGAGGCCCAGTCATAGAGGCTCACAACTCGCAAAAACTCCCACACTTTTGTGAGGTTTACTTCTAAGAGTTTTACCAGATCTTTACAGTAAACAGTGGAGAAATCTCTCTCAGTGCTTCCAGCAGGAAACTAGAAAAGAAACCCTTTTGAAATATGCTAGAGCATTCTGTTCTTCTTAGCAAGACCTGTACTCTAGAGAAACTATTCTATCAAAGCCCAACTTCCTAGGGTTCTATCCGAACCTAAACTCACTGGAGAAAGGGAAATACCCAACTTTAGCCCCTACCAGGCCTTCTGTCCTACTGAAGGACAGAATGGTGGGGAATAAAATTGAGAAGAACTGATGACATTCACTGTCCAGGACACAGGTCACCAAAAGACTGAGGCCTAATCATAGGATTAGTGAACATTTTCCCCCTCCCCAGACTTTACCATCATCTTACTAAAGGCATACTTACTGCAGTTCCTTTATACACTACATGATGTCCACCTTTCAACAAAAAAGTACAAGGCATGCTACAGGGCAAGAAAAACACTATTTGAAGAGATGAAACAGGCATCAGATCCAGAGCCAGAGATGACAGGAATGCTGGAATCATCAGACCAGGAATTTTTAAAACTATGATCAACATGCCAAGGCTTTATGGGACATTCAAGAACACATGTACAACTTAAGCAGAGAGATAAGAAATCTTAAAACTCGTTGAAACAAGATGTTAAAGACCGAACATTCTGTAACAGAAATGAAGAATGCCTTTTGATGTCACTAGCGGACTGAACATGGCTGAGGAAAGAATCTCTAAGCTTGAGGATATGATGTTAAAAACTTCCAAAAGAGAGAAGGAAAAAAAAAAAAAAAGGCTGAAAAAAACAGAGCAGAGTATCCAAAAATAGGCATAACTGCCAAAGGTGTTACAAACACATAATGCAAATCTTGGAAGGAGAAGAGACACAGGAAATAAAGAAATATATACAGCCATAAGGGCTCAGAATTTCCCCAAATTAACATTAGACATGAAAGCACCGATCTAGGAATCTCAGAGAACACTAAGCAGAATAAATGAAAAATAAACACAGAAATAACTGACAAACAACTAATCTCAAAAATATACAAGCAACTTATGCAGCTCAATTCCAGAAAAATAAACGACCCAATCAAAAAATGGGCCAAAGAACTAAATAGACATTTCTCCAAAGAAGACATACGGATGGCTAACAAACACATGAAAAGATGCGCAACATCACTCATTATTAGAGAAATGCAAATCAAAACCACAATGAGGTACCACTTCACACCAGTCAGAATGGCTGCGATCCAAAAATCTGCAAGCAGTAAATGCTGGAGAGGGTGTGGAGAAAAGGGAACCCTCCTACACTGTTGGTGGGAATGCAAACTAGTACAGCCACTATGGAGAACAGTGTGGAGATTCCTTAAAAAATTGCAAATAGAACTACCTTATGACCCAGCAATCCCACTGCTGGGCATACACACCGAGGAAACCAGAATGGAAAGAGACACATGTACCCCAATGTTCATTGCAGCACTGTTTATAATAGCCAGGACATGGAAACAACCTAGATGTCCATCAGCAGATGAATGGATAAGAATGCAGTGGTACATATACACATTGGAGTATTACTCAGCCATTAAAAAGAATTCATTTGAATCAGTTCTGATGAGATGGATGAAACTGGAGCCAATTATACAGAGTGAAGTAAGCCAGAAAGAAAAACACCAATACAGTATACTAACACATATATATGGAATTTAGGAAGATGGTAATGACGACCTTGTATGCAAGACAGGAAAAAAGACACAGATGTGTATAACGGACTTTTGGACTCAGAGGGAGAGGGAGAGGGTGGGATGATTTGGGAGAATGGCATTCTAACATGTATACTATCATGTAAGAATTGAATCGCCAGTCTATGTCTGACACAGGGTGCAGCATGCTTGGGGCTGGTGCATGGGGATGACCCAGAGAGATGTTGTGGGGAGGGAGGTGGGAGGGGGGTTCATGCTTGGGAAGGAATGTAAGAATTAAAGATTTTAAAATTTAAAAAATAAAAAACTAAATAAGAAAAAAAAAGAAATAAAACACACACACACACACACACCTGGGTATATCATATTCAAATTAAAAAAAAACAAGCATAAAGAAAAATTCTTAAAAGAAACAGTTATGTATAGAGGAGCAAACATATCAATTACATCCGACTTCTCTACAGAAATCATATAAGCAAGAAGAGAATAGGGTGAAATATTTAAAATGTTAATAGAAAAAACTTCCAACTTAGAATTCTGTACTCTGTGAAGTTATCCTTCAAAAGTGAAGGAGAAATAAAGACTTTCTCAGAAAAACAAAAACTGAGGGAATTTGTTGCCAGTAGACCTGCCTTGCAAGAAAATTTTCAGAAGTGTTTTAGAGAAGGAAATTGATTTTGATTAAAAACTCAGATTTACAAAAAGAAAGAAAGAGCACCAGATAATAAATGAAAGTAAAATAAAAACATCTATTTTTCTTATTATTAGTTTATATAACAGTTCATTCAAAATAATAATAGCAATAATATGTTTGGTTATAAATGTTTATAAATATATAAGCATATATATACAAGCATGCATATGTTTGTGAGTATTCATTATGAAAAAAGCTCAATTTTTTTTTTTAAGTGTTAGTTGCTCACATCTCACTCTTTGCAACCCCATGGACTGTAGCCCACCAGGCTCCTCTGTCCTTGGAATTCTCCAGGCAAGAATACTGGAGTGGACAGCCATTCCCTTCTCCAGGGGATTGAACCCAGGTCTCCTTCATTGCAGGAGGGTTCTTTACTGTCAGAGCCACCAAGGGAAGCCCATACATAGGTTTCAGTTCAGTTCAGTTCAGTTGCTCAGTCATGTCTGACTCTTTGCGACCCCATGAATCGCAGCACGCCAGGCCTCCCTGTCCATCACCAACTCCCGGAGTTCACTCAAACTCACATCCATCCAGTCGGTGATGCCATCCAGCCATCTCATCCTCTGTCGTCCCCTTCTCCTTCTGCCCCCCAATCCCTCCCAGCATCAGAGTCTTTTCCAATGAGTCAACTCTTCACATGAGGTGGCCAAAGTATTGGAGTCTCAGCTTCAGCATCAGTCCTTCCAATGAACACCCAGGACTGATCCCCTTTAGAATGGACTGGTTGGATCTCCTTGCAGTCCAAGGGACTCTCAAGAGTCTTCTCCAACACCACAGTTCAAAAGCATCAATCCTTCAGTGCTCAGCCTTCTTCACAGTCCAACTCTCACATCTATACATGACCACTGGAAAAACCATAGCCTTAACTAGATAGACCTTTGTTTATGTATGATTATATATAAATTAAATGAATGATACCAGTGATATAAGGAATAGAAGGGAGGAATTAAGAACATTCTGTTATTATACATGTCAAAAAGCCAGAAGAATAGTAAAAAGCATCCAAATAATCCAAGAGAAAACATGTAAGCAAGAACAAGGAAATAAACAATCAGATAGAACAAGTTGGAAACAAACATAAGATGGTAAGCGTAAACCCACTGGTGTTAGTTTTAACACATGGTTGCAAATTCTCTGATGTCCACACCACTGAATGTTGGAGTCTGTCTCTCCTCCCTTGAATCTGGGTAGGCTTATAAACACTTTCATCAAGGTGACTTTTGAGGCTAGGTCATAAAATGTCACACAACTTCGGCCTTGATTCCTGAAAACACTCACTTTTGAAAGCCTGAACCAGTATGTAAAAATTTTACCTACCTTGAAGCTGACATACTAAATCTGCGGCTTAGCCATAAAATGGAATGCTACTTAGTAATATAAACCACTGATGAACCACTGATACACAAAAAAATATGATTGAAACTTAAAAATATTTTGCCAAGTGGAAAAAGCCTCACACAAGACTAAGTACTGCATGACTCTCTTATAGGGAAAACTAATTATGATGGAAAAAATGAGAACTACGGTTGACTCTGGTGGGTGGGAGTTGGCAGAGATTGACTGGGAAGGGCAAGAAACAACTTCCTGAACCTGAAGGTACTGTTCAAAAGAGGTTTGGATATTACAAGTTTACGAATTATCAAAATCAGCATATATACCTAAGATAAATTAAGATTTGTTCTGTGCATTTTATAGCAAAACAAAAGGCTGCAAACAAATACTGAACCCTCCTTAATGTTACGCATACTGAAATATTTATGGGGAAAAAAATCTGCAATTTGCAATGCAGTAAAGAAAAGATGCATTCATGGATGGATAGAGGGAGAAACAGATGAACAGATACATGAAAAAGCAAATTTAGTTAAATGTTAATAGTAGATTCTAGGTGGAGGGTGTACAAGTGTTTACTGTCAATTTTATCAACTATACTATAATTTGAAATTGTTCACGTTAAAATATTGGAAAATTCCCCCCACCCCAAAAAGAAGAGAATTTTTTTTTTTTTTAGAAAAAGGGGAGGGGGACTGGCAGGAAGGGAATGGGTAATTAGGGAGCTGCTCCTTCTCCTTAGAAGACTGTTACTTCTGCAGAAGAAACTGCTTCTATAAAAACTGATTATACAAAGATCCCAGTAGAATGGAGTTCTACAGGATATCTATATTAAGGGGGTTTCAAATCCTTCCAGAATAGGTCGGAAATGCCCAGGTTCCTGAAGTTGTAGGAGATTTCCTTGCCTAAATTTGCCATGGCTCCTTCATGGCTGGTGGCCTATTTGGGATTGAGCTAGGGATCCCCAAATGCAGCAAGCATTGCTTCCAAAGGTGCTCAGACTGAGAGATCTGTTGAGAGGACAAGATCTCCAGATGGACATCTCAAAGGATCCATTATTCTAGTACAAAGAATATTGCCTATATGGCCCAAAAAAGGATACAAGGCGGGGGAAAAGTCCCCTGTGCTATCAACTCCAGGAAGGCAGAATCCAATTTATCGTGCTCACCATTTTATCTCCAGCATTTTAGTACAGTGTCCAGCACAAAGTATAAACATATTAATTAATAAATTAAATGATGTTCTATTCTATTGAAAACCTTGGAGTAAATTTCAAAATAAATGATCCACACATTTCAACTGTCCTCTTTACCCAGCATCAGTGGAAACAACTTTCAGCAAGTATAAAGTATAGAACTGATAAAGTATAGAATTGTGTATCTTTGTCAAAATGGTTAATATGTTTTTCCAGTGAGAGAACAAACAAAATGACAGTTACTACTGTTACTCTATTTACTAAGCAGGTACCATAAAGCTAGAGAATATGATAAGCACCTTACCTTGTTACCAATACTTGCAATAATCCTAAACCGTAACTGCGGGATGAGAAACCAGTGTTTAGCTAATTTACCAAACATTATACTATGAGTAAGACCCAAAGCATCCAAATGTATGCTGCCTGACTCCAAAGTCTATTTACAACACATCACAGTGTAAGGTATACATGCTGTATACTGAATAACACATAAATAAATGTAGATTATCATCTAGTTAAGTTGCTTTTCACCATGTGCATATATGGAGAATCTACTCTTGGCAAACACCTACCGTAGAACATGAATGTGTGTGTGTGTGTGTGTGTGTGTATGTGTGTGTGTGCAGTGACTGCCTAAACAATTAAAAGAAGGAAGGAAGCATATCCTCCCTGGCCTTTGGCCTCTCCCTTCCTCACCCTCTAGTAAATATAAATCTGTCCAAACCAAAAAGCTTTTCCTAATTCTAGCAGAAATTGTTGCTCTAGCATTATTATTCTCCACCCAATACAGTTTTTTTAAGTTTTTTTGAAGTATCTTTTCTCATGAAAGGATGCTCCCGGGGGGTTGTTGTTTCCTCATGCCCTCAATGGACACTCTAGAGCTCTGTTCCTCTCTCCAGTGAAGATCTGTTTGAACACTGAACAAGAAAATCACACATATGAGGACACAGGAACCATCAACTGGGGGAAGAAACTCATACTGCAGAGAATCAAGACGCACTTAAATTTTGTCTTCGGTGAAATCCACCACTCCTGCTCAGGGGTCACAAAGAGTCCAACACAACTGAGTGACTAACACACACACACAACATAGAAAATAATGTACGAAAGAAGGAATTGAAAACAGAAGAAATGAATGCAGAAAGCAGTAAACAAAAAGTTGATAATGTTATTAAATCTAACTAACAATAATCTAAGCAGATGCAAATAAGAAAAGGATACTTACAATTCGTTCTTATAGTCAAAGTCTTAAAGTCCCAAGACAGGCAAACCAAAATTATACTGTTTTGGAACATATACATACTTATTAACACTGGAAACAATGAGAAATTTTTAAAAATAGTTTTTATTGGAGTATAGTTGATTCACAATGTTGTGTTAGTTTCAGGTGTACAGCGAAATGAATCAGTTTTGTATATATACATATACCTACTTTTTTTAGATTCTTTTTCCATAGAGGCCATTACAGAGTATTGAGTAGCGTTCTCTGTGCTATACAGTAGGTCCTTACTAGTTATCTATTTTGTATATTGTAGTGTCTATATATGCTTCAACAGTACATGAACCATGAAATTCCAGATGTTCAAGCTGGGTTTAGAAAAGGCAGAGGAACCAGAGATCAAATTGCCAACATCCACTGGGTCATCGAAAAAGCAAGAGAGTTCCAGAAGAACATCTACTTCTGCTTTATTCTCTATGCCAAACCTTTGACTGTGTGAGTCACAACAAACTGTGGAAAATTCTTAAAGAGATGGGAATACCAGACCACCTGACCTGCCTCTTGAGAAATCTGTATGCAGGTCAAGAAGCAACAGTTAGAACTGGACATGGAACAACAGACTGGTTCCAAATCAGGAAAGGAGTACATCAAGGCTGTATATTGTCAACCTGCTTATTTAACTTATTATGCAGAGTATATCTTGAGAAATGCTGGGCTGGATGAAGCACAAGCTGGAATCAAGATTGCTGGGAGAAATATCAATAACCTCAGATATGCAAATGACACCACCCTTATGGCAGAAAGTGAAGAGGAACTAAAGAGCCTCTTGATGAATGTGAAAGAAGAGAGTGAAAAAGTTGGCTTAAAACTCAACATTCAGGAAACTAAAGATCATGGCATCTGGTCCCACCACTTCATGGCAAATAGATGGGGAAACAATGGAAACAGGGACACACTTTATTTTGGGGGCTCCAACATCACTGCAGATGATGACTGCAGCCATGAAAATAAAAGACACTTGCCCCTTGGAAGAAAATTTATGACCAACCTAGACAGCATATTGAAAAGCAGAGACAGTACTATGCTAACAAAGGTCTGTCTCGTCAAAGCTATGGTTTTTCCAATAGTCATGTATGGATGTGAGAGTTGGGCTATAAAGAAAGCTGAGCTCTAAAGAATTGATGCTTTTGAACTGTGGTGTTGGAGAAGACTCTTGAGAGTCCCTTGGACTGCAAGGAGATCCAACCAGTCCATTCTAAAGATCAGTCCTAGGTGTTCATTGGAAGGACTGATGCTAAAGCTGAAATTCCAATACTTTGGCCACCTCATGTGAAGAGCTGACTCATTGGAAAAGACTCTGATGCTGGGAGTGATTGGAGGCAGAAGGAGAAGGGGACGACACAGGATGAGATGGCTGGATGGCATAACTGACTCGATGGACATGAGTTTGAGTAAGCTCTAGGTGTTTTTGATGGACAGGGAAGCCTGGTGAGCTGTAGTTCATGAGATCACAAAGAGCTAAACAGGACTGAGTGACTGAACTGACTCACAGAGTGTGTATATATCAATCCCAATCTTCCAGTTTATCCCTCCTCACCCTTACATCCTGGTAACAATACGTTTGTTTTCTGCATCTGTAACTCTAAGAGATATTTTTGTCACTAAAACTTAGATAGTGACTAACTCTGATGAAGTAGGGGGATTTGATTTGGGAGGGTTGTGAATGGTTTCTGGAACACTGGTTTAATTCAATTTCTTGAATTAGCTCATTGTTCTCAGATGTAAATCTCTTTTGGAATTTGGGTATCAAGGTGGATATTGACATTGTAATTATTATTTTAACTGTACATATAAATCTTTTGCACTATTCTGAATTATGATTTATCTTATGTTAAAAATACTAATTTTAGAGAACTTGAGTTCTAGTTAATATGAAGATGGAAACTGGGACAGTATAAAATTAGTGCATTCTAAATTCCTATGTTATTTAAGAAGAAACTAGAAATACGGATGAAGTTTTGCTTTGTTCAAAACAGGTAGATTTTCTTACAGAACATTGTTTTTAAAATATCTTTTACATTAAAAATATTTTAATGTTTTCTAATTTTAAAAATAGTATTATCTTATAAGCACTGTACAATGAAGCTCAAGTAGGATATATAGCTTTTTCAATGCTTTAAAATCTTATGGGATTTTACATTTGTAAAATTAGCTTATTTTGCATATATCATAATATAATTTATATTATATTTTAGAAACTTTATTTCCCCCAACAGAGATTAAATCTTTAAGGGTTGAGTATTCATTATGAATAAGGTTTAATATTTTGAAAAAATAAGTGAGTTGAAGTGTAGCAGCTCAGCTATGTCCAACTCTGCGACCTCATGGACTGTAGCCCACTAGATTCCTCGGTCCATGGAATTCTTCTGGCAAGAATACTGGAGTGGGTAGCCATTCCCTTCTCCAGTGGATCTTCTCAAGCCAGGGGTCGAACTAAGGTCTCCTGCATTGAAGGCAGGTTCTTCACACTCTAAGTTAAACTTTTATAAGTCTCCTGCTATGGGAAGGGAGTCAGAATACCTCAGCTTTCTGTGTGAAAGTAGGAAAGTTACTTTAACTCTCTGGATGCTAGTTTTTCACATGTGGAAAGTAAAAGATGATCTCCAGAACGCTTCCAGTAATGTATTTCTAAAGCATTTAGTTGTTTCCAAAAGTTTACTGTTATAAAAGAGGCTGCCAGTAACATCTTTGTGCAAATAACCTTTTACTTTTGTTTAGTTCAAATTAATTCCTCAGTATAAATCCCCAGGAACAGGATTAGTAGATATAAATATGTTTAAAGCTTTTGATACAACAGACCAGATACATTCTCTAAGTTGCTTTCCTAAGGCATCATCAGTTCAGTTCAGTTCAGTCGCTCAGTCGTGTCCAATTCTTTGAGACGTCATGAATCCCAGCACACCAGGCCTCCCTGTCCATCACCAACTCCCGGAGTTTACCCAAACCCATGTCCATCGAGCCGGTGATGCCATCCAGCCATCTCATCCTCTGTCGTCCCCTTCTCTTCCTGCCCCCAATCTCTCCCAGCATTAGAGTCTTTTCCAGTGAGTCAGCTCTTCACATGAGGTAGCCAAAGTACTGGAGTCTCAGCTTCAGCATCAGTCCTTCCAATGAACACCCAGGACTGATCTTTAGAACGGACTGGTTGGATCTCCTTGCAGTCCAAGGGACTCTCAAAAGTCTTCTCCAACACCATAGTTCAAAAGCATCAATTCTTTGGCTCTCAGCCTTCTTCACAGTCCAACTCTCACATCCATACATGACCACTGGAAAGACCATAGCCTTGACTACATGGACCTTTGTTGGCAAAGTAATGTCTCTGCTTTTGAATATGCTATCTAGGTTGGTCATAACTTTTCTTCCAAGGAGTAAGCGTCTTTTAATTTCATGGCTGCAGTCACCATCTGCAGTGATTTTGGAGCCCACAAAAATAAAGTTTGACACTATTTCCACTGTTTCCCATCTATTTCCCATGAAGTGATGGGACCAGATGCCATGACCTTAGCTTTCTGAATGTTGAGCTTTAAGCCAACTTTTTCACTCTCCTCTTTCACTTTCATCAAGAGGCTCTTTAGTTCCTCTTCACTTTCTGCCATAAGGGTGGTATCATCTGCATATCTGAGGTTATTGATATTTCTCCTGGCAATCTTGATTCCAGCCTATGCTTCCTCCAGCCCAGCGTTTCTCATGATGTACTCTGCATAGAAGTTAAATAAGCAGGGTGGCAATACACAGCCTTGACGTACTCCTTTTCCTATTTGGAACCAGCTTGTTGTTCCATGTCCAGTTCTAACTGTTGCTTCCTGACCTGCATATAGGTTTCTCAAGAGGCAGGTCAGGTGGTCTGGTATTCCCATCTCTCTCAGAATTTTCCACAGTTTAGTGAGATCCACACAGTCAAAGGCTTTGGCATAGTTAATAAAGCAGAAAGAGATGTTTTTCTGGAACTCTCTTGCTTTTTAGATGATCCAGCGGATGTTGGCAATTTGACCTCTGGTTCCTCTGCCTTTTCTAAAACCAGCTTGAACATCTGGGAGTTCATGGTTCATGTATTGCTGAAGCCTGGCTTGGAGAATTTTGAGCATTACTTTACTAGCATGTGAGATGAGTGCAATTGTGCGGTAGTTTGAGCATTCTTTGGCATTGCCTTTCTTTGGGATTGGAATGAAAACTGACTTTTTCCAGTCCTGTGGCCACTGCTGAATTTTCCAAATTTGCTGGCATATTGAGTGCAGCACTTTCACAGCATCATCTTTCAGGATTTGAAATAGCTCCACTGGAATTCCATCACCTCCACTAGCTTTGTTCATAGTGATGCTTTCTAAGGCCCACTTGACTTCCCATTCCAGGATGTCTGGCTGATAGCAGTTGATAAATTGGCAGTAGTTAATAAAGGCTTTAAAAATGTTCTTAATCTTAAGTCTACCACTCCACCTCTAGGAATAGATCTCTAAGAGAAAGAAAATACAGTTATGCTTATCCAACTAATATTTATAATTTTAAAAACATGAGAAAAAACAAAGGTCAAAAACAGAATACTGGATTTTATACATTTAACTATGGAAGACTCTGACTATCAAAAATCAAGATTTAGAAGAGTATTTACTAACATGGGGAAATGTTCACAGTATATATTTAGCAAAAAAGCAGACTTACAAATGCCATGCTTATTATTATACAATTATATACTTACATATCTATGTATGACATACATAGATATCTAAAATATATACACACATAGACATAAAATAAATGTGTTTTGTGTTACTGTTTGGTTTCTAATCATATACATTCTAAATATACTATATGTGCTAAATATATATAACATATATTTAAAATGTGTATCTATGTGTTTAACCACTCAGTTGTGTCTAACACTGTGACCCCATGGACTGTAGCCTGCCAGGCTTCTCTGACCATGAGATTTTCCAGCAAGAAGACTGAAGTGGGTTGCCACTTCCTTCTTCAGGGGATCTTCCCAACCCAGGGATTGAACCTGCATCTCCTGTGTCTCCTGCAGTGCCATCAGGGAAGCTCATATTTAAAACATATCATTAACACCAAATTATAATAATGTTATTACGTAGAGAGTAATGTGATTTTAATTTCCTGAATTTTAAAAATTTTGTGTAAAGAACATATATTAGTTTTGTGACTTGAAGAAAAGAAAAAGCAGTAAGGAACTTCCGTGTTGGCCCAGTGGTTAAGAATCTGCCTTCTAATGCAGGGGATGCAGGTTCGATCCCTGGTCAGGGAATTAAGATCCCACATGCTACAGAGCAACTAATCCCACATGCCGAAACAAAGACCCAATGTAGCCAAATAAATAAGTATTTTTCAAAGCAGTAAAGCGTAAAATAAAACCAAACAAGTCACTCCAGTTCATCTCATCATTCACAGTGAATGGTCTCCTTCATCCAGACTTTATTTTTTCCATAAGAGTTTATTCAGGCACATGGTCTTGTGCTTTATGGCAAAGCCATGGGTGTTGGCCATCTTACTTTTGGTTCCCAGGGCTTCTTGATAGATCTAAGGATAATCACATTCTCCTTGCCAGTGACTGACTCAGAAGTGGCTAATTCTGACAAATGAGCCATCAGGTGAAGTCCAGAGTGTGAGTAGGGATCATTTGCTTGCCTCTGAGAGAGAGCCCAAGGAGGAGATGGTTTCTCCTTCACTTTCTCTCACTGTGGTCTAGGCCAACCACAGCTGTCTTGCAGATCTTTGCAACTGCTGCCAAAGATCAGAAACCAGAGAGATGGAAATAACCTGGGTATCAGGTGGCAGCGCAGAGCTGCTGAAGCCAGTTTTACATCCAGGCTTGCTGTTATGTGGGCTAATACATTTTATTATTGCTTAAATCAGTGTTTCATAACTTTCACTGTGTAACAGAATCTCTAGAGAGTTTAGAAACTACCAATTTCCAGGTTATTCCAAGGTTACGTCAAGGTCTTCAGGGGCAAACCCATCTGAGTCAGGGTTTTCTGTTCGTTACACCTGAAAGCATTTTGGTGGATGAAGACACCTCTGCAGACACCTCCATTGCTATTTCCCTTAAACCTTCAAGTCAGGGATTTGCTTTGGGTTTTTCTCATACCAGTTCCTCTTGGGCTGAGCTTTTTGCCTCTAAAGTGCACCATGACCAACGTCTATTTCTTGCAGACCTACCAAACCCATTAATGCCTGTTCCGTGTTACTTTGCATATTTGTAACATGTTAAGGATCAAGGATGTGGATGAATCTACTCAGGCATTCCATAAAAGTGTTTATGTTTTTAAAAAAATGTTTCGTGAAGACTGAGCTTCCCAAGTGGCACTAGCAGTAAAGAACCTGCCTGCCAATGCAGGAGATGTAAAAGACGCAGGTTCGATCCCTGGATGGGGAAGATCCCCTGCAGGAGGGCTTGGCAACCCACCCCAGTATTCTTGCCTGGAGAATCCCATGGACAGAGGAACCTGGTGGGCTACAGCCCATGGGGTCACAAAGAGTCAGGCACAACTAAAACAACTTAGCACGCACACACCTTTAACACAGTAGTTATATGATATTTTACTAAATGTTGAGTTTAACTCAAGTGAATATGATATTTGAATATCTTATGTTTTTGGTTGGTACATTGTAGAAGGTATAGGATGCTAGAATCTTCATATATTCTATTTTTATAAATTGCCAGTAAGCTTCAAAAATACTTTTCATGAAAGTACATTCATAAAATCACTCTTAGCAAGGAAACTGTTATAAATAGTGCTTCCTTGAAAGAATTCAACAAGGTCTTAAAGATGAAGTCTTTCAGAGAATCAATTCTCAATGCAAACCATCAAAAGCACCATGTCTGAACAGTTGGTGGGTTCAATGGAGGGGGTATGTATCATGACATACATAGTGAAAAAAAAAATCAGAGAGCCATAAATAAGAATGACAGCTTTCAAACCGACCCACTACTCTACTTAACCAGGCCCTAGAAAGCAAACTGATCTCAGGAGGGCCAACCCTGCACCTTTTAGGGACTAACCCTTCATAGGGACGGCTGTACAATTAACACAAGCTGTGGGCTGCCAATGGGCTTCCCAGGTGCAGAGGTAAAGAATCTTCCTGCCAATGCAGAAGACGCGGGAGAAGCGGGTTTGATTCCTGGGTTGGGAAGATCCCTTGGACTAGGAAATGGCAACCCATTCCAGTATTCTCGCCTGTAGAATTCCATGGACAGAGGAACCCGACAGGCTACAGTCCATGGGGTCAAAGCGTTGGACACAACTGAGCATGCACAACCGAGCATGCAAGAATGCCTGTGGGCTGCCAGTAAAACATAGTAAGCTTGCCCCACAAGGTGGCAGGACCCCTGCGGGAGCCCAGTCGGACCCACCATGCTACTGATGGTTTTCATGCCATTTAACAGCAAGCAAGTTAATAATTGTAGTGGTTTATCTCAACACTCCCTGCTGCTTTTAGTGCTTAACTCAAATGTGATGTTCATCAGCTTTTGCTAGTAGCAAGAGGCAGAGCTTTATCAGAAAATGTAAAGATCACTTTGCGATTATTATTTCGCCCTAGGGCAAGGCTACCCTAAGTGCCCCCACACGGCTCCTGGAGGGATGTTATCTCCTGAAGGCTCTGGAAATGAGTACAACGGCATTTAGATTTCCATCCATGCCTGCCCCACTCCACCCCCACACACTCTTTTTTAAAAAATTAATACTGGGCTTACTTAAGTCACACAAAATGGCAATTGATAAGATATGGAGTAAGCAGTGTTTTTGTTTCAGCGTAGCCTGGCTGACCTGGTCACTCTACTCCAGTCCCACCTGGCTCTTGCTGACCACAAAGCCGCTTACTTTCTTGTCATCCTAAGTCTCTTGCACAAACTCCTGTCATCTGGTGCCCTAAATGCTCAAGGCAGTCATACTGTCCTCCTCTGTGGACTTAGCATTTTACATACAGTGCAGCATTTGAGGGAAACCATGGGTTAAGAACCCCAGCAGCTTGTGGAGGTCGGTAGTAAGCTGAGACTTTTAATTAAGCGCCTGGTGGGAGACTCTCTCGTCATTTAAGAGAGATTGACAAGCTTCCACTTAGAGTGAATCAGTCTCTAAGAATCTCCCATCACGAGTTGGTGGACAGAAGATCCAGCCAGCATCTTAAAGAGAGCAGCGACATCACTAAGCCATCACATCACAACCTGCTTCGGCAGGGAATGCACATTGGATTCTTAGATCAGACATCATCAGTATTCAAATATTAGTGATTGGAAGCTTCATAGACGAGAACAGAAGAGAAAGAGAATGTCACTTCAGAAATTGTCATCTGCCACCCAGCCAACCCTTACACATCTTATCCTGCCCAGGCACACACACTCCAACGGACAGTTGGAGTGCTAGTTAGCTAATTCAAAGGAAAGAGGCTTTCCTAGATTCTGCTTAAATATCCAAAATCTTAACTTGCAATGATTTCCCCAGCATCCCACCTGAAAAAGAGGTAATTTGCCAAAAAAAAAAAAAACTGTAGCTATAAAATATGAAGATACTCAAAGAAATAATTACGTGTTTTCACTGATTGCTTTGTTCTTACACCATCTTAAAAAGTTCCCAAATAATGTATAGTTAACTATGACGTTTTTTTGAGCCCCAAATGAGTTTCTGAAGGGCAGGCTAAATCAAGCTGACAAAGCAAGGGGATGGAGAAGAGCATATTGTTATAGGCTCAGTTCAGTCACTGAGTCGTGTCCGACTCTTTGCGACCCCATGAATCGCAGCACGCCAGGCCTCCCTGTCCATCGCCATCTCCTGGAGTTCACTCAGACTCATGTGCATTGAGTCTGTGATGCCATCCAGCCATCTCATCCTCTGTTGTCTCCTTATCCCCCTGCCCCCAATCTCTCCCAGCATCAGAGTCTTTTCCAGTGAGTCAACTCTTCACATGAGGTAGCCAAAGTACTGCAGTTTCAGCTTTAGCATCATTCCTTCCAAAGAAATCCCAGGGTTGATCTCCTTCAGAATGGACTGGTTGGATCTCCTTACAGTCCAGGGGACTCTCAAGAGTCTCCTCCAACACCACAGTTCAAACACATCAATCCTTCGGCGCTCAGCCTTCTTCACAGTCCAACTCTCACATCCATACATGACCACAGGGAAAACCATAGCCTTGACTAGACGGACCTTAGTCGGGAAAGTAATGTCTCTGCTTTTGAATATGCTATCTAGGTTGGTCATAACTTTTCTTCCAAGGAGTAAGAGTCTTTTAATTTCATGGCTGCAGTCACCATCTGCAGTGATTTTGGAGCACACAAAAATAAAGTCTGACATTGTTTCCACTGTTTCCCCATCTATTTCCCATGAAGTGATGGGACCAGATGCCATGATCTTCGTTTTCTCAATGTTGAGCTTTAAGCCAACTTTTTCACTCTTCTCTTTCACTTTCATCAAGAGGCTTTTTAGCTCCTCTTCACTTTCTGCCATAAGGGTGGTGTCATCTGCATATCTGAGGTTCTTGATATTTCTCCTGGCAATCTTGATTCCAGCTTGTGTTTCTTCCAGTCCAGTGTTTCTCATGATGTACTCTGCATATAAGTTAAATAAGCAGGGTGACAATACACAGCCTTGACGTACTCCTTTTCCTATTTGGAACCAGTCTGTTGTTCCACGTCCAGTTCTAACTGTTGCTTCCTGACCTGCATACAGATTTCTCAAGAGGCAGGTTAGGTGGTCTGGTATTCCCATCAATATATTTTTTTAAATTTATTTATTTTAATCGGAGGCTAATTACTTTAAATACTGTGGTGGTTTTTGCCATACATTCACGAGTCAGCCATGAGTGTAAGAAGAGGTGGCAAGAATACACAGAAGAACTGTACAAAAAAGATCTTCACGACCCAGATAATCACGATAGTGTGATCACTCATCTAGAGCCAGACATCCTGGAATGTGAAGTCAAATGGGCCTTAGAAATCATCACTATGAACAAAGCTAGTGGAGGTGATGGAATTCCAGTGGAGCTATTTCAAATCCTGAAAGATGATGCTGTGAAAGTGCTGCACTCAATATGCCAGCAAATTTGGAAAACTCAGCAGTGGCCACAGGACTGGAAAAGGTCAGTTTTCATTCCAATCCCTAAGAAAGGCAATGCCAAAGAATGCTCAAACTACCGCACAATTGCACTCATCTCACATGCTAGTAAAGTAATGCTCAAAATTCTCCAAGCCAGGCTTCAGCAATACGTGAATCATGAACTTCCTGATGTTCAAGCTGGTTTTAGAAAAGGCAGAGGAACCAGAGATCAAATTGCCAACATCTGCTGGATCATGGAAAAAGCAAGAGAGTTCCAGAAAAACATCCATTTCTGCTTTCTTGACTATGTCAAAGCCTTTGACTGTGTGGATCACAATAAACTGTGGAAAATTCTGAGAGATGGGAATACCAGACCCCTGACCTGCCTCTTGAGAAACTTATATGTAGGTCAGGAAGCAACAGTTAGAACTGGACATGGAACAAAAGACTGGTTCCAAATAGGAAAAGGAGTACGTCAAGGCTGTGTATTGTCACCCTGCTTATTTAACTTCTATACAGAGTACATCATGAGACACGCTGGGCTGGAAGAAACACAAGCTGGAATCAAGATTGCTGGGAAAATATCAAGAACCTCAGATATGCAGATGACACCACCCTTATGGCAGAAAGTGAAGAGGAACTAAAAAGCCTCTTGATGAAAGTGAAAGGGGAGAGTGAAAAAGTTGGCTTAAAGCTCAACATTCAGAAAATGAAGATCATGGCATCCAGTCCCATCACTTCATGGGAAATAGATGGGGAAACAGTGGAAACAGTGGCAGACTTTATCTTTTTGGGCTCCAAAATCACTGCAGATGGTGACTGCAGCCATGAAATTAAAAGACACTTACTCCTTTGAAGAAAAGTTATGACCAACCTAGATAGCATATTCAAAAGCAGAGACATTACTTTCCCGACTAAGGTCCGTCTAGTCAAGGCTATGGTTTTCCCTGTGGTCATGTATGGATGTGAGAGTTGGACTGTGAAGAAGGCTGAGCGCCAAAGAATTGATGCGTTTGAACTGTGGTGTTGGAGGAGACTTTTGAGAGTCCCTTGGACTGCAAGGAGATCCAACCAGTCCATTCTGAAGGAGATCAACCCTGGGATTTCTTTGGAAGGAATGATGCTAAAGCTGAAACTGCAGTACTTTGGCCACCTCATGTGAAGAGTTGACTCATTGGAAAAGACTCTGATGCTGGGAGGGATTGGGGGCAGGAGGAGAAGAGGACGACAGAGGATGAGATGGCTGGGTGGCATCACTGACTCGATGGGCGTGAGTCTGAGTGAACTCCGGGAGTTGGTGATGGACAGGGAGGCCTGGCGTGCTGCGATTCATGGGGTCGCAAAGAGTCGGACACGACTGAGCGACTGAACTGAACTGAACATGAGTGTATATGTGTTCCTCATTCTGAAACCCCCTCCAACCTCCCTCCTCATCCCATCCCTCAGGGTCATCCCAGTGCATCAGCCCTGAGCATCCTGTCTCATGCATCGAACCTGGACTGGTGATCTATTTCACATATGATAACATACATGTTTCAATGCTATTTTCTCAAATCATCCCACCGTCACCTTCTCCCACGACTCTCCCAGAGTCCAAAAGTCTGTTCTTTACATCTGTGTCTCTTTTGCTGTCTCGCCTATAGGGTCATTGTTACCATCTTTCTAAATTCCATATATATGCATTAACATATTGTATTGGTGTTTTTCTTTCTGACTTACTTCACTCTGTATAATAGGCTCCAGTTTCATCCAAAAATATGGAACACTTCATAAATTTGCGTGTCATCCTTGTGCAGGGGCCGTACTAATCTTCTCTGTATCATTCCAATTTTAGTATATATGCTGCTGAAGCGAGCACTCTACAACATATTTTTGTAATACATCTTATTTTGGGTTGGTCTTGATACCAACTGGAGTCTGAGGAATTGCAAATTTCTCCACAAGCCTAGTGGAAGATGTTTCTAATGGGTCCTAAAATATTTACTGAGTTTCAGCACTTGAATCATCTTCTGGGATTAAAACCTAAACCCATTATTTCTTCCTAACTGTACAGTTTTGTACAAATCAGTGAACCTGCCAAAACTTCTGTTTTCTCATCTATGAACTGGTGATAATATTAGTACCTGGCTCTTAGGCTTGTTATGAAAACTATGTTTTTATAAACTGCTTTGTAACCAGCCTTTGTACCGTCAGGTGGCTCAGACGGTAAAGCGTCTGCCTACAATGTGGGAGACCCAGGTTTGATCCTTGGGTCGGGAAGATCCCCTGGAGAAGGAAATGGCAACCCACTCGAGTACTCTTGCCTGGAGAACCCCATGGATGGAGGCGCCTGGTGGGCTATAGTCCATGGGGTCGCAAAGAGTCAGACATGACTGAGCAACTTCACTCACTTCACTTGTACCCAGCCTAGCACAGACTAAGTTCCTAATAATTTACTGATTAATATTGTTTCTGTTATTTCTATGAAATCAGTGGAGGTTATGAGGAGGTGCCATTGGTACTTGAGGGGAGGGCCATTTAGTAGCTACTTGCCCAGAAATGAGACTTTGACTCTCTTTCCAACAGATGCAGCTTTATTTTATTTCTTTAGCATAAGGGAACTTTTTTTTTTTAACATTTATTTTTTATTTATTTATTTGACTGTGCCAGGTCTTACTTGCAATACATGAACCCTTAGTTGCAGCATGCAGGATCTAGTTCCCTAACCAGGGATGGACTCTGAGCCCCCTGCATTGGGACCATGGAGTCTTAGCCATTGGACCACCAAGAAGTGCCCAGATTCAGATTTAATGGCCTTGCCAGGCATCCACACCTGGCCATTTTGGAGGGCACTCAACCTTCACCAAGATCACCTGGCAACCTAATGCCACAGTGCCAAAGCCTGTGTTAGCAGGAGACACTGAGCAAGCTGGCTGCCACATGAAACAGTGATGGGACTTCAAAGCCTCTCTCAGACCCTGCCAATATAAGGGAAACAAATTGGTCCTTGGTGGCTGTGGCTGCCCCAGGTCCTTCCTCCTCAGGGGCTTCATGGTTGCTGAAACTGCGGAAAGCTCAGCCTCTTGATCCATTATCTGTCACCATTCTAATGATCTGGCAGGAAAAGATACCTGCCCTCAGTACCCCTGGGACAGACGCACATTCATTTATGAGCCAGCAGAGCACCCCTTCCTCACGACTTAATATGTTTCACAGCTAATTGCATCTGTGTAGGGATTACACTTTACATTGTGCAGCTTTATGGAAACAAACTCCGGGCTTCCTCAGATTCCCCTAAACAACTCCTTATCTTGGAGAGTGAGATCCTTATCAAGGCCATATGTTAGAGGGCCTGGGCTGCTTCCAAATGACCCCAAGAGAGTCTGGGGCCTCATCAGGCTGCAGGGGACTGAATAGAGTCACAACCTGAACCAGCTCAGAGCCCCAAGCCAAGGGAGGAGCTTCTTCCCTGCCTTCTGTCCTGCATAAACCTGTCGAAGGCCACTCAGGGCCGGGGTGGCCCACATCAGCTCCTCTCCCCAGGTGATTTCCTGCGCTGTCAAAGTCTGGGGGATTCATGAGCACCTCGTGCAAAAATCACAGTGAAGCCTCTGCCGGTTCCTGGGGTGCTGCGGAGGCACTAACACATGGCTTTTTAACTCACTTAGGAGCTAATCCCTCTAACCCGTGAGGAAACCAGTTAACACTAATGGCTTCCTTTTGCCAAGATGGCAAGGTGGGCTCCAACCGGAGAACCAACTTTTTTCACACAGTTATCACAAGTCTTGGGAGATTCCTGGCCTTGGCAGACACTAAAAACACTCCTTCCCCTGCGTTATAACAATTCAGTGAGAGACCTTGTCTTAAGGAACTCCTGGGGGAGGGGGGTCGGCAGAGCGCAAAGAGCAGGAAATGTCTCCCAGTGAGAGAAGCCTGGAGCCAGAGGGGCCCTGCTGGAGTTTTCCAGCCTGTGACTCACGGGGCTACTTCCCTACTTGACCTGGCCTGGACTCCTGCTCCTCGGCCAGTGTGTCTCAGAGCCTCTTCCTGTCTCCATTCCGCCCAGGCCCCTGAACAAAGCAGAAGTCTGGAATCCACAGCAAGGACTGAAGTGTTATGTATACAGTTGGGCGTCATCTGTGGAAGCAGCTCCTTTGAAAACAGAAAATAACTTCCCTACCCGGAGAAGAACTTGTTGAGCTCTTAGAAGTGTCTACTTTAACAATTGGAGACTGAAACCTTGATTATCATCTCTTGAAAAAAGAAGACCTAGTACGTTCTTTTTCATTGATTCATAGCAATAAGTAAGGCACTTGTCAAGCACTTAGGTGCCAGGCACTGTACTAAACACTTTACATCTATTACTTTATTTAATACTCACCACAACTTTTTGAGGTCTGTACTGTTGTTATCTCCATTGCATGATTGAGGAAACGGAGGCTCAGAGAGCCTTGTACATGTACCTTGTACGTGATCATTTAGCTACTACATGGTGGAGCCAGGATACAAACACGGGTCTGTCTTATTCAAGCACTCAACTTCTTTGTCTGTAATATTCTGGGCAGAAAGGGAACTTGGAGACCAGCTGAGTCAATTGGTACTCTGATCCTCAACTCTTATAACTCCTTAACTCCTTTCCAACAACCTCACAGAACAGTCTCTGCTTACTACCCAAAAGGAAGACCCTGGGACGCACAAAGGAAAGAGCATTAGACATCAGATGACCCAGGGTCTGCCGTTCTCATGGTTTTTATCCATTGGTCTAATTGCCATTTGGAAACACAGAAGAACGTCAGAATACTCTCCATGGACACCTCTTCATATGAAAAGAGAACCCTTGCTTAGCCCCTTACATCTTCTCCAGTCCAGCTAGTTCCAGTTTGCCAGCCATTCTGTAAGCAAGGCCGTCGCAGGCACTGTCAAGTTAGAATTAAGTTGGTCTCATCAACTTGGAGACAGTGGGAACCCTCCCTTCTTTATCTCCGCATACTCACCTAGTTATACAACTTAAAATTTCCTCACCTCTTTGGAAACCCCAACATACCCTGAAAATGCAGTCAACAAAAGTCCTTAAGGTGTTTTGCTCTTGCTGATGCCTAGGAAAGCAAGCTAAAATGCCAAAAATCAATTTGCAGAGAGTCAATTGGCTAAAGTTCTATCTACCAAATGATAGATTTTATCATTACATTCCACAGATACTGAGTACCTACCACTGTCTGGATATTGTTCTAAACACTGGAGATGAAGCAATGAACAAAATAGACAGAAATTCTTGTCCTGATGAAACTAACATTCTTAATATAATGGAATTGCTCCAGCCACCTTTAAGTTCTTCTGATTGCTTTGAATGTCACTTCACAATACCTCTATGGGCATATGAGCATTCATCTAGTATTTCTAGCAGTCAAAAAGAAAAATTCAGCATTTCACATCAGTGTGATTAGTTTGGATCCCTTTACAGAATTTACATATAAATGGCAAATAAATATTATAATTTTATGCTAAAACTGATGAATTTGAATGAATCATTGAAAATGATTAAATGTATTCATGGGAAATGTAAGCCTATGTCCATCAATTTCTGAAAAACTGAAGTTTCCATAAAATTCTTTTATGAAGATAGAGTGAAAACCAATCCATTACAACTTCACAGAAATTGTCACTACAAATTGAGGTAAACTTTGTAGATAATTTTTTAAACTTGGGGGCTTGTTGATAATTTCTTTTCACTTTTTCAAGATTTTATTTTTTAGAACAGCTTTAGATTTACAGGAACACTGCAGAGAAAGAACAGAGTTCTTCTATACCCCATCCCCTGGTGCTATTTCTTCCATTATTATTTTTTTTAATTTTAAAATCTTTAATTCTTACATGCGTTCCCAAACATGAACCCCCCCTCCCACCTCCCTCCCCATAACATCTCTCTGGGTCATCCCCATGCACCAGCCCCAAGCATGCTGTATGCTGCGTCAGACATAGACTGGCGATTCCATTCTTACATGATAGTATACGTGTTAGTATACATGCCATTCTCCCAAATCATCCCTCCCTCTCCCTCTCCCTCTGAGTCCAAAAGTCCGTTATACACATCTGTGTCTTTTTTGCTGTCTTGCATACAGGGTCGTCATTGCCATCTTTCTAAATTCCATACATATGTGTTAGTATACTGTATTGGTGTTTTTCTTTCTGACTTATTTCACTCTGTATAATCGGCTCCAGTTTCATCCATCTCATCAGAACTGATTCAAATGAATTCTTTTTAATGGCTGAGTAATACTCCATTGTGTATATGAACCACAGCTTTCTTATCCATTCATCTGCTGATGGACATCTAGGTTGTTTCCATGTCCTGGCTATTATAAACAGTGCTGCGATGAACATGGGGGTACATGTGTCTCCATTATTTTTTAATAATTTTTTAACTTTTTATTTTTTACTGCAGTATAGCTGATTAACAAACAATTTTGTGATAGTTTCAAGTAAAGAGTGAAAGGACTCAGTCATACACATATATAGAACTTGATGAGTTAATTATTAGGTAAACCAAGTATCTGACAAACTGATTCTTAGCAAATTGATCACACTGGCTAGCTGATTTGGGGCAAACTGATATTTGTAAACCAATGTAAAGTTATGCTAAACTGTGGTACCCCGTCCCAAAATATGTGCAGAAAAATCAAATTAATTTATTTGCGTCTCTGACCAGTGAGTTTTTCTGAATCCTGACTCTGTCACACTTCGGTCTTCCCAAGCACTTGTTATCCAGCAATTTGTTCCTCATGCTGAGTCCTTATGCCAGTCTTCAAATCCAGGGGACCAGGGATGGCAGAAAATTCCACTGGACGCTTCCATCCAGTTTGTCAATGGTAAGTTAATTAGCAATCTCTGAATCATTCAACACGCTATAAATTTAACTTCCCTATCCCCAGCATCATCATAGGAAAATAATTACCTTTATTAAACACTTTCCACTTATCAGGCAGTATGGTGGATGTCTTATATACATACATCATTTAATCCTCATCAGGCTGAGGAAAGGGAGACTCAAACCAGTTAAGTAATTTGCATGAGACCATACAGCTAGTAAGTAACACACTTTCTTCCTTCTGGCAATCCGATGTTTATTGTTACACCAAGCTTTTACATTTAATCAGAATGGTTTTATTTTATAGATAAAGCTGCCTGAAAGATGGGAATCCTGAAGGCAACCATATATTAACTGAGACAGTCTTCTCCTGGTGGCTCAGTGGTAACAAATCCACCTGCCAATACGGCAGACACAGGTTCAATCCCTGGTCTAGGAAGATCCCACATGCTGCGGAGTAACTAAGCCTGTGTGCCACAACCATTGAGCTGTGCTCTAGAGCTGGGAAATGCAACTACTGGAGCCCGCATGCCCAAGAGCCTGGCTCTGCAACAGAAGAAGCCACTACAATGAGAAGCTCAAGCACCTCAACTAGAGAAAAGCTCATGCAGCAACAAAGACCCAGCACAGCCAAACATAAGTAAAATTATATTAAAAAAACTAAGACACTTAAAGGTACCAGACTACCTTCACATGTATCTTTTCTTTGGTTTTGATTTATCAGAAGACAAGTCAGTGCACTGCCTTCCATCAGGATTCCATCCTGATTCCCATCCCAAATATGAGCATGTCCTCAGGATATAAGTAGACAAGATCTAATCCTGGCATGACCTTGCCTCCTGGGGCTTCAAATTTTAACTGCCAGTCTTCACTTGTAACCTGGTGATGATCGCACCTAACATAAGGGCCATGACAAGGATTTAATGAGATAGTATATGTGGAGTGAATAGTTATGCCTGGCATATGGTAGACAATCAACAATCAAGGTTATTTCTCTGTCTTTCAGGCTACTCAGGTCTGAGTGGCTGCAGAGCTAATTGAAATGTTTATCACCATGAAACAGAAACAATGAAATTGGAATCCCTAATATATGTTTATCTAAAAACTCTATTAAACTTGCTCTAATATATATGTCATCCGAAATTAATACTTATTGGTACTTCCTTTTAAAGTGAACATTTCCAATTCTGTAAGTTCTGACTCAGGAATGGTTCCTGGCATGACATTTTCTTTTCTTGTTCATCAGTCAGAGAAGCAATAAGCTCTCCTGCAGTGCAGAAGACTACAAGAGTGAAAGCTGGGCAGAACTCTGAAATTTACTGATAAATGAGGTGATAAGGGAAGAATGAGGATCTTTTTTTCTGTCTTCATGACAGGTCCTCAAGGCAATTTGCCAACCATATTAGACAGCAGAGGTGGTGGGGGGGAAGGTACAGAAATGTATCATGATCTATTCAGTGACTGAACTAAAAGAAAATTCTACTTCTATTGACTTCAGGTATATGCTGCTTAAAAGATTCTCAAGTTGGTTTATACAGGAGCACACTTTGATTTGTAAAACAGATATATTTATGAAATGTTGTACCTTACCTGATAGCATTTTGAAATACCCAAGGGGAAGTCATTGTATACAGCAATCCCTACTGAAGAATTCCTAGTAAAACTAATGGCAGTGATGGAATTTACTCTTTCTGTACTTCGAATGTTCGCTAACTGGAAAAGTTTAAAATGTGAAGATTAGTATAAAGGTCAAACAATGTTAGTTACGACAAAACAAAAGATTCCTTCTGTGTTGCCATACAATGCCTGCCAACATGGAATTCTTCCGAATGCATTATCAGAATCTGCTCTTGCTATATAAGTGAAATGCAAATTTTTCAACACGAGGTGAACCAGACCAAGAAAAGCCTCATTCTCCCAACTTGCTGTCAAAGAGCTTCTTACCTGATTTTTGCCATGAGCATTCTGACTCTAAAGTCAGGTTAAGTTCCCCCACGGTAGAATCTATGTATTATAATACCTAGAAATGTTCTTGAATTCAGATCTTTGTTCAAAAATGACTGAAAGAAGAATGAGCCAATAAAGAGAAATATGCTCAATTGGTTAAAGGGATACCCTAAGAATATGTAGAGAATTCTGGGATAAGATTGAAATTCCTCCTTTCCAGGGTTCTGCTAATAACTTTTAACCCAAGCAGCTAAGAAGACAGTTCTGACCACTGTTAAGGTGCCTGGCACATAGTAAGTCCCTAACAAACATCTGTAGAAACCATCAATGTCTCCTACATGGGCTTGCTGCCAGATCTACACTGTGATGCTTATATCTTGCTTTAGAGTCTCTATTAATTAAATGGGTTAATATTAATAAACTCTTTCCAAAAGAGCGTCTGGCACATAGCACTTTTAAAGAACAGTTAAATACAAACAAACCAATATTACTTACTTATAATTGAGTATTAAAGGCTGAGTCTTTGGTCCTGATTTCTCTGGAAGGCCTGCTTTCTGACTGGTGGTGGTGGTGGTGAAGTCGCTCAGTCATGTCTGACTCTTTGAGACCCCGTGGACTGTAACCTACTAGGCTTCTCGGTCCATGGGATTCTCCAGGCAAGAATACTGGAGTGGATTGCCATTTCCCTCTCCAGGGGATCTTCCTGAGCCAGGGATTGAACCCAGGTCTCCCACATTGCAGGCAGACACTTTAACCTCTGAGCCACCAGGGAAGCGCTACAGGCTGCCAGTTTTCTTGTTAGCTTAGGCAATGGATGTGGAATGCTGTTGCCCGCTGTGCATCCAGTCTGAATTGTCAACATTGGGTCTGGGCTTTCATAAGTCCGTTTCTGCTCTTTCTGTGGCAATGAACAGAATGTTTTCAATCCCCTTTGTCATGATAAGTCATTTTGGCTTAACGAGATTCCCTATGCAAAGCACCAGGCTCCCATGAAATCTCTCTTCCTAACAATGGCTCAGAGGATTCTCGATGAGTCATTTCTTACCCCATAACCTGTGAAAGGCACATGGGATCAGAGTCAGTCAGTGCTACTATCCTTCCCACTGAAGAACTCAACCCCCTTTCCTGGATTTATTCCCCCCAAATATTACTCCTTGAAGAAGGGAGAGGACAAAGAGCAAAGAATGGGACAGAACTGGAGCAAAGGTCAGCTTCTCATTCCCTGCCTTTTTCTTTTTGTAGTGCGTCTAAAAGTGGAGACCTTCAAAGAATCCAAGTATGGGGGTATGCTGTCGCCAGTTACTAGTAAGTATGCTGCCATAGGTTCTACAGTATTTAGTGTAAACAAAGCGTGAGACTAACATAAAAAGAAAATCAAACCGTATGTTTTCATTCTTTTATTTTTTAACCAAAAACTATGAGTGAAACTACCTAATGTAATGCTGTTCTACAGGCATCAAGAAATTACAGAAAGGTCATATACTGTGCTGTAAAAAAAAAACAACAACCTAAGATACAATTTGATGTCTCCTCATTAACATTCACTCGTCACATATCTGTCACAGTTTACTGTAATCCTCGTCTTATCAATAGTCTTCCTTAGAATAAGTCTTCCCTAACTCAGAGCTCTTTCTTATCTCTGAGTCAGACCTCAGCTGAGTCTATTATGCTCTACCACTTCAGCTCCAGAACTTCAGGCTAACTTGACTGTTATATTTCTCTCCAAGTTGCTACTTCAGATTTCTCTTCTTTTCATTCTGATCAAAACCAGAGTAAATGTCTTTAGTTTACCTTTTTAACCTCTATTACGTAGAAGCATTCTGTAACTTTCCCCAAAAAACATCAGGCTTAAAATTACTTTCACAAAGACTGCGCAGATTTTTACTTATGTCTAAACCCTTTTGTGGGAGAGACTCATGTAGAAAACACAATTTTATAAAAACAGATTGGAAGTCCCTTTAATCTGTGCTCACTCCTTACCTGAAAGCCTGGGCATGATATGCCTACTGCCCCTATGGGACAAGGGCACACAAATGTGAAAAGTTGTATATTAAGAGCTACTCTCTGATTATATGCCAATTTTAAAAAAATAGAGAAATTTGTTTTTTAAAGAGAGCTACTCTCTGAAAGGCATTAGCTTTGGGTTTGCTACATTTTACAATCAAGGTGATAAATATCTGAGTGAGACTTCTAAGACACACTAGGGCAGACAGGAAAACTGGGCTAACTACAAAGTGATGGGTTTTAGATTTTTACTTTTCTTCTTTCATTGAAACAAAGGAATATGCATTGATAAGAAAAGCTACTTTATGGGTAATGAACTTAAACCTCCCACCACTCTCCTCTCTCCTGTGGTGTGTTTGGGGAGAAAGGCTGCTGGTGGTGGGGGAGGTGGGAAGGTTGAGAGGAGAGGAAGTTTAGCGGAAAGAGAGAAACAGAAGGTGAAAGGACAGGGGGTTTGAGAGGAGGGAGAAGAACAAAGCAAGTCAATGGAGAAAATGAGAGCGGCCAGGAGCCAAGGGGAGACAGCGTGGCCTCACCTAAAACACACCAAACATCTCCAGTGAAAATTTTGAAAATAAGGCCATGCAGGAAGCACTTTTAAACGCTACAAGGTTCTTTTCAATACAGGGGCAAATGAGGAGAGAAAACGAGCTAAGAACAAGGGGCATGGGAAACAGAAGAAGGAAGGGGAGGGCTAAACCTCCCCTCCGGATTATTCTGAGTTGCTGAAAGCATTTCTTTATGAAGTGTGAAGTTTCAACTGAATCCAAACCCCTGGCACTGAAACAGTGCCAGGGGCCGCTTATGAGAAACAAAATCTCTTTTTCTTAAAATGAAGAAAATTCTGTTTTTCTGTGAGGTCTTCTCCATCTTGAATAGCCTAGACTCTCCTTCCATTCATTTACTGGACAACATTGTAACAATAGGAAAGATAAGACCAGACCTGATCTACAGATTAGCATCTCTAAGAAGACCCTGCCTCCCTAACTCCAGCCAGTGGCTCAACCTGTAAGTGCAGTGCCCAGGAGCCACACAAACCTGGAACTGCCCTCTTTTCCATCATAAAGTTGTACAGAACGTCTGAGTGAAATGATAGGGTATGAAAAATGGTACAATGTGTATTTCCCCAACCACAGGGGAAAAGAGATATATTTAATAAATGACGCTGCTACAACTGCTTGAAGGAAACAAAGCTAGATCACTACCTCAGTCCATTGTTGTTGCTGTTCAGTAGCTAAGTCAGGTCCAACTCTGTGACCCCATGGCTGGCAGCATGCCAGGCTCTCCTGTCCTTCATGTCTCCTGGAGCTTGCTCAACTTCATGTCCATTGAGTCGATGATGCTACCTAACCATCTCATCCTCACTCTCAAATCCCCAAAGGATTTCAATGTAATAAAAGAAAAAAGACAATTAAGAGTTGTGCATTATTTTAGAATTGGGAAGATCTTCCTCAATATGATTTTTAAAACTTAGAAGACATTTAAAAATATACATAGGCATATTTTTTGACTATATAAACATTTCAAAATCTTTTATGAAAAAAATCCCTTTGAATAGGACTACTCTTCAGTGGCAATAATCTTTAGATAACTCTACTCACTGAATTCAAGCGAAAGTAATCACTCAAAATGGCAATGTTGGATCAGAGGTTCTGACACTGTAAGGATGGTGTGTGTTAGTCACACTGTAGTGTCCGACTCCTTGCGACCCCATGGACTGTAGCCCACCAGTCTTCTCTGTCCATGGAGTTTCCAGGCAAGAATACTGGAGAGGGTTGCCATTCCCTTCTCCAGGGGATCTTCCGGACCCAGGGATCAAACCTACGTCTCCTGCACTGCAGGCAGCTTTTTGCTGTCTGAGCCACCAGCGAAGCCCCGTAAGGAGAGAGTAAAGCGTTATTGAAAACTATAAAAACGCTCCAAGCTTCCCTACACTGCTGGGTCTGGTCACCTTCCTCAGATATCTCGGTCCCTGATTTTCATGGTTGGCTATTCTGAGAGGCACGGGGGTTACTAGAGAGCCAGAAATGCTGTTAGAGTACTTATCACATATCTCTCAGTCCATGCTTTAAGAATCTCAAAAGTGCTCAGAATTTAACAAGAGTATGTGTGTGTGTGAATTATTTGTGCTATGGAGAAGAGGGGGAGAAGCAATCATACCTCAAGCCAGAAATATTCACCCTCAAGAAAGCTGTGATAGTAGTATACCATTGTATTTTTTTAAACTAACAATACATTTGTTTATAAAGTATGTAAGCATTTTATGAAAATATCCTTTATAAGAAGAGTAAAAGAACAAGTGAAAAAACAGCCACAGGAAACGCTGTCGGACTCTCCCTCCTCATGGTGGGTATAGTGATGCAACCTTGCAAAGGATTCCTTCAGGTTTTTCGCCTTTTTTTTTTTTTTTAATAAAATGGTATCAATTGCTAAAAGCATTATGACCTTTGTTATGCTACATAATACTGATACAAAATGTGAATAGTACAAAGTTCATTATATATAATATAAGGTTTTAATATATTACATTTGTTTCTACATAAACAGACTATAAATATATGTGCCATAGCATGTTTTATAGTCATTGCTCCCAGCTTCTCATACTATGGCACCAAACAGAAAATACATCTTTTTTAAAAAGAAAAGAATAAGGGCAGAACCAGTAGAAAGAGCTTTACATGTTAAAAGTCTAAATAATACAATAGGTATTGTTATAACTTGAGCTACAAGGTAATTTTGAAATCTGGCTAAGAATTACTCAGAGAGTGAACAAACCAAATCATATTTTACTAGGGCATACAGGTCAAATGACTAGAATACTGACTGGCTGGGAGCGGGCAGGTGGGGAAGGGACAGTCAGGAAAATACTGAAGGGAGTGGGGAAGACTCAGAGAGGGGAGAAGGCATAAGAGAGTAAAACCCTTCCTGAAGCTTTGACACCACAGCTCCACACCGAATCTACTGCATTCAGGCTCAGACATATCACATCAAGACAGACAGGTAGGTGTCCATCCAGAAGAAACCAGAAGCTGGTTCACACAGTCAGAAATCCTCAACGTGACACGGAGCCTCCGTCTGAGTGTCCTTTTCTGTGGCATCCTGAGTAAAGGATCAGTCTTGAGACAAGGAGCCAGAGCTGCCTCATTTCCTTCCTGGGCCTTGGCCAGGAGACACGTAAGAGAAAGGAAGGATCTCTCATTAGGAGTCGGAAACAGCACAAGGAACTCTCATTTAGCCCAAATGGGAAGAGCACGCAACCTTCTAAAACCAGTCACCTTGTCTGAAGCCTTTATATTTCCTCACAAACCCTATGTCCACCACCTCCACACCAGAGCCAACACAAGGCATGCGCAGGTTCCAGGGCACTCCCAAAGCAAGTCAGCGTCTTCCTTTCCATCAATCCAAACCCCACAGGCAAGACGTGGCTCCAACAAGCAAAGCTTCCTAGATGGATTTAGCTCTAAAGGTCTTTCGCGTCTTCAACACCTAAAGCACTTCCATTGCCTGGTTTGTCTTCTAGTTTTATGAGGTGTCCGCTCCCCAGGTGCTGCTACTTCTGAGGGTGAAGTCGTTTCTTGAACTTCTTTTGCTGCAACCCTTGGGGCAACCCAGGGTAGGGTGCATCCACCATGCTTTTTAAATGAATGAAAAAAGAATGAGGTCAACACGGGGAGAAGACACAAACACATTCTTGGGTCACAAGCATCTCAGGAAATGCCTAGGGGACCGGCTCCCTGCAGTCTGAGGTCCTTTTTTTGAAATGAAAATCAAATGTGGCTACTTCCTGGTGGTGGAAAGAACAACACTTGAAAATCGGAGCAGCACCTCTTGTGTGATTTCCAGGACTGGGGGACGCAGGTGCCTCCTTTTAAACTGGAGGAGAGCTCAGTGTGGTCCCAGAGTCAGGCTGGAGAATCGGAGCTGCACTGCCGACCTGCGGTCCAATCTCCATCAGCTTTAAAAGTTCAGCCTCCTCGCTGGAGTACACAGTGGTGTCCGTGTCATCAGAATGGTATCCCGACTGGTAGCCGCTTGTCTGGTTTGAGCCTTCGGATGCCACAGACTCCTTGCTTTTGCTGGGCATCAGTCCACTGCGGAAGAGATGGCAACCAAATAAGTTGGCAGAGAGAAGGCAGTTCTTGTGTATCTTATCCTAACCCCATCCCCTAACCCGTGTGGGCTGTCAGTTTCCTGGAGAAACAGCCCATCCCTCCCACTTGTTAATCAACATAGCAGGTTTACTCAGACAATGTCTATTTTCAGGTACTAGGATGAAATCTGAATTTCAGATAAGTCCTCTTATTCGGGTCCAAGTCTTTCAAGCCTGAGATGAGATGAAAGGCAGTTCTTTTGGATTATGCAAAGGCTCCAACCAATGGAACCTTTTTATGGCCTTGCAGACTGACAAGTTTGTGTACAAGAATAGGAGCCAAAGGGACTCTTTCATGACGTGGGAGGAAACTGGGATGTTCTGAAAGTCCAATGGTACTTGTCACACACTGCCAAGTAGGGGATCACAAGGCCCGTGTATGGTGTTAATAAAATTCTTGAGCAACTTTAAACTTTAGTAAGCTGAAGTCTGTGTGTACAATCAAGCTAGACATGTCAAAAAACTGCTTTTTACTCATCAAAACCACATTCTTTGGAAGCATGGAGGACTGGATCACTCAGCAGCAACCAGAAAATGTTTTCAATGGCGTGGAATTGTGACAGACGGTAATCATGTCAAAGCTTAGAAAAAAGCTTAAAAAGGCCTTTTGTAGCTGGGTGTAGGCTGTGTGGAGCTTAAGTCATTCTGAAGTATAGTGATTTCGCCCCTTACTAGGTGTTTTACCAATCTATGCATGTTACAAACCAAAAACAAAACAAAACAAAAAAGGGTTTTATTAACTCTATGTTCATATATGGTTTAAAAGTTATTTCAAATAACTAGAAATGTATCTTTTCTTTCAATCCAACCTCAATACAATGGACTTAGTGTCTCAGACAATGGAATGGTACATAGTTACTGCTAAGCAAATAAAATACTTTGAATCAGTAAATAAAACATATAATTGGCTCTCACAATTTCTCATCATGGGCCTAGGGCAAATGATAAAATTGCACAATGGCACATTTTAATTTTTTTTTTCTTAACATGAGCATCACTCAATAATGCAAGGGGGCTCCCATTTTATCCAACAGTTAGATTATAGGTAGATCAAAATCTTCTCAATCATACACAGAGTGAAACTGCCAGCAAATAAATAACCATTCTACATCCCACATTGTTATAAATACAGAGTTTCTTATTTATTAAGTTAAAAGCAGGTGGAGGTGGTTTAGTCATTAAGTCATGTCCAGCTCTTGCAACCCCAAAGACTACAGCCTGCCAGGCTCTTCTGTCCACGAGATTTTCTAGGCAAGAATACTGGAGTGGATTGCCATTTCCTTCTCCAGGGTATCTTCCCGACCCAGGAATCGAACCCAGGTCTCCTGCACTGTAAGCAAAATTCTTTACTGATTGAACTACCAGAGAAGCTACAGGAAGCCAGCTATAAAAGCAGGTACATCTATTCAAAACAACTACAAATTCCTATAGAACCATGTGGAAGATATTATACTCAGAACCAAATTCACTGTTTTCCCCACAATTAAATACTTAATAATTCAGCCAATAGTATTTAAATAACTTAAGCAAGTAGACAATGGTTTACTTAAGGACAGGGGCACCATTTCTGTTCAGGTTTGAAAATTCTTCACTGTAGAGTCCACAAAGATTTTAACTGTCTCAAGAGTTTTATTAAAGATCAAGCCAATGACCTTTTTGTCACTTAGCCAATATCACACAAACCATTGACCACAGCAAATATGCTCAGAAATTCCTTAGAATACATAAAATCTGGTAAAAAGCAACCAAATCCTCTTATTTCAGATTCTTTTTAGACTTGCCAGATAATGTGTTTGTTTCTGTTCTTTATTAGTTAGGTTGATGCAAATTTGACTAACTGATAAAGATATAAAAAAAGGAAAACTCTGCATTTATGCTCAAAGTCCTAAGTTCCTTCCAAAAATTCCCTTTGAAATTTGTCTTTTCTATTTGGCTGAACCTTACCTAAAAGATGGGGCTAACTTGGTTCTGTCTTCCAGGGTTTTCAGCTCTTCAGATGCAAGAACCATACCACTGTCCGTCTGGCTGTCCTTTTTAAAAGACAATGAGATGGCACAGTTGATTGAGTGTATATACTGACCAATCACTTAATCAAACTGATTTCCTAACCCATCTCTGAGACAGCATTTTCATGTTCTGCAGAGACAGGTAAAGGTATTACAGCCAGAAACTGTACTGGCTATGAGAGGAAGCAACTGCTTCCACAATCGACCCAGGCCTGCAAGAAGAGAGGAATTTAGGAAGAAGCTAAGGAGACCCATTTCTATCCCTCTTCCCACAATAATATTATTTACACTTCAGTGGAATTGGGCATGAAGCTCAGTTGTCTTAAACCTTAACCAGGGGCTTCACTTATGGAAAAAACAAGGTGGCCCAATAATTTCCATCGCTATAATGACCCCAAGACACATACCTACAAGGGCACCCTCATAATGAGGCTCCAAGACTCTAATGCTTAGGCTAATATTTATCTAGCTAATGTTTCATCTTTGGTATTATTTCTAAGACTATTTTTAAAAGATGTACTTACATCTGGGATGACTTTTACTTCTGGTTCTTCCAACGGGATATCTTCAAATGTTTTTACACTGACGGGCCGGCTCTTTCGCTTACTGTTCTGCAGATACTGACTGCAAAAGAACAAATATTTATATTTTAGTAGTGGTATAGTTGACTGCAGATTCCACAAGTGATACCTAAGTTCATTATCTTTGAACCACAAGTTTAATAGCGACCTTCAAAACATCCTCTGGAAAAAGAAAAACAAAACAAAAATCTCTGCTAGCACACACCGAAGGCTTAATTTCCTGTGAAAGTCCATTTAAAAGTATAATATAACGGAGGGGCCTAGATGAGCCCCTTTCCTTTGAATCTTACTTCTGAGGTCCAGGGCTGGACTGAAGACAATAACAGCAGACTCAGTGGTCTGCCTACTACTTGGCTTCCCGATTGCCTGCGATTCCTCCACTAAGCTCTCAGCATATCGCCGAGTGTTTCACATCTTTCTGGCCATCTCCTAGGCAAGTTATCTAGACAACATCCACAGAGCAACCATTCCATGAAAGATGGGTAGAGGAAGCACTCCCAGATTTCACTGGGTTCAGTAAAAGATGCTGAACCCAGCAGACTCTGGAAACCACCTTCTCCTGCTATACGTAATAGAGGCTTAATGGGTAGAGGGGAGCTGAATCTCACGATCTCCTACTTTTGGCCCCCAGAGCTGGGGCGGTAGTTTGAGAATCATGAGATATTCTGTCTATTTCCAAGTTTACCATGGATTTCACAGACTTGGGAAAGCCACGAATATATTTCTATGTCCCTGTTTCCCCATCTTTAAGATGTTCAGGCCAAAGCTTTCCTTCCCTCACTCACAGGTATCTGGAGGATGAATGAGGTGATCAGCGGTGGGCGGTAAAGGATCTTAGAAAGAGTGATGATCCATCAACCAAGGCTTGTTTTCCTCCTTTGAATTCCAAAGACTACCAGTTTCTTTCAAGAGTCCAGAGGACAGAACATGTCAGACAGCACATCACCTGTTCCTTAGGGGTGCTTTTTCCCCTACCATGTGACTTTGGGTGAGTCAGAGTGATTTTGTGAAAATCAGCCCAAGTGGAGAGAAGCAAAGTCTTCTTCATAGGAAGGGACAGCAAATTCACTCTTCACTTGAATCCCACTGTAGCATCCTAGCAGCCTTCCAGATATATTGCATATTCCTTGTGTTTTCTGCCCAAGTGAAGAGAGGACTCATTTGGGCAAAGGAGGATAATGGAAACCAAGTCTTCCTCCCCTGCCCGAGGAGGTTGGTTTTTCCTCTACAAAGAGAGAATGAGGTTCACCAGTGACATCCTCACTCAGGAAACCCCACGGGAAAGAGGACACAATGTATTAAAAATAAGGAGACTGAAAACCGTACTTCTCTTAGATCCAGTCCCCCAAAGTGATAGTTCTACCAAATTACTGGTACCATAGTCAATCATTCATTCATTCACTCATTCAGGAACCCTCTATTGAGACTCCCATGTGCCAGGCACTGGGTCAAATGATCCTCAACCACTGTCTCATGGCATCTCCATGGTACTTCTCTAGGTGGGTATCATGAGCCCAACGACAGATGTGGAACTAAGACATAGAAAGGTTAAGGAACTTGTCCAAAATCACATAACTAGACTACCTGGATTATCATCCTGAGGGCAATGAGCAGCCACTGAAGAATTTTAAGCATGAGATTGACAAAGTCAGAAACACCTTTTAGAAAGATGACTCTGGGTTCAGGAAGGTAAGACCAAAAATCATGAGATCAATTAGGGAGCTGTTCTACTTATCTGAGAAGTAGACAGATTCCAGAGGTATTTGGGTTGCAGCATCAAGTAGAGTTGGTGAGCTTGGACAGTAATGCAGCTGCCTTAGAAAGGCTACTTTCCTGATTTCTGAGCCCAATAATTTCAAACATTGTTCAGCCAGTCCCAATTGACAAGGCATTTTCATATACATTGTTGCATCTGTTCTTAACAAATCTACACAGTAGGTTTTTCTTATTTCTTATTTGGAAAAGAGGAGGTGATGGCTTAGGGAGGAAATAACTAGAATTAGAGCTCAAACTTAGGTTTCTAGAGCCCATGCAGGGTTGCTTTTGTTTGTTTTTACCTCACTCCACATTGATGCCCTTGGAATAGCATTAGGAAGGAGAAGGGAGAAAAGGGCACTGGATATGATTGTTCAGTTCTTTGTTAAGCACCTGATGTGCATGCAGCCCTGCTCCCTTCCATGTGTGCACTGAGCGTGCAGTGATATGGAGTGGAGGAGGGGGAATGTGGGCTGTGAGACAGACAAGAGGTGAAGAAAGGACAGGTTCATTTCAAGCAGTCTAATATCAGAGCCAAATTCAGGAACATCTAGCCAGCAGGCTGTCCCTGGCATCAATCTACAAGGAGCATTTAAATCATCACTAGCAATTAACCAAAATAAGAAGCAGAAAAAAAAAAAGTTATGTGCCAGAACCTTTCTCTGGGAGAGAACTGAAAAGAAGTCTTTGATAAGCTGCTTGGAGTGGGAGGTGAAACTCCCAGGGGAAACAGTGGAACAACCGCAGATGGTCCCCAAACTACCCTGTAAGGAAGATGAGCCCAATTAAGATGTGTTTTCTTGCAGGAAACATGCAAACTGGGGGCCGGAGCTGATCCACAGGGAAATTAGAGACAAAGCAGAGTCTAGACATTAGTGGTCCTCCCTCGTCACCCTTCCCCTACATACCTCTCAGCCTCTTCTCTAAATAAATGCTGAACAAATATTTTTTAAAATAGTTAATGGGGCAAAAAATCAGGAGGTTGGCTCCCACAGGGATGCCTCTGTCCTGCTCTATTTATAACACAATGAAATTGAAAATTATAAGCAGGAAGAAAGTGAGAAAGACACCTCGGCTCTCCTCTTTGACTGGCAACATGAAGATAACAGATCAAGTCCCCTGAGAGGCACCCCAACCTCTCCTCTTGCTCCTGAGGGAAGCAGAACCAAAAGAGAGCATCGCAATGCAGTGTGCTGTGTGTAGACGCCTGGACTCTGCCTCTCTTTTAACCTAAATGATTAAAATGTGATCGTGGCGTCTTATTTTTAGAAAAGGGAAAAAAGTGGAAGGGATTGAGTGAGGATGCAGACAAGAGATTCCAATTTCCATTTTATTTTTCAAATTATGGCTGGATAAAAGAGAAACTGGACTGCAAAGACCAATTCAAAAAGCACAGACAGCAAATAGCAGCCAGGCCTGCACTGGGAGTATGGTGTCACGTTTGTCCACGCTTCTGGGGATAAACGTTAGCAGCCCTGCCTCAGATCCAGCATCACATTTGGCACTTCCATCACACATACATGACTTCATCAACTCTCAGCACCATATGCAAAGCGCCCAAGTGAGCCAAGAGGCTGCCGGCTGGGTCCTCACCCCACCTGGTCACAGAAAACCCAAGAAACACAGCTCATGATCAAATGGCTTTCTGATCAAGCAGAAGGCAACAGTGTTGCAGGAATAATTACCATACCAGAAGGCCAGTTAAACTTGAACTAGGACTTTTTAAATATGAGGGTGGAACTATGGATTTTCAGATTTTCATTTCATTTCCCCTTCTATTTGAGGCCCCCTCCTTGGTATGGGAGAAAACAGCCCTGAGTTAGATTTCAGAGGAATGGGATTCATCCCAGGGATGTGTTTTAAGCAGCTCACATAATAGCTATTATTTATTGGGTATTCTCCAGGTACCAGGCAGTTAGAAACTCATGTCATGTAATTCTCAAAGTCATCATTTTTGTACACCAGTGTCCCAGCCTAGGTCACACTGAAAATTTGCCCTAGATCAGAGCTGCAAAGAGCAGACTTGGGAATCCAAACCAGTTATGAAGTCAAAGTGTTAGTCACTCAGTCATGTCCGACTCTTGGCAACCCCCTGGACTGTAGCCCTCCAGACTCTTCTGTCCATGGGGATTCTCCAGGCAAGAATACTGGAGGGGGTTGCCATGCCCTCCTCCCGGAAATCTTCCCAACCCAGGGGTCGGACCCAGGCCTCCTACACTGTAGGCAGATTCTTTATCATCCGGGCCACTAGAGAAACCCAATTCTTCTGACTCTAAAATCTGGATCTTTAACCACAATATCATATTCTTCCAGGTAATTGCTCTGAGTCTCATATTCAACATTTACATCAAAAGATAATAGTATCTACTTTGCCTAACTCTGGCAAAACCTGGTTAAGAAAAAGTTCTTTCAAAAATGCCAAAAGTTCTTGACACAGATGGAATGGACAGCTTACTAGCTGGCTTCTACCCACTCTGAGCTTTCCTGTCTCCCACGGCAGCACTCCTGCTGCCCTCCCTGTGCAAGTCCACAGGGCACACTGACCAGGGTGCCTCCCCACCTGCCATCTGGCACCCTCGCCACAGGCTAGAGCTCCACTCCCCCCCAGCCCCCCACCCCCACCCCCACCCCCGACCCTGAGCCTGAAGGCGCCCCCTGCAGCCTGTGTGCACTCAAGGGGGCAGGCTGGGCCTATATTGTCAGGGGTGCAGTTACAAGAGGAAAACATCCAAAGGGGTGGGAACGGGAACAAAGTGAAGTGAAGTAGTCCCAGGCTTATGAAAGGCAATTTTAATATCATATTGTAGAAACCATATCAACTCTTTCCTTATGCGCAGGTGCTGGGAGAGAATAAAAAGAAAGCTGCCTTTAGAACCCTTCTACAAATCAGGAAAATACTGCAGCGCATGTGTTTTAAATAAGCCCAGAAGTCCCATTATGCAAATAAAATGCTGAAAATCAGACTTGGGAGGGGCTTCTGAAGATGTGCTGTCCAGTCTAATTCAGGATGCATCCCCACGGCAACTGTATCCCAGCCAGAGAGGCAAACGTGTGCTTTCATAAACGCATAGAACTCTTCCTTCCTGAATCTTTCCTAAGCTGTTTAATTCACATTAATAAAAGAGTACATGGGGATAATTTAAATACAGATGTCTTTGTAAAATCGGTCTCTTTTTCTGGAGATTAACAAACTATGGCATTCCAGCTATTTGCAGCTGCAGGGCTTAGGATTCTGAAAGGAAGAGCTTCGGCCGCAATGTGGACCACAGATGGGAAGAGATTCACCTACCCAGGCGCCCTTCAAGGAGGACCTCTCAGGGCCAAGGGCGAACGTGCAAGTGAAATGCAGCAACTTCATACGATGCTCTTCGTCCACCCACCTCCCTAGGATGACCTTGAAGCCCCTTCCCCCCAGGGGATGTTGACCTTAGACCATACCTGATTCCTGCTGTGTTGTCATAATGGAATTTGGGGTCACATACTTCCTCTTCCTCCATACAGGAAACAGGTGAGGTAGGCAGAGAGAGTCCCGAATCCTCTTCCATGCTCAAAGTCTCTGATATGGGAAGAACAATGTAGTCTTTGCCATCCTGAAACAATAAACACAGAGTGCTATTGTTATGGCTTCAGTCCTTCAAGAGCCTTCACATGAAAAACAAAGCCCATGGGGGCTTCTTGTTTATGGGGAACGTGGCTTTCATATCTGAAGGTAAAACTTTAAGACAAATTTAAAAATGGCTTGTCAAAAACACAAGGGCACTTGAAAGGGATGTGTATATGAGAGTATACTTAAGGAACTAAGAAAACACAAGATGGGCAAAACACAGAGAAGTACGCAGGCTGTGGTTACAGCTGGAGCAACAGAACAGGCAGAGCTGCGCAGGGCTTAGAAATCACTTCTTCACAAAGTCCCATCTACACCAGCCAGGTCCTTTAAAGGGCATGTCATCCAATTTTAGCCTCTACACTTCAAGGCAACGGAAAAACTGATGACAGTCTAAAGAAAAGCAATATATGTGCAGGAAAACGGGTCTTCTGAGAAAAGGTTACACAACTTAACATTATTTCATCAGAGAGAAAGAAATAAAGGGCAATTTGATACTTCTCAGTGTTTGAGAGGTTTATTGATAATGACAGATTTGACACACTGTCCCCCAGCTGTTCAGAAGAAAAGCAGGAGGAAATTGGCTTCCATTCACTGTGGTAAGAGGTGTTGACTGGAGAGTAAATAACTTTCTAAGGGTAAAGACTACAATAAAATCCTGTGATGGAAGTTATGGGGGCCTGGAATTTCATGGAGGGGGAAAAAGCAGAACATTTATTTTGCAGGATTCAGATATGTTTTTGCCTGAAGAATGTATTTAAAATTCCTTGAAATTCTGTCCACTGTTGATATTCACCCACTGTTGATATTCACTTAATCAACGAAGTTTTGTTTTTTTCAATTCTGGGGTTTCGTTTGTTGTCTTTGTTTGCTTTTTTTACTTCATAAGAGCACCCGAAGACACCAAAATATACCTCAGTAAAAATAAAAGTGATCAGCTGCCAGGTTATGAATTAGGATCTCATCTGTTTAAAGGGGCAATTAAGGCTTTTAGAAAAGCATTTCTGCTCAGATCTGGAATGTGGCTCCTTATTCAGTGGCTGAGAGGACAGTGTGGTGGCCCTGAGAAGGCAGCAAGAGGGCCCTGGACAGCTAAGTACTCTCTGCAGAAGCTTCTTGCATGGAGGTCACAAACCTGTTGAGCATTAGCTTGTAACAGATTTCCCAGATGCTCCACCAGCTCTGAAAATGTGGGTCTCTGATTGGGATCCCCATGCCAGCAATCAAGCATGGTCTGGTACCTAGGGAAGCAAAACACTGATGTCATCAACTGCCTCCTTCCTCCTGATCTGATGCTGAAAATAAGCACTTGAATGAGTAAACATTTATAAAGAGTCCACCATGAGCCAAGATGCTAAATAGGGAGATGAAACTATGTAAGACATAGAGCCCTACACTTGGAGCATGAAGTGTGTGTAGAAAAGGAAACGTCATAAATCAACATCTAGTAAAGACTGACTGGTTCGTACAGATAAACTGCTGTCATTTCAAGAAGGATGACTCTGGTTGGGATTATCAAGGAAGACTTCAAGGGAGAAGTAAGACATACACTGGGCCACAAAGGAGGTACACAGAATGGAAAGTCTTCTAGGCAGGGAGGATTTTTGTGAGTAAAGAAGGGGGATAGAGAAATAGCGTAAAACCTTACATTTCTGGTGTGGTGTAATCAGGGGCTCTCATTCTAGTTCCTTCTTTCAGTCGCCTACAAAATTCCTCATCAATCTTGACTCCAGGATACGGAGAAGCACCTGAAAGAAAACAGGAATGGGAAATCCCTGAGTCTAATTCACATATATATGAGCCTGACTCACACCTTCTTCACATGTGTATCTTTTTCCCCCTTTCTTTCTCTCTCTCTTTTTAAGATTTTTATAACCCAAAGCTTCCAAGTAAGTTTCATCCAGTGAAGGTGAGATACAGGAGTAACTGATTTTACCATTTTCTTTGCAGCACAGATGGAGGAACAAGGAGAAGGGACTTACCTAAGGAAAATATTTCCCAGAGCAGGACACCAAAAGACCACACGTCACTCTGAATTGTGTACACTCGGTCAAAAATCGTTTCTGGGGCCATCCACTTCAAAGGGAGGCGAGCCTGTAGGGGTAGAAGACGAAGAATGAAAACCCAACTTGGCAAAAACCTGAAGAAAAAACTTCCACTATCCCTGCACACAGCTTCTCAGGCTGGCCCAGGAGAGTTTGGATTCTGCAACTTAATAGATCGCAGGGTGCATCTTTGAAACTTACATCTCCTTTTCTGACATAATCTGGGTCTTTATAAATATCCCGGGCCAAGCCAAAGTCACAGATTTTAACCACGTTCTTTTCCGACAAGAGGATGTTTCGCGCTGCCAGGTCCCTGTGGATACACTGCAAAAAGAATTGTGTGTGTTAGAGTTCAGCCTAGCTGATCTCTTCGACATCTGTTGTGACCTCATGCTTTAAAAAAAAAAAAAACCCACATCAGAAAACCAACTGATTAACAAGCACTGGGTTAACGTCTTTTATCAACACTTGGGAAAAAAGTCTTTGAGTTTCACTGAGACACACATCTGCTTATTCCATAACAGCCTCGGACTCTGGAACTAAATAATCAAATTATAGCATGCTGATGGAGTCATAAATAGACTTCTTTGGGCACAATTAAGAATGTGTTTCTGGTCACATCCACACATCCCTTTTGCCTGGCACCATATACGGTTAAAATGTGTTATTCTAAGGAGGCCCTAGAATGAATGAATGCACGGAATCAGAAACAAGGGGCTCTCCTTGGTTTGGGGCCCTTTGTTGGTTTCTCCACTTCATATGTAACCGAAGCTGGACCAGCTCTGAGAAACAATTCTGAGTGGGGCTCATCCTGTTTTCAAAGTGCTGGCTTATCGCAGAAGCCAATGAAGGCACTCTCAGCCTCTCGCCCATCAAGGAGATTCTCTGATGCACACAAAAGGAAAAGCCAATTCTCCTTGGCTCTCTTTCTACTCTTTTCTGTCCCTCAGTTTCTCTCTTCTATGCATCTCCTAACTTATCTAACTTCCTACACTAAGCAGTTCTATCTCTACTGGACAGATCTGTGATGGAACAAGAGCCTTGGGGAACATTTAGAAATGAATGAAAGCCTCAGATGAGAAACTCTTAGGTCTGTGGAACAGTGATGTGTGAGCCACGCATGAGGGACCCCACACCTTGCATCTCTATAGCACTTTTCCTCTGAACAAGCAAGGCACAGGGATATGTTGTATAACACAGGAAATATAGCCAGTATTTTGCAATAACTGTAAATGGAGAAAAAAATTCTATACAAATTTCAAAAAAGTTTTTTACAAAGCACATTTTATAGTATGATTAAGCAAGCCAGGAGACTCCAAAAAACACAGTCCTTCCTACTTCCTTATCCACGCCCTACCAAAGATCTTCCTTTTTTGAAGCAACCAGGTGTTATTCAAGAATCAGCTGGTAGATGCAGGGAAGTGAAAGAATCCTCTCCTCCACCCTCCATTCCCTTCCCTGTGAAAGGAGCCCTGACTAAATGGCAGGCTCTGGCCTTTAAAACATAGTAAAATAAAATCATCAAGAAGGGCAGAAAGCCTTTCTCTTTGGGAAAATCCTCTAAGATTCCACTTCTCTCCCTTCTCCTTGGGAGCAAGAAGACAAGAGTTCCCAGGCAGAAACCTCTGGGATCCTGAGGCTCTGAAAGCTGTGACAAGCTTTAAACTCCAGAAAAAGACATGGCTGAGGGATTTCACCCTAATTTAGAAACAAACAACAAAATAAAAATGTTAAGTCCTTCTTCTGCAGGTAGGCTGCAGCAAATGCATTCCATCAAATGATCATTTTTCCTGAAACTTGATTTGAATTTGTCTTGTTTCATGTAAAACCAGCCACTTTACTCTTTTCAGGGCGGTGACTTCAACCTCACTCCCTCCACGATGTTTACAACCTTTGGAATGTTTGTGACTTGTCACGTACCCACCTCAGCCTTTGTTCAGCCTACTTTTCTAATTTTAGCTCTTTCAATTGCTCTCTCTAAAGTCTGTCCTTCCTGGTTTCTAATTATACTACTAACAAATACTTTCTGATGGATGGTGATGAATGTAAAAGAAAGGAAAAATAGGCTCTCTTACGCCAAGATATCTGCAAGGCTCAGCCCCTCACCTCTTCTAGGCCATTGCTCAAATTCCATGTTTCCCTCAAGCTATGTCCACTCAGTTTAAAATCAGTGTTCAGAGAGAGGCAGTTGCACATACAAACATACAGCTCCTACAGACTCTATTACTCTTTCTTGCTTGTTTTTCTACACAGCACCTATTATCTAAACCACTAGGTATTTCACTTGTTTCTATTGTTCGTTTCACCCACTGGAACATAATCTCCATGCAGGTAGACAGTCTGTTTACTTGCCCACACAGTGTTCTTAGTGCTTAGAACCCAAACTTTCTGACACCAGGGATCACTTTCGGGGAAGACAAATTTTCCATGGACTGGGAGTTGGGGGATGGTCTGGGGATGATTCAAGTGCATTACATTTATTCTGTCTGCACTTTATTTCTATTACATCAGCTCCACCTCAGATCATTAGGCATTAGATCCCAGAGGGTGGGGACCCCTGGCCTAGGAGACTGCTGACACTTGGAAGCTATTTATCACATGAATTAATTTCACGAGCTCCTAATATCTCTTTAATGAGTAGAAATGGAACCTCCCCAATAGACTCTCTTAACAGTCCCAAGAGTGGTGAATGAATTACTGTTCCAGACAAACACGAATGGCTGGCACTGGACATCTCATTTCTAAATCTGTGACGTAAAGAGATACTCTGTCTCACCTTCCGTGATGCCAAAAACTCCATGCCCTTAGCCACTTGGAAGCTGTAACAGATGAGATGCTCCAAGGTCAGGAAGTTCTTGTACAGATCTTCAGAAACTGTCAGAAGATACAGGAGCACAGAGATTGGTATTTCAGTCAGAAAGTATTTGTTTCTAAGCTTAATAGAGTAATCTTCATTTTTAAAATTGGGAGTTAAATGTCAGGAATGCTTCTCTTTTCTGTAAATATGCTGAACCACGGTATATTATTAGCCCTCATCAAACCCTTTAGCAAAAATATTGGTTTTTTCCATTTTAGCCAAATTGGGCGAACAAATCCAGGAGGCAAAATGGAGGTAAAACTGGCATAGATAACAGGGAGGTAGAAGACGGCTTTTACAAATTTGCTGTTTTAAACTTGTTTTTTTCACGTACCCAGAGGGATAAACAATAGCTTCATATCAAGAACTCTAAAAATAAAACAACAATCTCCAGGGTCATTGAATCTATTCTCTCTAAGCTTTGTCCTAGGATAAAGGCCAAAGGTCAAATTATAATCTACAACGGATAACTAAAAATACCAAAAATATATTTACTTCTCTCACTTTCAAGCTGAGAAAATGCTATAAACACATTAAATCAGGCCTGTGAGGATGCTTTTTTTTCCTTCAAGGATATGAACCAGAGATGACAGGAACATCGAAAGAAAGATAAATTTATATAAACTCATGGTATTTACTTCCGGGCAAGTGGTACAAATAAACACTAAGACATTACTGGGTGTTTCAACATGATCTCTTAACTTTGGTCAGATAAGATAAGGCATGGCTTCTCTCCTGGAGACAAATACCAGAGTAAATGAAAACTCAGATGTAATACTAGCCTTGTAAGTAATAAAAACACTTGAATCTTTTTCTCAGTGACTTTCTGTGTTTAGGGCTGGAGACTTCTCCATGAAAAATTAGTGAAACCTCTTCTTTTTCCAAAAAAATGAAGGCAAAATTCCAGGCCAACACCCCCTCTACTCCAATGGTTCCCTCAAGCTCTTGGGTTTCCCGCTTACTGGCCACCATTTTGTGAGAGAGAAGATGGGGCAGAGACTGCTGCACTCGGTGTGTGCTGGGTTATATGAGCTCTAGACAACCCCACCATGCTTTTCTAGACCACAGTCTACCTCACACTGCCTGCTTGGCTTCTATGGGAAAGAGGTTAGTTTAATGTTCTGTGGCCTTGTGTCAAAGGGAAGAGAAGTGGGTTTCTTCCACTGTTTCATAACAGAACTATTCTATGCTCATGCCTCAAGAAAAGCCAGATGTCAAGAAGCCCAATCTCTTCCTCCACGGGGCTGTCTCTGCTCCTTCTGAGGGAAGCAGATATACAGGATATTGTGAAGCTGGAAGAGGTTCTGGAAGTTAGGCTGGGAGCACAGTTCCACTCATATGGCAAGAATACACAGAACTGTACAAAAAAGATCTTCATGACCCAGATAATCATGATGTTGTGTGATCATTCGTCTAGAGCCAGACATCCTGGAATGGGAAGTCAAGTGGGCCTTAGAAAGCATCACTACGAACAAAGCTAGTGGAGGTGATGGAATTCCAGTGGAGCTATTTCAAATCCTGAAAGATGATGCTGTGAAAGTGCTGCACTCAATATGCCAGCAAATTTGGAAAACTCAGCAGTGGCCACAGAACTGGAAAAGGTCAGTTTTCATTCCAATCCCAAAGAAAGGCAATGCCAAAGAATGCTCAAACTACCACACAATTGCACTCATCTCACACGCTAGTAAAGTAATGCTCAAAATTCTCCAAGCCAGGCTTCAGCAATACGTGAACCGTTAACTCCCTGATGTTCAAGCTGGTTTTAGAAAAGGCAGAGGAACCAGAGATCAAATTGCCAACATCAGCTGGATCGTGGAAAAAGCAAGAGAGTTCCAGAAAAACATCTACTTCTGCTTTATTGACTATGTCAAAGCCTTTGACTGTGTGGATCATAATAAACTGTGGAAGATTCTGAGAGAGATGGGAGTACCAGACCACTTGACCTGCCTCTTGAGAAACCTATATGTAGGTCAGGAAGCAACAGTTAGAACTGGACATGGAACAACAGACTGGTTCCAAATAGGAAAAGGAGTCCGTCAAGGCTGTATATTATCCCCCTGCTTATTTAACTTATATGCAGAGTACATCATGAGAAACGCTGGACTGGAAGAAACACAAGCTAGAATCAAGATTGCTGGGAAAATATCAAGAACCTCAGATATGCAGATGACACCACCCTTATGGCAGAAAGTGAAGAGGAACTAAAAAGCCTCTTGATGAAAGTGAAAGAGGAGAGTGAAAAAGTTGGTTTAAAGCTCAACATTCAGAAAACGAAGATCATGGCATCCGGTCCCATCACTTCATGGGAAATAGATGGGGAAACAGTGGAAACAATGTCAGACTTTATTTTGGGGGCTCCAAAATCACTGCAGATGGTGACTTCAGCCATGAAATTAAAAGACGCTTACTCCTTGGAAGAAAAGTTATGACCAACCTAGATAGTATATTCAAAAGCAGAGACATTACTTTGCCGACTAAGGTCCGTCTAGCCAAGGCTATGGTTTTTCCAGTAGTCATGTACGGATGTGAGAGTTGTATTGTGAAGAAGGCTGAGTGCTGAAGAACTGATGCTTTTGAACTGTGGTGTTGGAGAAGACTGTTGAAAGTTCCTTGGACTGCAAGGAGATCCAACCAGTCCATTCTTAAGGAGATCAGCCTTGGGATTTCTTTGGAAGGAATGATGCTAAAGCTGAAACTGCAGTACTTTGACCACCTCATGTGAAGAGTTGACTCATTGGAAAAGACTCTGATGCTGGGAGGGATTGGGGGCAGGAGAAGAAGGGGACGACAGAGGATGAGATGGCTGGATGGCATCACTGACTCGATGGACGTGAGTCTGAGTGAACACTGGGAGTTGGTGATGGACAGGGAGGCCTGGCATGCTGTGATTCATGGGTTGCAAAGAGTCGGACACGACTGAGCGACTGAACTGACTGAAAATATCACTGGAAGCATAAGTGGATAAAGAAACAGGTATTTGCCAAGACTTCTCTGAAGAAGTATGGAAGACTTGATAAGCCACTTGGGATGGGGTAGAAACAATAGATGCCTACGCTGCCTTGGAAAAGGTTGGGTATGATTAACTGAAGGACTTCTGTTGTACTGCTAAAGCAAACAAGGTGGGGCTGAACCCCTGTGGATAATGGGGGAGGCTGATCAGCCACCAGGGAGTCTCCTTTGCACTGAGCTTCTCCTGCTGACACATGTTGAACCAACTCTTGAAGAGCACTGGTTTGACTGTTGCCAATTGCCTAGCTCTCCCAGAAGACCAAGATTTCTCAGGCTAGCCATGCTCCACTCAGAATCTAGCCCACTGCTTCTTTAAACCTTCCGCCCTTCACTTTTGGAGAAACTGAATGGAAGCCTTCTAGAAATTTAGGTCTCTTCCAAATACTAGGTAAGACTTTTCCAGGACAAAATTCTTTGTCACATCCCGTCACCTGGTCTGTTCTCACAAGAGCATGTATTCGGCATGCAGGAAGCAATGGCAGGTACCTTCCTCCTCCTCCACGTCACTGAGGGACTTCTCCTCAACAAACCCAGAGCTGGCTGAGCTCTGGCTGCTGGTGATGCTGTCCAAGCGGCGTTTAGGATCCATGGTGATCTCCCCAACGTATTCTTTCCCTTGCCGGAACTGTGCCCCTTTGGTCTATAAAGAAACAGATGAACAAACTCCTTAAATACCAGAAAATCTCTAAGATATAAACTTACAGAAGCAATTGTAACTATTAGAAGAAGATGAGGGACATCAATTTCAGGATCATGAAATCTCTGAGCTGAAATTTGGGGCAGGTGTGCTACATAATATATTTTCTTCCATAAAGCCTGGTTCCTTTTTAACTTAGAGATAAAGGCCTTGCTTGCAGTTTCCCTCAGACACACTTCCAACATGAGGGCACTTTGACAGTGAGATTGATACTCGATAGGGCCAAATATGGCCAAGGAAGAGACAGAATAATCCTGAGCTGTTCTCCCCTTCTCATTCTTTTTCCTTAGTCACCCACCTTCCCCTATTCAGCATCACCTATAATGGGTCAGTAGATTACACTCACAAAAACAAACACACAATGTATCCTCCAGAAGGTAAAAGAGAAAAATACAACAGCTAAGAAAGTAACACAAAAAGATTCCTCACAAGTTCCTCGCAGGATTTTACCAAAACAATTCATCTGTACCATTTTGAGTTTTCCTCTGCTTTACAGTGTGGCCACAGTTGAGGTTGAAAATGACATACCTTGTAGGGGACAAATTCATTTCTCTTGCTTCTTAAGTAAGTTGACAGGTTTCCAAACTTGCAGAATTCCACAATGACCATGAGTGGCCCTGCAGACAGCACAGCACGCCAAGAAAAAAAATGTGTTTTCACTCATGTTTCTCACCAAGTGTTTTTAATACATCAATGAGTCAGAAAACATCATAGACAAGGCTACAACATTTCCCTGGAAGCAGGATCACAGAAATCAGCTGCTTGCCATTCCCTTACATTGTAATTTTCTTCTTTTTCTAACAGGCAATTCCATAAAAGATTAGTCAAGATTTCAGAAGAAAATCCACCCACTTGCTTTTCCACACAATCACCTGAGCTGATTTCATTTTAGGGGGTACTACTCTTAAATTCCTTTGCTCTCAAATTTGGGAAGAAGTTTACTTTTCTCCTCTGAACACCTTTTACATAGGAAGCAAACTGTAATATAGTGATACGGCATTTTTTAATTCATAGGAAGTTCTAGAATAATCTATAGTTCCCATTAAATCTCCATGAAATATATTTATATCTAGGAATCTGCCAAAGTTTCCTAACTTAAGGAAACCAAGGCCATGGGAGTTGGGTGGTTCCCTCAAATACCAGCAGAAAAGGATATGCTGAAATCCCACAACCAGAGCCATCCATAGACACTCACCCCCTGGCTTGGTACAGGCACCAAGAAGATTGACCACGTTGAGATGGTGGCCAATATGAATAAGGATCTTGAGTTCAGACATGAGGGCTCGGTGTTCACTGTGTGTTGCTCCTTCTACAGACACAGAACAAAGATGGCAATCAAACATGAGGGCATTACCTTAGGAGGATGAATGCCACACTGCATGCATCTGTGCAACTCGCCCTCCAGGGATAATATAACTATGGGCCAATTTACAGACTAGCTACATTAAAAGACAAATATAAGTTATATTTTATAATTCTAGATCAGATTCTTTAAATGCACCCACAATGCTTGACATTTGAAGGAAGCCACTGTGAGGTCTTCTTGCAAAGTGGAGAAATATATCTGCAAATGAAATCATGCCCAGATTTTCTTCTTTTACAAAAGTGGATTTTCACATATCAGGTTTACCATGCTTCCTAGGGCCTGATTATTTCAGTGCTTCCTCATAAGGAAGCAACATCATGTATTAAATATCCTCATGTGTTATGGGCTCTGCTGAAGTTCCCATCAATCTGTGCTGAGCAGGAAACTTAACAAGGGCCAGCTGGCAAAGCCAGTTGGCACATGAGGCTGATGAGGCTAAGACTGTGAGTTTGATCCTGTCCAGACAGGTTACACTTCACTGTGATTCACAGACATGGTCCACACCTCAGACCCTGATGAGCCACCTCAAAATTACACACCCCCTTGTCCACAAGGCAGAAAAGGCGAAAGGAGAGAGATGGCTTCAAAATGCACAAGATCTACTGGCAGAGGATCAGCAGCACTGTCTCAGTGAAAACACATCACAATTCTAGCACAGAGCTTTAGAGGCATGACCTCCCCCAATTAAAATGGGAAGACCAGAATACCATTACTATCAGGCTTAACAAGTGTTTGCTGTTATTGTTTAGTTCCTAAGTCATGTCCAACTCTTTTGCAACCCCATGGACTGTAGCCCGCCAGGCTCCTCTGTCCATGGGACTTCCCAGGCAAGAATACTGGAGTGGATTCCCATTTCCTTCTCCAGGAGATCTTCCTGACCCAGGAATAAAACCCGTGTCTCCTGCATTAGCAGGTGGATCCTTTACCTCTAAGCTACCAGGGAAGCCCCCAACAACTGTTTATGAAACTTTTAATTCTTAAAATGTCACCCATAATCCTTTTTTCCCCAGCACAATCATTCTTTTGCATATTATCGTTTATATACTCCAGTTCTAGGGAACATGGCTACTATTTTTACTTCTTAGATCACATTTCTCTTTCTGCTTCTTGATTGTCTATAGTTTTCTTGTTAAGGCACCACAGTACACTAAAACACAATTTTGAAGTAACCAAGCATTTATTTTCCTATGGCCCAGCAACTAAATATATACATAGTTGTAAAAGCCGTTTCTTGTACGAGGGCTCTCAGGCAAGGTGGGGCAGTAGTAGGGTAGCTGAAATCTATCCCAGCTTTGCCTGCCAGGCCATGAACCCTGGCATGAGAGGAACTTTTCATCCAGTTTGCCCAAAGGCATTATATAGTCTGGCTGCAAGTTTGGCTAGTGGAGCCACCTAGCCACAAAGCCACTGATACAAGCCTTTCATCATGTTTAAAGGACGGGATGAAACAGATAGAGGGACATATCACCATATAGTTTTGCTTTTACCTTTCAACATTTTGACAGCCACTGTCTTGCAGGTTGCTGTCTTGTCAATTCCAAAGGCATCTGCTTCAATCACTTGTCCAAAGGCACCACGACCAAGAGGCTTACCTAGAGTTAACAACAAAACAGATGTGGACTTTATCACTACTGAAACCATAGGCAGAGATTCTGACTTGATGGGATGACCATACACCCAGGTTTCATGGACAGTCCTGTTGACCCCTTTGTCCTGGCTTAGTAATCTAATACCTCTCTCTTCCCTGGTGGCTCTGATGGGAAAGAATCTGCCTGCAATGCGGGAGACCTGGGTTTGATCCCTGGGTTGAGAAATTCCCCTGGAGAAGCGAATGGATACCCACTCCAGTATTCTGCCCTGGAGAATTCCATGGACAGAGTTGCCTAGCAGGCTACAGTCCATGTGAGGGGGACAGAGTCAGACACAACTGAGAGACTTTCACTTCACTGGGCTTCTCCCAGGTCCTCATTATCTTCACTCTCCAAATGTCCTGCTCTGAGCAATTATACAAACAGCCTACTTCTCAGTGACTAAATGGATGATTACTCAAATTCGAGAGATGAAATGAATTTTCTAAACCAGAATCTAACACTTGAATAGACTAGATCTATCATCAGCCTAAATGAGGATGAGATGGCCTAGTAAACCCAATATCAAATCAATATCGATTGAAAACACACCTAGTTTCAGCCGGTCTCTGGGGAATTCCCATTTGCTGGCATCGTAAGGCAGGCGTTCACAGTGCTCATCCAAGGGGAGTTCGTCTGGATCCATGACGATGGATAAGTAGCCCGTCTTCAGTTCCCCTCCATTGGCCTGGAAAGCATTACTCTTTCCAGTCACACACACTCTGTTGTTTGGCTGTTGTTTTGTGTGCTTGTTATTGTTGTTTTATAGAAGCCCCATTCTTGGTGTCTCATTTTCTAAATGGCTCATGGAGTGTGAGGGTTGTCCTAGTATAATTCTGTTCCCAGTGTCCCCTCAACCTGCAAATGAGCTCAGAGTTTAATTCTCAAATCTTAATTACACCAGACAGTCCAAGCCCATTTCTTCTCTAGTTGCTTCTATCAATTAAAGCCCAGTGGTCCAGCCAAAAGCAAGTGGGTAAGAACGTTATTGTATAGAAATAAAATTGTGCCTATTGAGCCAATAACAATGGAAAGAATCAACTCAAAGAACTCCAGTCAGCTTTCATTAATCATGAAAACTAATGTGAATGGGACAGAAGGAAAATTATTCTGTTACCCGCTTAACGGTCCGTAGAACGATGACAAGAAGTAGCCAGAAGAACATGGCAATCACTGCAGTGCCTACTAGAATAATGACTTCCAAGTTTGTCTTTTCCTGGGCACCTGGCAACACACAAATGAATGAACATCAACAACTGGAAACTCATACCCTTTGACATGAAACAACAAAGTTCAATCACTAAAGCAAAATTTCACTCTTATGAACTCAGAAAAATCCTAGGCATTAATAGGCACAATCTCTAACTTGGATGGAGCTTATAATATTCTTAATGGAAAATTTAAAAGTTTGCAAAACATTGCTCATGAAAACTTCCAACAATAAAATTCTAAAGTAATTAAGGAGAGAAATATTAATATCTTAAAAGGCAAACAAAGTGTTTGTAAGAAGAGCAGACTTTGATGGAAAGAAAACAGATCATGTTCTGTAGAAAAGAAAAGTACCATATGTGGAGAAAATAAATGTCTGATTTTGTGCCGATAGTCTATATTTTGATCTGTATGGAGTTTGAAGAGGACTGTTTAAGAAAACAAGCAGAGAAATAAATGTATTCCTTTGGCCAGAGAACCATTGGTGACCACGCACCTACTAGGTGCACATCACTTTAAATATGTCATGCCACTTAAGTCTTCTCAATAACCCTCAGTTTTCAGAGGGAGAAGACGCTCAGAGAGAATTAAGCTATTTCATCAACGGCACACAACAAGTTGCTGGAATGGTCAAGAGTTAAACAAGGTCTGTTTAACACCAGCTAACATTATATTACCCCATCCTCATGTGGCAGTAGCCTCAGTGAGGAAAAAGAGAGAGCTGAAGTGAGTGCATGATTGCACAATCACTCACGAAAGGACAGAGAAGAGAAAAAGCTGAAGGTCAGCAAGGAAGCTGCAGATGCTCAGGACTCCAGAGGACAGCTCTGAGTGGGGGGAAAATTAAGCCCAGAGGAGGCTTTCAACTAAGAGTGATTAGCAAAGTGGTGATAAGGAAGCAATTATCACTTAGGGTCACCTGCCTGTTGGAGGAGTGCAATGTGAATCCAACCGGGCCACAAGCTGTGAGCGTGGCTCAGGCAGCCTCAAGAAGACAGGAAGACAAGTAATTAATTAGTTAGCAAAATAAGAGTTACAGTTGAGAGACAAGCATCAAGTCTGCTTGGAAGCAAGCAGACTTTGTTTCTCTGGTGGTCTTACTGAAGGATTTCTCTATTTATACATAGAGACTAAAACGTCTGTTTGTTCAGAGTAGGAGGTGCAAAGATACAACTGTCTATATAAGTTGGTGCATTAATACTCCCATATGAACATATGGGAAACTAGCAGGAACGTTAAATACATACCTCATCCTTTCTTAATATTCTCTCCTGGTGAAAAGTAAACATAATCTCAGTGCCTCCCTGAAACCAGCTGCAGAAAGCTAATAGAGTTGAGGCAGGACAAGGGAGAGAATTGGAAATCTCCCTTAGGATTTGCCCTAAAGCATAAAGCAGTTTGAATGTGACCGACCGCCATGCCACTTGAAATCTTTATTTGCAAGTGCAGGTTATAAAATGGCAATAAGCCTACAGATTCAAAAAGAAGTCAAAGTATTGAGATGTAATACTTGGCAACATAGATTAGACAGATTAAAGGGACTAAAATCTAGACCTTGAGAGACAAATTAGGATGAGTTCAAAGAAATCTGTCAATTCCTCCATCTATCAACACTCCTTTCCTTTCCCCTTGCATACCATTCGTTCACCCACATAATACAGTTTCATTGTCCCGCTCATGGGTTTTTTTTTTTTTTAAAGATAGGGAAACACTTTTGAAGATAAAATATTCTGTCACAAATTACCTTTCCCATCTGAGAAAAATGCTAGATTTCACATTATTCCTGCATATTCATTTAGATAAGAACCCCAAATTTTCCATTTCAGAGAAGCAATGGTCCATTGTTCACAATTGAATCTTAATTATCTCCAGTCTAATAAAAACTATGAACCTTTGTGACTATCTAGATAGCACTGATTTTCATGACTAGGCAGTAATTCTACCCAATAAATATAGGGGCTTAATTTTCATAACTAGTTAATTGAGCCAGACATATGAAGAAAGAATCAAGGAAAGAAAGACATTCTACCTGCCGGGCTAAGAATTTTTCTACAATGAGAACTGCAGAGATAGAAATGTGATGCAAGCAGAATTAAAATAACATTAATTATGTTTTCTGGTTAAAATAAATATATATTTATAGTAGAAAACTTACAAAGTACAAAAAATATTACAAACCAGCCATAACCCTCCCACCCAAAGTACTTGAGTACAGATACAAGCTAATTTTTAAAAGCAATCTGATTGTCTATGAATTCCCACTGACCTTCTACTATGAAAAATGCCTCCACTTTTGCACACCCAAGAACACTGCACGCCTGGCAGGTGTACAAGCCTTCATCCTCCTTCCTCACTCTGCGGATAGTTAGGTTTCGGTTCCCATCTTTTAGCACAATGCCTGAGAAAGGGGGGAAAAGCAGTTTTTGTTTTATTTTTAAATTTTTATTTGAATATAGTTGCATTATAATGTTGTGTTAGCTTCTACTGTACAGCAAAGTGAATCAGCTATATGCATTCATTTATCTGCTCTTTTTCTGAATTTCTTTCACATTTAAGTCACCACAGAGCACTGCGTAGAGTTCCCTGTGCTGTACAGCTGTTGTTGTTTAGATGCTAGAGTGTGCCCGATTCTTTTGCAGCCCCATGGACTGTAGCCAGCCAGGCTCCTCTGTCCATGGAGTTTCCCAGGCAAGAATTACTGGAGTGGATTGCCATTTCCTTCTCCAGGGGATCTTTGCAACTCAGGGTTCGAACCCATGTCTCCTAAATTGACAGACGGATTCTTTAACACTGAATCATCTGGGAAGCCGTGCTATACAGTAGGGTTTTTATTTTATGATGTGGTCTGGTGGAGCTTTCCAGGAAAAAAAAGTAATATACATATTTCCTTTTATCTTGGGCTAGTGTCTGACTCCAAGGAGTCAGGGTCAGTTGCTATCTCAGCACCCGTGGCTTCCATGAGAATTCAGCAGGCTCTGGATACTTGGGCTCTGAGTCTACAAACTGAGTCAGAGCCTGGACACTAATACTGCTTTTTGTTCTGCCTAAAACCAATCAATAAACAACATAGATGTTATACTGTATGACCCTTCTATGTGGAATCTAGAAAATAAAACAAGCTAGTGAACATAACAAATAAGAAGCAGACTCACAGATACAGAAAACAAACCAGTGATGACCAGTGGGAAGAGGGGAGCGGGTAGGGTAGGGGATTAAGAGGAACAAACTACTATGTATAAAATAAATAAGCTACGAGGATATATTGCATAGCACAGGGAATGTAGCCCATATTATGCAATAATGATAAACAGAGTAATAATCTTGAAAAGTTGAGAATCACTATGTTGTCCACCTGAAACTTAAATAATATTGTACATCAACTATACCTTAATAAAAATAAATGAGTAAGTAAACAATTTTTTAAAAAAGATATATTTCAGAGAATGGCATTGAAACATGTATAATATCATATAAGAAATGAATCGCCAGTCTAGGTTCGATGCAGGATACAGGATGCTTGGGGCTGGTGCATTGGGATGACCCAGTGGGATGGTATGGGGAGGGAGGTGGGAGGGGGGTTCAGGATTGGGAACACATGTACACCTGTGGCGGATTCATGTTGATGGATGGCAAAACCAATACAATATTGTGAAGTAAAAAAATAAAAAATAAACAAATAAAAAGATATAATATGGACTTTAGTCAATCTCTCTAGGAAAATTATGCAGCCAAAGTGAGATAAACATGCTCTGTTCACCTGAGTCCTCCACAAGCGTTTCATTATCTTTAAACCATGTAATCTGTGGAGAGGGATTCCCAGATGCTGTGCAGGAAACTTCGATGGTTTCACCAATACTTGTCGTCTGATTCTCCAGGTTTCCTGTGATCATGGGTGCCATGCGCTCTATGTACACGCACAACACACACACACACACACACACACAAAATCACAGGACATTTAGTTGTGACTTTTGAAGTGGTTTTCATATTAGTAAACTATTAAACCATTTAGTAAACTATTAATTTACTAAGCTGAAAATACACAGAGGTGGACAACAGGAGTGTTGTTCACTGAGCAAAGTTAAATGGAACAAGTCAGTTCAGATAGATTACTGCATCTCTGAACATTCATACTAGTGATTTGACCTGGTAATCAACACAAAATTAAAGCTGTCATTCTTATGGACTTCCCTCCTATCAAACAGATAGCTAGATAAATTCTAGCCACTGATACCCAAGAATTCTGCCATGTTTCTCTTGGAAAGTATATAACTTCAGTGCAATTCAACAAAGAACACCTTATATTTATTTAATATTTTTTACAAAACTCATTTGTCCTACTTCTGTTGCTCACTGTCAACTCTATGATGGGAGTAATGGTCTTATTTTGAAGATGAAATGGGTTACACAACTTGTCCAAGTCCCTGTAACTAAGTTAACAGCTGAATTCAGAATCTAGTTAGCCAAAAGCTTAGTTCAATACTATTTCCACTAAAACATAGACAAAACAATAATACTCTAACAAAAGTCAAAGAGTTTTTTTTTTTTTTAATTAAGCCCATGGGTATTTGTTTAAATGTACAGGACAACTCTAGATTTAACCTTTCCTACAAATCAGGAAAATGCGATGGAAATAATTTGTCCAAACTAACTGAATATCGAAAGGAATTTTGTTGAAAGAATCCACTTCAACATTTGGCAAAACGACAGTACCTCAACAGTGAACTGCACTAGGGCTTAAGCAAATAGACTCGAGTCTATTTCCAAGAATAATTTTTGGAAAGCGATCTGGAAGTCCTTAGGGAAGCAAACCAGCCCACTGTGAGCAAGTGTTTCCTGGGCATGGCAAGCCGGGAGCCTCCTTTACATCTCTTTCTGAAGTTTTTCATTAGCTTGAAATCAGACCAGTCACCAAGATGAACAGAAAAACCATGCTCATATATGGGCTGTGATCTGAAGAGCCTTGGGATGACTACACTCAGAAAATCTCTTCTTTCAACACCAGAATCCTAACACTAGCAAAATCTATCCTAGTTCCTTCCTGAAAATATGCCAAGGCCTTTGAAATGTTATTCGTCTGAAACTGCAGTATAAATTAACTTATCTGGGCAGTTCTCCTTAAAAAAACAGAACGTATGCATCCTAGAAACTAAGAAGGGACACTAAGGAGATGAGAAAATGAGGAGAGAGGGCACAAAGAGAAACTCTCTAAATCTGCCTGATTTCCCCAGAGACAGAGGAGACAGAGGCTGCACAGATTTTGTGCAAGGTGAAATGTTAGAGGAGGTGTAGGGAGTGGCTTCATGTGGAACTTACAAAGCCTTTTGCTCATTAGAATGATCAACTCACGACCTTGAGCTGCACCACCGAGGCACACACACTGAGTGCAGCACCCTCCCAGGGGCTCTCACAGGTCTTAAAACAGCCCCATCACCATACTCTCCAGGCAGCAAATGTCTTATCAAGCAGCATGTGCACTGTTCTATGTTTGCAGCTCAGCAAGGAGTAAAGCAGAAAACAATCCCAGTCTTCATGGACACAGAGCATTCACTGGACTACGACAGGTTGTCTGTGTTCTCGTCCTACCCACTGAGTCACCACTGTGACCTTCCAGAACCCTCCAAGCTCATGGTGGGCATTCACATATACATGTCTATTTAAATAAATGAATGCCCAAGAATGAGGCAGAAATGTCTCTGGTTTAGGGTAATCCCCTGAAGATAGCAGTGAGTGACCCCACCATCAGGGCTGGAAAGAATAGGATTATTTTCTCTTTTTAATACATCACTTCAGCATGATTAGCTTCCTTCTGGCTTGAGGAGTTTTGGTGAGTCAGATATGAGCTCATCTGTCTAATGTATAAGCACATAGAAGACAATCTTTTCATGGGCCCTGAAAGCATTACATTGAAGGCATCCCAACTGCCTCTGGATGGTCCAGAGTGATTGCCCTACCTAGGACTGTGAGCTGCCTGGCCACACAATGTCTTTTCTTAGTCTTCCTGTCCTGAGCAAAGCAGACATAGTCTCCTTGGTCCTGCAAGGATGCATTCTGCAGCTCCATGATCAAGATGTCATTTGTGCTGTTAGAGATCATGGTGGCATTCATTTTCCAAAGAGCATCCAAGTTCTTGCAGACAGGTGTGGGTAAATCGCCCATGTGGATGGGCAGGACCTGTGGGCCAAGTTTGTACCACGTAAGGTTCTCAAACATAGTTCTGTCCGCGGAGCACCACAGAGACACACTCTCCTGCTCGGTGGGCTGGGTGCCGGGTTGCAACGTGATTTCAGGACCCCCTGAAATGTAAAACCCATGGTTAGAAGATAGTGATTTACCTTGGGCTTTCTGCTACTGCTTTCGTGTTGCCTTCAGTCTGCAATGAAGCACCAAGGAAAGTGAAGCCCTGGCATTAGACAGCAGAATACAACGAGACCACCAAACTGGACAATGTGGTTTCAATTGTTTTGCTAAAACACATTATTTGGAAATGTAAATGAATTCCTCAGATATTTATAAAATCTCCACTTGGAGTCTAAGTATGGTTTTAAGATTAAAAAATTCAAATTGAAAGAGGATAATTATACTATGAGATTCACAAACTTAATTCCTCATTGATATGTTACACTCCCTGACAGGAAAGCTATGTTTATTACCATGAATTGGCCCAGACCGAAATATTTTATCCCAGTCAGCTAAAGCCAAACCATAAATTGAGATGAACAGACAAAATCGGCAGCATTGGGAGGGCACTGCTCCAGTGTCATTACAACTGTCTCCCCAAAACCCAACTTTGTCAAGTGTTCAACACCAAGCCCATAAGTATTGATTGAATCTCGCTAAGCCAAGCACTGTGCTAAGACTCTGATGACAGAGACAAAAAAACATGGTGCAGGACTTGAGGGTCAAAATCAACTGTTCTCTCCTGTGAAGTCAAATGCACTGACTCCCCATAAGTCCAGGAGCTACCTGAGGAGTTCTCATCTGTGAACAAAAGCATCGATAATCCACCCACGTTCCCTTCCTAAGCCATTGCCCCTCATGGGAACAGTCAAGACGACAGAGTATTTATCAGCCAGCCCAGCCCCTGGAGAGCACTTACTGGTCACGTGGAAGGAGATAACCCTCTCTCCTCTTCCAGCTTTGTTCACTGCTTCACATTTATACAAAGCGGACACATTGGCCGCTTGGATAACAAGAGTACTTACAGTCTGTGAAAAAAATAAATCCCAAGCCATAAACAACGGAGCCTATGTTTATGCACAGCACTCAGACTAAAACTCAGTGTCCCCCCGACCACTGTGACCTGCCTACTCCATTCATACTCCAGTACTGCCTGCACTCAAATCCGTGCAATTACAATTATGCTGATACTACTCACACGTCATACAAAATGAGCTTTGGAACCATAAAATTAAAAATGTTTCAATACAACATTACATACCTTTTCTCACTTTCATGTTTATGGAATCAGAATTACCATACAACTGATGCACAGAGTTAATGGCATATGTATTTTATGTTTCTCTGATACAGTAATAGCAAGTCAATAGTGCTTCTGAAAGTCAATGGTGTTTTCAAACTGACTTTATATGCTAGTATTTTATCATTCCACTTATCTGACAGTCAATCTCCAACATTCCTCACCTATTATTTTACCCTGCTTTCAGTCCATCCTTCCATAAAAGAGAGACAGATTTTCAAATTCAAAAACTTAAGACTCACTTTGTTTCTTCCTTCAATTAGGGCAATCTGATTTTTGTTGACTTCGATTTTGTTTCCCCCCTGGAAGTCCTCCACGTTTCTCCATTCCTTACAAGTGTATGGGTTTGTCGTTAAGGCAGTGAGGCTGTAAGACAGAGGTAACAGGTGATGTCATGACTTAATTTTCCTTTAATTCAAATCAATATCAAGGAAAGGAATCAGACTTTGGTTATTACATTCTTAGAAATAACTTCGAAGGCACTCCACCGAGTTACAAGACTTGGCGCCAATTAAAAATAGGCCTCGGCAATGGAGGAAAAGGTTCTAGGTAGATTCATTCAGGATACAGGAGGGAAGCAGCTATTCTGGGAACAAACCTCCATTCATAAATCGGATCGACAAGACAATTCAAGTTAATTTAGTTCAAAGGAAGGCGAGGAAACTAAGAAGCCATTGGGCTTCTTAAAGTAATTTCCCTGGGACTGTAGCCTTGTGTAGGAAATGGTCAGCATCTGAGGAAGAAACTAGAGAGGCCATCTCAAAAACAACAACAGGAAGCGCACTGCTTAGGGTGGTGGTGGGCGACTTGTTGTTGCTGTTTTTCCTAAGGATGTCTGGACTTGTGTGTTAGGACCTGATAAGCCAGGCCTGAGACTCTGAGGTCTATCACTCCCTTGCAAACATCAGCACTTCCTCTGAGATGGACCTTCTCACAGATAAGGAGATTGGGGTATTCACTGGCTGACTGGCATAGGAAGAAGAACCAAGGCCTGGCAATTAACAAAGTGGCAAAGAAACTGCATTCAGAGAGGTAGACATAAGGGCTAATTAGACAGAGCTAATCTCAAAGCAGGATACCCCAAGGAATGACATCTCCTAAGGACATAGCACAGAGAAAGATGGAAGGAGATGAAAAGAAATGCTTGAGGAATAACCTTAGAGATAGCCTTCTTGGTTTAGAATAGAATCGTACCACAGCATGGCTATGTCCACCAACAGCAGTGGGTAAAGAAGTTGTGGTACATGTTTGCAACAGAGTACTACTCTGTCGTATAAAAGAATGAAAGATGTCATTTGCAGCAACACGGTGGACCCAGAGATTAGCATGGTAAGTGAGGTAAGCTGGACAAAAACAAATACTGTCTGTTATCACTTATACATGGAATCTAAAGAAAGAACAAATAAATATATATATATATTTTTTAAGTGCAGAACAGCAGGGGCACAGGGTGTGATCCTACTCACGTGGGCTGGTAGGTGCACTCTGTCTCTAGCTGCCAGTACCAGCGAATGTGACTTGGGGGAGGAACGGCGTAGACCGTGCACGTCAGTGTCTGGGAAGTGCCGTACTGGTAAGAGTCCACGGGAGACAGCAGAGATTTCTCACCAATCTGAGGTGGGACTGGAGGTGAGAAAGACAACTTTTGAACTGTCAGTCAGCTTGGAGGAGTGGAAAGTTGCAGTTTTCAGCACCCAAAGCCTGTGTTTTGCCAAGCATAGGATTTTTGCCCCCATTTGCTTTTCCAAGAACATTTAGACTTGGAAACAGGGCACCTGACTTCTAGTGATACTCATGATAATAATAATAAACTAGTAAGATGGGTGACTTTGTGCCAGTCTCACTGCCCTATGACTCGCTTTTCTCATCTGCATCAGCGGGAGAGCTCTCCTCGCTCTTCCAATTTCACAAGACTGGGCAAGCCTCCAGAAAGAAAATACTGTAGTTGTGAATAATACAGTAAGCAGATGTATTATGTGCTGAACATTGTTCTAAGTGCTTTACACCAATGTATTCACTTAATCCTCACAGCCACTATTATTGTTCTCCACTTTACACATGAGAAAAATTTAAAAGTGAAATGACTTGACAAGGTCACCTACACTGCCTCCTTCTCCATCTCTGCCTCCTTCTTCACCTGCCTGCCTTCCTTCCTCTCTCCTATCCTTTCTTATCTTCTTGCCTTCCTCCCTCCATTCCTTCCCTGCCTGACCTCCTTCTTTCCCTTTTTTCTGTTTTTGGCTCTAAAGTCATTAATGTGAAACTATCTTCTCATCACTTCCAACTTAAGGCCCAAGATTATACTTTCAAAACTTGACTTCTTTTTAATGCTTGTTTTAGAGAGGAGGGTAAAATGCTAGGGTGAATCAAATGTGAAATGACTTCCTGGATGAATGAGAAGGTTATTCACTGTCCATTCTTACATCTTTCTTTCTTGTTCATTTCCTTCTTCCCATCCTTCCTACCAGCTTCTCAGCTTCTCTCTGCTCCCAAACCCCTATATCCAACTGGCTCCTAAATGATATTCCTGGAACCTGTTTTCTTTAAAATACTCCTTGAAGCTGATGTCCCAGCAAAGAAATGAAGCCAAGCTCAGTAGACATACAGAGCATGGCAGGATGTATAAGGAAGCACTTTAATATCACATGAGAGGTTCTGAAGTTTTAATCTGCTATGCCAGTAGAAAGCATAATGAATTACAACAGCCAGGTATTTCCCAACCTGTGTCTGGAGCAAGATATTAATGGATGTATGGGGGAGGGGTGCGCTAGTCAAATGTTTGTTAAACCTCAGCTACTTTGTCTTCCTGCCCTCTCCCACTGGAAGATGGCAATATACCATGTCCATCAACTTAGCATCTCTTGCATTTGCTTAATCAGGATGACCTTCTTCTCCCACCCAGAAGACTTATTATAAATAAGCATCTTTCGGGTTGGAAAAAATAAAGTTCAAATTATCCTTTAATCCAAAATTTAATATCTCCCCTTTACAGCCTCAGAGTCAGGTCCCAGACTTCTGTTGAAAAAAAGATTAAAACACTTCCAAGAAATGTCCACCTAGAAAAGCTTTCTGCATTGAAGCTATATGTGCATCACTGATACATAAACCCCAAATCAAACTAGAAATTTCCCACAAAATTCAAGAAGAATCTTAAACATCTGCATGCCAGAAGCACAATTCAAAGGTACTGCAATTGAGCCTGATGACTGTCCCTGCTAACACTTTTATTTCACAGTATTTAGCCATCGGCTATACTATCTACTTTAGTCTCACATTTGACCAAGGTTCGATTACCTGGCCTCATAAGCAAACGTGTCCAAAGCACACTGCTGCCACCTCGTTTCAAGCCACACTCTTCTGGATCATTTTTATACACAGGAGCCTACTCATGATGCCAGTGAGGCAGAGGTGCCCAGCTGCTCAGGAGGACATCATCAAATTATTTACAGTAGAATGGGGGCAGAGAAGGAAAACTGAACGGGCTTACCATTCACCACCAGAGATACCATGTGGCTCTGTTTCTCCTTTGAAATGGGATTGGTAAGAATGACAGTGTAATTTCCTGTATCTTTTTCACTCACTTCCATAATAGTCAGCACATGCCCCACTTTAACTGTGTGATTGGACTCAATGGGTCTTCCATTTTTATACCTATGGGGAAAAAATTCCAGGAATTAGTCCAATCTAAGGATTTGCTTTCATGTGGCACAAGGCTCTGCATTTATGTCCAATTGTTACCATTTTATTTCTGGAGGAGGGTAACCAAGGTACTTGACAGGGACTCTGACACGTTCCCCCACGGTAGCTTCCACCAAGGATTCCATGCCACTACCGAAAGCAACAAACGGCTTTTCTGGAAGAAAATAAAGATAATTTTTTCTCATAGATGGCAACTTCTTAGAAGTGGCCATTTGTAAGAAGAGTTTCAAGTGAAGAGTCAAAAACTGTGGGTCTGAGTCGCTGTGGTTCCCACACTCCTACAGGTCCCATTCCAGCTCCTCTCTCACCCCTGGTCTCTAGCTGTTGTCTCGCCCTCAGTCTGCTCTGCAAGCCTACTGAGCACTCCAGTCTCACTCAGTCCAAGCATCTGCTTCTCTGTGAAACTTTCTCTATGTCCCCCCGGAGCCCCTGGGTGCTCCTTCTCCTCTGGTCGCTTCACACCCTATACAAAACCCCATGTTCTGTATCCACCAGGACTCAGTCCTCAGACCTCTTCTCTCTGTCGACACCTCCTCTTGTCAATTACACTCCTCCTAAATTTGCATCTCCTGCCCCAACTTCTCTGGGATCTAGGTTAACATATTAAAGTTTCCACTTGGATATTTAATGGGCATCTCCAAATGAAGCCACCAAACCCTGGGTACCCAAATCTTACTCCCCTCCTTACCTTCCTTTTCTCGGTTAAAAAAATTACCCTTCACTCAGTTGCTCACACTAAAAACTCAGAGGTCATCTTCATTCTTTTCTCTACATCCCACAGGCAGGGAATCAACAGGCAGATGCTATTGGCTCTATCTTCAAAGTTATATCCAGAATCAGTTCACAACTTGTCCAGGCCACCCATCCATCTCTCACCTGGATGACTGCAATTAGCCTTCTAACTAGACTCTCTATTTCTGCCCTTACTTCTCTAAAGTATTTCACATTAGAAAAAAAAAAAAAACTTATACAGTGATCCTATAAAAACATAAGCCAGAGTGTGTCTCTCTCTGCTCAAAACCTATCTTGCATTGCCATACTATAAAATCCAAACTCTTACGAAGGCTTTTAAGTTAGATGCCGTACAAATTATCATCTAAACTGAGACATTTATGTGAGTGAAAGAGAATAAATGGGAAATTAAGTTATTTTCTCAAAGCCCCACAGAAACTAACTAAATATAGCTTTCACCAATTGCAAGGCTTATGCTTGCAATTCAAGGAAGCCTCTCAGCCTTGTAATTGAACAAAACTTGTAAAATGATCTTAGATAAAAACCCTCTGCTTACTATAGTGATAATAAGAATAGCAGCAACAACAAGTAATATTTAGTGAGCACTAACTACATCAGCTCATTTCCCCTCTAAAGCTGGGCTCTGAACCCAAGCTATGTTCTTGACCCTGAGGTCCTAGCAACAGCTCAAAGCATCTTCTGAATGAACAAAATAGGATTCACTAGCTGACCCAAACGTATTTGAATTATCTCACTTTTCAAGACAGAGCATAATTCTGAAGGCAATCTTCGCTTACCATGTACCCGGACGAACGTGCTGTTCTTCTTGGTCATCAGCCCACTGGAAGCTGCACAGATATACCACCCCTGGTCACTCCGGGTTACACCATCTATAGTCAAGGTGCTCAAAAACTTCTTCATTTCAGTCCCAGACTGGGTTTTTAGGTCCCGGTTTATAAGTTTTTTATGCTGATGCTGAAAAAGAGGTTACTGAACTTCCAAAGGCCAGTATAACATTCCCCAATAGCTTCTAGATACCAACAAAAGTCTTGGCCCTTGGTGAACACTATCTAATGCTAATAATAGAGACTTCCGAACTTTTAACATTATGCAGATGACAATTACATTTGGTTTCAGGAGAAATAAATAGAATCAACTGAATTAGGAATTTTAAAACCTCACATAACAGGAATGAGAGAAATATTAACTGCAGAAACACAAGGAAATATGACCACAGTCTAAGGAGAAGAATGTCTCATGCCACTTCCTGCAAAAAAATTTCCTTAAAGGGAAAATAGATCAAGGACTTTGGAGAACGGAGGAATAATGCAAACTGGAAAGACGTAATCATCAAAAGAAAACTAATCTTCCCAGCTTGGACAGAGTTCTTGACTTTGCCTCTTTCTTTCTATGGGTGCTGTATGTCCTGTAGTTCTTTTAAAATGTATATGTATGCATGTATGTGTTAGTGTGAGCTAAGGCCCTTCAACTTTACCTGGCCAAAGAGGTCCCTGTCTCTCTCAATCAAACTTCAGTGGAGCTCATTATCAAAGTATTTGGATGTCTGGCTTTGAGTTGTTAGTGTTACCTTCAAAGAAGGGTATTCCCAGTGGAAGTCAATCCCCACATTTAGCTCAGTTCTTGCCGTACAGTTTAAGATGAGCCTCTCTCCAACAGACAGCTCGACTCCATGAGAGGGGCTCAGAACCACATCATAAATCTTATACCCTGGAGCAAGTAAATTGGAAAAAGAGAAAGTGAGAGGGAAACCAAATCTATAACTTGGCTCACATTTTTTCAGAAATAAAGCAACTTCAAAATGTATCACATCATTTTCCCCTGAGGGCCTCCCCAAACCTTGGTAACTCCCAGGAAAAATGGCCTACAGAGATTCACAAAGCAGCTCTAAAGGGATTTCCAAAGTGTTGTAGCCCAGTGGACAGAAAAGCAGTAAAATTTGAGAAGTCAACAGTCACTGGGGCCAGCTTTAGAAAGTTACTGAACTTTCCATAAAATAGGTATACTTAAAAGAATTGATGCCAAGCAATGCTCAGAACATTGAATTTTTCATAAAATATGCTCCTATAATAGAACTCTTATTCATCCTTGGTCCTGATAAGAAAGGAGAAAAATCTCAATTGCACATAGGTTTGGAGAAGGAAATGGCAACCCACTCCAGTGTTCTTGGCTGGAGAATCCCAGGGACCAGGGAGCCTGGTGGGCTGCCGGCTATGGGGTCGGACAGTCGAACAGGACTGAAGTGACTTAGCAGCAGCAGCACATAGGTTTATTGGATAGAGAAAGAGGGGATGTAATGAACTGCTTAACACTAAATCTTGAATTAATATATTTCTCAATATCTTTTGTCTTCCAGGATCTTAATATAAGAAGCTAATTTTTATTATCTAATATTAAAGATTAAAAAGGAATTGTCCTCTTACCTATAACCACAATTATGTACATAATAGACTGGTAACTTTCATCATTGATTTTTGCTTCACAGAAGACCACGCCAGCATAACTGATCATATAGCTGGGAATACTGAAGCCTTTCTTGCTGTCCCAGGAAATTCTGTTACCATCAGGAACAAATCTTTTTTCGGGATACCTCTGGGTAGGAAAAGAAATATCAAATATTTAATCGTGTTATCCAAAAGTGAAAACCATGAACACTAAAGAATTCATCTTATTTTAAGATTACAAATTGGTTTTATTTATTGTCATATTGACCCTTTCTAAAGTTTCCTTTAAAAGTCAGTGTTGATTTTAATGTTATATAATATATACAATATATAATATATATAATTACAATACAAACAGGCTAACCATCTTAATATTAGCTAAAAATTAAAGGTAAGAGATGATGGAAGAAGATGTAACTTACTGCACAAAGTGACACATTGAGGTCTGAAACAGTCCCCAAACATGGAATCACCACAGTTTTGTTTTTGTTCTCAGTGATGTACACAACTTCATGCTGGTCGCTAACAGAAGCAATAAATGGAGACCTGTAATCTAGATGAGAATGTCATTTCATTCGTTAATGGCATTTACTAGAAAAGCTGGTCATCTTTCAGGTTCATAAACCCTAACCAGAGAAATGAATGACTGGGAAAGATATTTCTCACTAGGCAAGGGAATCTGGAAGTAGATTGTCTGGTAAAAATCTGGCAGGTTGATCACTACAGTTTTTTCAAAGTGAAAGAACGTATGTCTTTATTTTCATAAACATTTTCATATACGTTACACATCTCTCATATACATAAATTTTAAAATAAATCTAAAGTTAAATCTGTATAGTTTTCCTATCGAGTTTTATTAATATTTTTAAAAATTCACATTCTTTCTCTTTAAGCAAATAATGTGTCATGAAATCAGATTAATGGCTCCCAAAGGATCTTTAAAATAAAGAAATAACTGACCATTTTTAATTCAATTCAAGAGAAAGCTTTAAAATTGTGAAGAGTAAATATAAGATTCTGTATAAGGTAATGTTTAATAGTCATTGCTTTTAGCTTAAGATTCAGTAGTCATTAATATTTTCAGTGACCAAAACATGAAAAACCATCATGGCAAAGACTGAGAAAAAAACAAAAGAGATTTTAATGCTGTTCAAACATTGATCATATGATGTTAATATGCTACTGGGAAACCACTCCTTTCCCCAGAGACAGAGTTGGGGTAAAGGCATGCTTGAAATCTCTGAGAGATAATGGGTCATACCAATACCCCCAACACACCTGACCAAGCATTTTCACAGCTCTTCAAGGTCACTGGTCCAAGTGAAGAAAGAGTTAATTAAACCAAAGGGGGAAAAGCAGCTAATTCCCTGCAATAGCAGAAGTTTGATTTCCTTCCCAGCTGGAAAACACAGAAAGGCAGCCAATCCAGGCCACCACATGCCACAGCCATTATCTTATGAGGCTAAGACCCACTTCCTGGCTCCATCATTGCTGGAGGGAATGGGGTCAGAAGACTAAGGAAGTAAGGTGGGGACCACAGGGGATATTAAAGTTCTATCCATAGGGAATACTTCAATGTTTTCTTTTCCATTGTTAAACTTCATGACCAAAATCTTGGACAACTCACCTCCTAGAACACTAGGCTTAGACAGGAAGTAGAATTTGATGGTATTCTCAAAGACAGGCAGTGTACAAATAAACAGGGCTGGAGATGGCTACATCTTAGTATTGCCTATCTTTCAGCTACATGCTATGAAATATTACATAGCTTGCTTATAGAGCAAGTCTTTGGAAGCTAAATTAACCCCTTGACGTAAGACTAAAGCTATTCAGTAAATCAATTCTATTTCAGTACCCCCAAAAAAGGAAATAAACAAAAGAAACCCAAACAACCACCCATCCTCTCAAAATAAAATATTTACTGGAACTCATGAAATGAATTTTCGCTTGTCTCCAGGTTTCCTGACTTGGGGAGAAGGAAATAACGAGATATTATGGGAGAGGTTCATCCTAGTAGTATTTCCAGACAGCCTGAAAGCAGGAAATCCTTGCAATCTTCTGAGAAAGCCTGATCTCCCAAGACTGCCAGATCAAAAGGAGCCAGAAATTCTCAAAGATCTGAGCCTTGTCTCTTTCAACTTTTGCAGAAGGGAGGACGACACGAATCTATCCTGGATTGTGCTTACCCTGCACAAAAGTAATTCTCAAATATTGTGCAATCCCGGAGTGACATACATTATTTGATGGTTCTCCACTGCACTGACCAGATTGCACTACTGAAATGTCAATGGCAATATGCAAGTGTGCTTCCCAAAGCTGATGAAATCCCCGTTCTGTAAAAGATGCTTCTGGAAAAAAAGTCTAAGCCATCCTTACCTGCTTCAGATTCTCTGGGATGTACAGAGGTATACAAATGAATAAATAAAATTTAGCTCATCTTTACTGAAAAGAAAAATATTTAGTATATCTAAGCAAAATACTATACTATACAGTTAACACCACCAAAGTTACATGATTGGCATCTACTAGTTAAGTCAGTTTTCCCAGGAAAATTAAGTTAATATAAGATTTTTGAAACACAAAGCAAAGAATAATTCAGATTATAAATACTAAATACATGTGACATGTATTGTACCCTACGTGGATGGTAAGCTGGCCTCCACAGTGTAAATTCCAAATTGCAAGCTCTAGGATAACAGAGCACATCATCCAAGACCTTAGACCACACAAGCAAAGGAAAGAAATCCTGTCTTCAAAAGGCTCTTTGAGTCAGTGTCTTCATTTGCGTGAGTGTATGGAAACTTGTTTTTCATAAAGTGTAAGAGGGGGGAAAAAAGCTCTTATGAACAAAAAAGCTCCAGAGCCCTTGGCTGATTCCCTGTGCATTCTTGGGGAAATCTCTGAATCTGCTGTAGATAACCTATCTCTCCACAGAAACTGCTCCATAATTCATCCCTGAATCTTCCTTTTCAAGGATTTCAGGGTTTTTCCCCTCAAACATCAGAAGGCTTCTTATAAATCTCCATTGTCAGTTGCAAACACAGACTTCGCTTACAAAGATCAGAACCGAACTAATTGGGTAAAAGAGGTGTAACAGGGCCCAAGCTGCAGAACAAATCACTGAATCTTGTCCGCAGAGGAGGCCTTCGGAGAGAGGAATTCTGTGGATTCCTGTTGGCTGACAGCCTTCAGAGTGAGCCTTTGTTGTCCTCAATTCTTCTGTGCACCTATTGTGCTTTGTAACTGGTAAATCAACTTGAGAAGTGAACGGCATTTAACCACTCACCTTGAACATACACATAAACAGTGGAGGCCATGTCAGTGTCCTGGTAGAAGCACTTGTAGGCTCCAGTATCATTTCCAATCACTTCTGAAATTGTGAGCATCTTACAGAAGAAGCCATCACTGCAATCTGTGACCTCCACTCTTTTCTCAGAGCTGTTCTGATTGTTGGGCCAGAGCCAGCGCAAGTCCCTCTGACCCCTGAAAAATTCATTCCAAGCAAGTATTTAAGTGAAATGCCTATGAGACTATTTCTAAGAAAACAGAAGGTTTAGTTCTCGAACTTATACAAACTCCTCATATTATGGACAATATGACAAAAAGGCAGAGTCTTAATTTCAGAAATTAACTCATTCATTCATTCAACAAATATTTATTAAACATGAGCTATGTGCCAAACATTGGTAAAGACTGAGAATACAGCAGTGAACAAACCAAACCTCAATCAATGCCTTCATGGAACCTCAGTCTAACTGGAAGACACAGGCAAAAAAAAAAAAAAGTAAATAAACTTCAATGAAGCCAAAATGTTCAAAAAGTGAATAATATTATATAAAAGGTAGTGATAAGTACTATGAAGAAAATTTAGAAGATGCAAACAAACAAGTGAAGGGTTAGTTCTGGAGGGAGGTAACTTGGTGAAATGGGCTGTATGTATATTGAGGGGGACAGAGCTTCAGGCAAAGGGAACAGCAATGTCAAGGCCCTGGGGTGGATTCCTATCTATAGTGTTAGGAGAATGGCAGGTAATCCAGAGTAGCTACAGAAGAGTGGGCAGTCGGGAGAGTAAGAGGTGAGGTTAGGGTGGAAGGGAATGCAGCTGTCACTGGCACATACAGTACTCTTGCCTGGAAAATCCCATGGATGGAGGAGCCTGGTGGGCTGCAGTCCATGGGGTCACTAAGAGTAGGACACGACTGAGCGACTTCCCTTTGACTTTTCACTTTCATGCATTGGAGAAGGAAATGGCAACCCACTCCAGTGTTCTTGCCTGGAGAATCCCACGGAGGGGGAGCCTGATGGTCTGCCGTCTATGGGGTCGCACAGAGTCGGACACGACTGAAGCGACTTAGCAGCAGCAGCAAGGGCCTCACAGGACGTTGAAAGGATAGCATTAAAACAGACTACTTTCACTGCAGAATTTCTCTGCAAAGCCCCAAAGAAGACAGTCAACGTGAAGACAAATGTATCATCACTGACCCTTCTTTAGCAAACTTGACATCAAATTGCAGCAACATTAATGAAGTTACTTTTAACATACTCCATCATTTTTTTCACGACATAAAGGGAATACAGAATCTCAGGGGGTTTAAATAACCTTTCTTGTCAAGGGTGGTTAAGAGGGAAATCTATGGAGAAATGTATCTTGAAATAGCGAAGCTAGGCCAACAGCTCCTCTTCCTGTTTTTGCCCTAAGGGCTGGTTATTGGTGACCTACCCTTGATAGGGGACTAGAGTATCCTTTACACTCTGCAAGCTAAAATAGACTGGTGTCACCGTGCTGAACACTTTGCATTCATCACGCCAAAACAATGGCAACAAGCGCCCCAAGGTTCTTTGTGGACCCTCAGCACTCTTCTCAGAGGGCAAGGTCGCCTCCACCCATCATTTCTGCCAAAGCCACACTGGTCCCAAGAAGCCTCTGGGTCTGACAAGCATAATCACTACATTAAACCCTAAGTTCTCTTACTTTTCTTCCTGCGGTAGGGGCTGGAAGGCAAAATTTAAAAGCCTCTTTTTCTTGTCAAGAAGACCTATTTCCCCAGTGAGCAAGAATCAAGAGCATGACTTCTTGCTAGCTGGGGAGTGACAGACATGTCAGAACCTCAAGCCAGAGCATGAGATTCACTCAGTAATATTAATGACTGAATATTAAATTGCTACTATAGTCAGAATTTTATCATAAAATGAAGTTCTTGAAAAATGTTAAACAGATGTCCAAGAGCCATGCTGAGAATAACAAATATGTCCCAAAACTTCTTTAACTCTAAGGGTACATCCTTGATTTCATTTATTTATTCAACATTGATAGAGTATATATAACATACCACATGCTAGGTGCTATCAATAATGGTTAGTAGGGTGTGTGTGTGTTGGTAAAGGATTATAGGGGGGAAAATATCAGTAAAATTGCACAGAATTTCGGGGAGAAGACCTTTCTCATGTTTTCATTATTACCTTAGTTCTTAGAAACCTCACTACTTATAAACAATTACAATGACTCTATTACAATTCTGCTGTATGAAAATTATTGCTTCTTTAATAAACAATGAGATATTTGACATAGGAAATCTGAATCTAAAAGGAATCCTTACCTGCAAGTAATCTGAAGCGTTGTGTTAGCCATAATTGTAACTATGTCTTTTTGGATGCTGAGCCTGGGTGGATCAAGGGAAACACTAGAAAAACCTAGAAACAAATTAAATAAATGAATGTAATTGCCACTGAGTCAGGGCCAATAGGAAACACCTTCCATAAACAATGCACACTCTATACTTTAAAAGGCCTCTTCAGCAGTTCATTGTGTAAAACTTGTGAATTTACTTTTCACCATTCCCAGTAAAAGTTCACAAGCTGTGTCATAACAGGAAGAATGGGCAGATGGTCATAAACCAACACAACAGTTCTGCAATTCATGGAGTGAGGGTGGAGTTCCTGTTTTCCTGCACTGCCAACTTCAAGGTCTTAGAAAAGGATATGGGACATTGAAACCAAATGAACCTTCATCTGATGACCTCACTCCTTTGGGAAAGGACCCACTGACATTTTTTATAAAACATAGGACGCACACATTTGACCAAACTGCTGATTACTGAGTACTACATAGAGCGACTTCTATATAGTTTATTGATGTACTTTGGTGGGAAATGTCCATGACCTTGTCTTATTTTTCTTTATCAATTTTCTAATGCACTTACTCTGGTAACTGAACTGCCAAGGTTGAACGATCGTACATTAAAACTAGGTGAGAGGAATTGAGAAAAGAAACATTTTCCAATGTCATATAATATGCATGTACTTTTCCTCAGAGAACAGGACTTTAAAAAGGATGATGCTAATGAACTGCAAGTGGGGAATCTCAACTTATTGATCAAAGTGTTGAGCTTGTGTTGACACCAAGCTTGGAACACAGGAAAAGTGTCTACCTAAATATACCACTCAGTTTCCGTGCCATGGGTCACTCCACAGCAAGAAAACTGAGTCCAATGCCAACTAAATGCAAAAAGCTACCAGGTGTTAAAAAAAGCATCAGAGAAAGAAAAACTGTCCACCATGCTAGGGTCTTAATTGATATCCAGATTTTCAAAACACCACCTTAAAAAGTGATTGATGCTAGGTAAGCACCCAAGCTTCATATGACCCTTAACTCACATCCATTAAGAACAAATGACTCTATAGGCCTAAACTGGGATTCACATCGTTGAGCAAATAAAAGAGTATTAGCAAATATGAAAATGTATGAATAAACAAGTACGAGCAAATATTTAGTGTAAATGTGCAGAGCACTGACTCTGTGGACCCCAGCGTGAACAGCTGCAGGCAAAACAAACAACTGATCACAGGTGTTCTTATACACTCATTCAAATGTGCAAAATACATTGTTAATAGATTTGTAGCTTAATATCAAATTTTATTTTAAAAACTGGAAATTGTTATATCAGTAAACCTCAGAAGCGAACAGGCATTGGACCTGACATGTTTCGGGGGCAGCAGTCTTAAACTTTAGCATGTATCACAATATGACTAGGCCTACAAATCTGCCTTTTAACAAGCATTTCAGGTGAGGTAGGCATACATGGTCGACGGGCTACTCTTGGACAGCTGTGGTCTGGCAGGTCATGTTCAGTAATCAGCAGAGCACTTTTCAACATGAAGGAAACAACCACCCCCAAAGTAGACAAACAGTAAAGCAAAATGTTTAAAAGCAAAAGAAAAGTCTTCCAATAACCGAGCCCTGCTGCATCTAAGGAAAGGAAAATGAAAACAATTCATTTGGATAAGCACAGATATCAAGTGTGACTGAGAAACACTCAGTTGAGAAATGTGTCAAAAACAGTAACTTAATACAATTCACACGATGACCCAAATGAGAAACAATCCATTATTTGTGCATATGCACAAGAGAAAAAAATGGTAGTAAAGACTAAGCTCTAAATAAGCTACGCTCCCACCATCACCAAAATAAAACATTCTTGAAAATCTCTCGTAAATCACCTCTACAGATTATCACACACTCTGGACACACTTTCCAATGTTTAAAAAACAAAAAGTTATCCATTCATAGAGAACCAAAACAACATCATACTATTCTAGAGACATATCTCCAACAAAAAACTATTCTACAAGGCTATCAATAATGATAACTTTAAATTCATACATGTAGACCAACGCTCAATTTCTTTTTGCACCAATAAGCTTCATTCATTTTCATTGGCAAGTCTGAGTTCTGTTTTTCAGAAAGTTCTAAAGAAATAACTCTAAGAAGTACATACACTGCTACTCAATAAAAAGCTCTTCTATGTTCAAATCCCATAACCAAAATTAATTCATTTGTGCACTATTACCCTTCGAGCTCAAAGACAGGAAGGAAAAACAACAGTGCCTCTGTCTCTAAAATTTGATGGCATCAATTATAGCCCAATCCAATTAAGCATGTCACACACTCCAAAAGGGCAACCTCATCATTATATTCAGAGCAACCAGATTACAGTTCCTACTGCTGTGCTATGGAACACCCTGGGCTTAAAAGCAACTCACATCTTTGGGGAATACAGAACAAACTACAAGTTCCAGAACTTCACTCTCTCCCCCTAAAGGGAGACAGAAAGAGGTCTTGTCAGGGACAAATGAGTGTCCCTGGTAGAGTTGGCATGGATGAACCAAGTCGTTATTAAGAAAATTCAGTAACTACAGACAGATGATCCTGTTACTGTATATGCATGTGAGTGTCCTAAAAAAAAAAAAAAAAAAAAAGGTGATTCTTTAATTTATAAGGAATTTTAATTTTATAAGAATTTCCCCCTGAATTATGCTTTTTTTTTTTTTTTTCTTTTTCACCCTCTTCCTTCTGGCCCTCGGAAAAGTGGAAATCTGGAAACCAGCAAACTGGCTACAGAGAGATGAGAGAGAAAGGCAGGGTAGAAGGAAAGGGGGAGAAGGGAGAGAGAGAAAGGAAATTTATTGCAACAAGGGCATGTGTGTTCCTAATCTTTAAGGAGAGAAATTTTAGACGGCAAGGAGAGTGGCGAGTGGCACCCAATCTAGGTACCAAATCGCTCAGAGAGTTTTCAGAACATGAACTTCTGACCATGTGCTTACCCGAAAGACCAAAGCGCACAGAAAGACGTTAAACTGTTTTACAATAAGAAGGTGTCTATTACTTGGAGACACTTTCGGAAGCTGTCACAGCCCCGGTCCAAGGCCCCATTCCCCTTTCTCTCTGCGAAGAGAGCGCGGTCTTGCACCAGGAAGAAGAAAAGGTTTCGCTCTCCCCTGGACCCCACTTCATAGAGTGGGCGTGTATAGATGAGCTCATACCGAAAAGGAACATCCGACCATCAGACCGGGGTCCCGCTTCGACTACTACAGAGCCAGAGCTGAGCGCACGGTGCCCTCCGGCCAAGCTGGCTCGCGGCTCCCAGAGGGCTTCCTTCCCCGCGCTCGGGCGAGGATGGTGCGCGCAACCGGACAAGGCTTCACCGCCTGTTCCCGCCTGCGGGGGCACCTCCTGCCTGCCAGCCTGGGGCGCCTTCCCACTCCAGCCTCCCAAGAGCCGGAGGGTGTATCGGCTTCTGCAGGACACTCTCCAGCCCAGGTCCCTGTCAGAAAACAGTCGTGGAGATGGAACTAGGCTCAAGAGACTTCCAACTTTCTGGGTAAACTTGGGTCAGTCACTGAGCTTCAGTTTCCTCTTTGGTAAATGAAAGAACACAAAGTGTCAAGTCACTTTCACCTCTCCAGCTCTATCAGTCCCGATTAGGTCCAGCTTCCAGGTCCTCTCCTAATCCCTATCTCTCCGCCCGCACCCGATCTCTCCGTTTTCTCTCTAGGAAGTGGGCTCCTTACCCACAGAGGCAGCCCGGGTCTCCACGCAGAGCCACAGAGCAAGAGCCAGCAGCGCCTTGCTCTCCATCCCGCACCTCGCGCCGGGCGCAATGCCCAGAAATCAGGCGCCCGTTCTCTTTCTGGTCCTACTCCGCGAAAAAGGCGCGGAGATGGAACCTGCGCAGCCGCGCAGGGCTTCGGGGCGCTCGCTGCAGGAGCGTCTGCGGTGCCAGTCGGAGAGGATGATCCCGGCTGCCGCCGGACAGCTCCTGGCTTTCCGTGGCGCGCAAGTGATGCCTCGCGCGGGCAGAGGAAACGCAACCATACACCTCCGGCTTTCTCGGAGTCCCGGGACTCAGTGCTGGGTTGGGGCCAGAGCCGAAACTCTAGAGCGCGGGGGCGGGGCTATGCAGGGCGGGGCTTCCCTTCGAGACCAGCCCCGCCTCTCAGCCGGGTTCGGTGCGTGGATCCGGTACTTTCCCACGCCCACTCCATCTCTGCATCTCCCCCACTTGCCCACAACTGCGTCTGGCCCAGTATGGCCCAAGGGAGAACGTCCCGGGTGCAACAACTCCATATCTGGCAGAAAGAAAATGTAGCCCGCAATGGGTTCTGAGGCACTCCAAGATTTAGTTGGCCGCTGCCTTCCCCAAACCCCCAAGATATTGGGGAGCAACACCGGGAGAGCGGCGAGGGACACTCCGCCGTCAGGAGGCGCGCCGAAATTTAGGATAGTTTTGGCTCCGCGAGGGCCCGAAGCGGCTGGGGGACGGGCCGAGGCTCAGCGGCAGGTTGAAGCAACCCGGGAAAATCGGATACTGAGCCGAGGCGAACGCAGGATCGCAACATGGTGGTGACTCCAGCCAGACTCCAGAATGTTTTGCTTGGCCAGCACAGTTGTAGTTTAAAAATCTGAATCTGAATGCCTTTAGTCCGCATATTCACTTGCCCAGTTCTCCAAAGTTCCCACTATTTCCTCTTCCACCTGATGGCTTCGCACGTTCTTAAGTTACCTGTCTCGCCCCCTAAAGCATTTAAATCTGAGACCCTCCCGCTGTATCTACCTTTCACCAAAAACCTATCTCGGGCCTCCCGGGAGCTGGAAGTACCCAGGGCTCTGGCGTACCCTGTTCGTGTATGAGTGTCTCCTTGAAAAGGATATTTTGTCCACCGTGTGGCCTGACCAGAAGTCCCTAGCGTGACACTTCCCGGGCCTTCTCAAGAGCACGGCTTCCAGACAGGATCCCCTTAGGCGGAGGGGAAGGAGGCCGGCAGCTGCGGGCTTCACTGGAGGGGCAATGAAGCAAAGCTCCCGACCCTGGGCACCCGGAACGGTCTGTGCCAAACCTCTCGACTTTCTCGGCAGGTGTAGACTCCTCGCGGCTCTGTTAGAGGAGAACTCGGATTCCTTTCTAACCACATGTATTCTTTTCTCTCCATTTCTCCCCAAACCTGGGAAGTGACAGCTCATGTCCTCTAACTTCATTAAATAGTATCTTCTAGATCCCTCCATCTCTTACTTTCCAGGAGCTTTTTTCTATTTTTTTCTATTAAAAATTTTTTTTTACAATATTGTGTTGGTTTCTGCCATACAACAATGCAATCAGTCGTAATTACACATACATTGCCTCCCTCCCTAGCCTCCCTCCCCTCCCCCCATCACATCCCTCCAGGTCATCACAGAGAGCTAAACTAGGCTCCCGGTGCTACAGAGCAATTTCTCACTTCCCTGGTGCTTTTAAATGACAACTTAAAGGATCATCTTTCAGGAAGATGGAGAGGTAGAAATATTTCATTTCTACATCTAATCCAAACTCCTCCTCCTAAAATACAAAATTAATGTAACATCTTCCTTTTCTTCTATTTTTTTTTTTTTTATGCTTACTATATCTGTGCTGTGTTGTGCTTACTTGCTCATTCATGTCCCACTCTTTGCGACACCAGGGACTGTAGCCCGCCAGGCTCCTCTGTCCATGGGGATTCTCCAGGCAAGAATACTGGAGTGGGTTGCCATGCCCTCCTCCATGGGATCTTCCCAACCCAGGGATCCAACTGAGCCACCAGGGAAGCCCTTCCTGTATCTACCCTTCTACTTTGCCAGATTGGCATTTGAAATACTTTAACTTTGAAATGTAATGCATGTATATGGTTAAAATTATTTTTCATACGGAAAGTTTTAGAATGAAAAGTCTTTCCTTCAGCAGAGGCAAGCATATTTTTTAAATTTTTATTTATTTTTGGCAGCACTGGGTCTCGGCTGCTGAGTGTGGGCTTCCTCTAGTTGCGGTGAGCGGAGGGTAGAAAGACTGCTCTCTAGTTGCAGTGTGCGGGTTTCTCATTGCAGTGGCTTCCCTTGCTGCGGAGCACAGGCTCGAGGGCACAAAGGTTGCAGTAGTTGTGGCATGTGGGCTCAGTAGCTGTGGCTCCCTGGCTCTAGAACACAGCATCAGAAGTTGTGGCACACAGGCTTAGTTGCTCCAGGCATGTGGGATCTTCTTGGCCCAAGACTGAACCCTTGTCTCCTGCATTGGTAGGCAGATTCTTTACCACAGAGCCACCAGGGAAGTCCCAGAGGCAAGCATTTTTACCTTTCCTATTTTTCCAAGCAAATAAAGGTGTATCATGATCCTTCTTCCAAAGGGTAGCCTTGGTATAAATACCATTTGAGCGTTGGCTTTTTTCACTTAAAAAAAAAAAAAAACAAACTTGGAGATCATTCTACATCAAGCCTTAGGGCTCCATCTTGTTCTTTTTCATAGTGGCATGGTGTTGCACTATATAAATACACTAATATTTAATCTAAGAGCTATTTGTCAGGGCCAGGGTATACTTAAAAGAAACTCTTCTCTTCCTGCAAGTAAACTTAGCAAGGAAAACAGGATGCGCTCTGGCAAAGTTGGATAAGGGGGAGGGAGATGGAACCTGGTTTGGAGCAGGCAATTTTTCTCCATCTCCAAACAATTCTTCTCTCTCAACTTCATTTACAATTCGTAACACTTCCTTTTCCACGTCTCACTTAAGAAGATAGTGTCTCCTCTGAATGCAAACCAGAACCTGCAGGCCCATGGTAATAGCCCCCTTAGAAGTCTTAGAGGAAATGATGCGTCTTTGATGGCCACAAGACCAGAATTTGGCAGGATCTCAATGAAATCAGTCTACCACATTCCCTCCCACACAGCACAAAGAAGTGCCTTGTGTTCATGAAAAATGACAAAGTCTGTTTTTTTCTTTTTTAAGTTTGTTCCACGTGCAATACCCTCCCATTATCTGGCACTGCTGCAAAGGAGTAATTTGTGAGTTAATCAGGCAGTACAGGTAAGAGCACTACCTTTCAAAGTATGCAAGTGTGTTCCGCTTCCCATAAATGGTATTCAGATATCTTTAGGAACCAAGAGTGGTGCTAAGTACACAAGGGCTACTAGCTGGGCTTACCTCCCAGGTCTGCCTCTTACTATTCACATGATCTTGACCAACTTACTGGGTGCATATCTAAGAAACTAAAAGATGATAATAGTACCTTTTGCCAAGGGTTTTTGCAGGAACTGAATGAGTTACTGTACATTAAGCATGACTTAACAACTGCTAAGTCCAAGCACCTAGCATATAATAAGCACCTAATGCCCATTAGAAAGCATTCTGCAAAGATTAATTACACTACAATGCCCAGTCTCTTTCATGTTGCCAAGATCTGAATGGCAAATCAGGCTCATTTCTTCAACAACAATTTCTCATCCCCTACTATGTGCTAGATACTACATGAGGAACTAGGGTACAGAAGGTAAAAATATAGACAACATGAACAGAAATGAGCAGTCCTCACACTAGCTCCACCCAGGGCAAATTTTACTTAATCACACCGTGCTCTGCATCTCCAGCTGTTTCACTGGGCTTCGTGCACAAAGAATATAAATGGTTCATATCACCAAAGCATAATGCATCAATTACATTCCATGGTGCCAACTTTGGTTCCATCACCACCAGTATTTTGGACTTTATGTCTTAAAAAGTATGAAGGCTAGCAAAAGATTAATAACTGTGGAAGCTGGATGATGACTAAAAAAGGGTTCATTTTACTGTTCTCTACATTTACACGTTTAAAATTTTCCATGATTTAAAAAAAATCTGTTTTAATTAACTATAATCAAAGAGCTGCCTGGTCTTATATAATACCACAGTCAGTTATCTTGACATTACCTCTGGGAAAAGGTTGGAGCAGAGAAGCAGATGGACGGGAACTTACACTTTTTAATTCATATATTTCTACAACATTTTGTCAAAATGAGAACGTGTGACTTGTACAAATAAAATATATAAATCAAGATCAACTCTCTCTTCTAGCAGCTGTTATATTTTTCAGCCATCGCCGTTTGTTGATTACATATTTGCATGTCACTCTCCCCTGTTTACTTCACTTAATTTGTTTCCAATATTTGTTTTTGCTCTAACCTACCAGAGCCCTGACTACCTTGCCAGATGTTTGCTGGACTTCACAGCCCATTGTACTCATGACACTCGTGCAATAGGGGATCACGAGCACCCTTTATCTCTCCTGATCCATCTTCCTTACACACCCATGTGTATTTTACTCCCTGTGTGACTTGTTTTTAACTTACATATTTGTATGTTCAAGAAAAAGAAGATTTTCACCACAAAGCCAGGCTTGCCTTAGATATTTCTATCAGTGTTTCGTTTCCTTCATAAAGTCCTCCATCCTTTTGGAGAGTTTGTGATATATTTATGAAACAGACTTCACTACTTGCCACCTGCATAGGAAAAATCTCAACTACTATAAATATGCATGCCTATGTGCCTTCCCCAAGCTCACCCATATAGTTTCTTGTTATATCACACAAGGATCAATATAACAATTTTTAAAAGTGGAAAGCACACAGAGAATGTAAATAATCAACTGAAAATCCACATGGCACCAGAGAAGGATGTTCGAAAATAATAATAATAGCCAACATTCACTGAGTACACTCTGTGAGCAGGCACTGTTGTGAATGCTTCACTGCATCTCTCACTTCATTGCTGCAACATCCCAGGAAGGCAGCGGGCACTGTTAGCAATTCTCAATGAAGAAGAGTGACAAGAAATCACCATCCTTAAATAAATGTTCCTTTGCCTTCCTCAAAGTCTTCCAAAACAGAAGAGAAGTCATTTCATCTCTCTGCAAACAATCCATGCATAGTCTTCTTACAATTAGTTAATAATTGGCTAAAAGCCAAGAGACTCATTGCTTTTTAAAAATAAAAATAATAACAATAATAATAAGTCAATTTTTGGAGCACTTTATATGTGTCAGGTATTTTCCTTGAATTATGTTATTGTAATGTTTACAATAACTCAGAGGAGAAGATACTATAATTATTTTCATATGGAAGTGGGGGTAAGAGATTTGCATGTTTAAGAAATTTTCCAAAGTCCCACAACTATAAGTGGTGGAATTAGGACTTCAAAGCAGAGAGGCAGTAAATACACAAGAAGCACTCTTCCAGATACATACAGTTTCTTGAAGGACTGGTCTCCTTCAGGGGATGAGGCTGAGTCAGTAGGTGTCATTGGCTTCCTCAGCCTCTCCATGATGATGGCTTCCGTTTTGCTGCGTGGATGGAAGGCCAAGGGTGACTAGGAGAATCACTCTGGGTGAACAATCAAAGCAGAATTAAGGACACATCACTAGATCTCTCCATCTCCCACTCCAGAACCCCATCCCAGTGGGATTTTCACTTTACCCTTCAAAGAAAAGCAGGTACTCCTGCATACATAATTACTTGTGTATTTGGAGCATTTGTTTTCTACCATGGTTTTAGAGGGGTTCTTTTAGTCTCCAGGACTTCTATTTGTCCTTCAATAACCAATTCAAATGACCTTCCCAAGTAATGGTTTAGTTCTTTATTCAACTGCGATCTTTTCTTCAACTGAGATCTTCCCGAAAGAAATAGGCAGAGGTTAAATCTTACCTGAGCAGGTAGCTGAGTTTAGCAGGATGGTTATTAAGGTATAATAAGAATGATGAAATGCATGATGTTGATGCTTATTTAATAAAATGTACCCTGTACATTACATACTTATCATGTTATGTCTGATTAAATAGAACCATTGTCAAAAATACTGTGGGATTCAAATTATATGTGCTAGCTATATAAAATGTACCTTACAAATCATTTTTAAATTCACATTTATAAAATAGTCATATAAAAATATAAATATATCCAAAGCTATACTGAATTTATACTTTACCCTAGAACAAGTTAGTTTGGATTATTTTGTTATGCACAGAGCTAAGAAATTTTCTTTTTCTTATATACCCATAGCACTTACACAATATATGATCATATGACTATGTTCATGTGACTGTTTCTCCCTCAAAAGCAGGAATCAATTCAAATCTATTTTGCGTTTTCAATGCCTAGCACAATCTCTGTGTATCCTTCCTTAATACACCGATGAAGCTCAAACTATTTTTATTATTTTGTTTTCTGCTCTTCTTTGTTTCTTCGCTTTTTTTCCTCAGAATCAAGTGTCTCTTGGGTATCCATCACAATTACCTTTACAGAAAGCAACTTCCTAGAATAAATAGAACTAAACAACATCAACAGACACAGAGTGAAAAAGGTCTTAATTTATTAATCAGTGAATATCAGAGTTTTGTTTTTTGAGTAACAAAAAAAGCATTATAAGATTTGCATGTACTATACAAAAAAATGTGTGACCCAAATTTCATGTCTGTGTCCTTTGCAGATTGTAACCATTTTCCAGTGAATTAATGTCATCTTCCCTTTAAAGCTTATCGAGCTTTCAAAGAACTAAATAATGCAAAAACAATTGCTTTGTCTCCTAGAGAATAATTATAAGTCACTCATTCCTCACAGGAAGAATATACCCACTTCCAGGTTAGTTGTATTAGTTTTCAGTGCTTTTCACATTTCTACAGAATAAAGACAGCGTTTCCCAGTAATGTTGCTTCACCAGCAATGAGAGCTAATCAATGAAAGCAGAAAAGTTTTACGTTCTTTGTATATAAATTTAGTTTCCAGAGTTTCCAAAACACTGGTGAGGAATCCCTTGAGGCACAAATAAAAATTTTCTTTCCGTGTGTTTCTGAACATTCATTTCTCACATGTCACTGTTTGGTGTACGTAATAAAACCAAGTGGAACAACTCAGCAAGTTACACCTCACACAGAGGGAAAGTTTTAAATAAAATAAAAAGTATAACCTCAGATCTAACTGATAATCATCCCCAAATTGGTCAGGCTGATTATAGGCAGATGAAAGGCCATAAGGGAGTCATTTCACGCATCTGACCACATAATATAAATAGAAGTTCCAGATGTGGAGAAAATGAGTCTAGTAACAAAGCAACACATCGAAAATATTAGACAAAATGATCTTTGGATTGTTTACAAAAACACTTACATTTCCTTATCCTAAGGAATAAGGACCGTGACCTTGAGTCTCCCTAAGGCTACTTGGTTGGTGGTTACTTTTACCTTTCCTCATCTACAAGTTCTGGAAAGAGAAAGAGAGCCCTCATCATCTCTTCTCAAACACGGTAGTTTCTTCTCAGACTTGACTCTGCCCACTGCCGGGTAGGCTGCCGTCCATGGGGTCGTGAAGAGTCGGACACCACTGAGCAACTTCACTTTCACTTTTCACTATCATGCACTGGAGAAGGAAATGGTGACCCACTCCAGTATTCTTGCCTGGAGAATCCCAGGGACAGCGGAGCCTGATGGGCTGCCATCTCTGGGGTCGTACAGAATCGGACACGACTGAAGTGACTTAGCAGCAGCAGTAGCATCTCGACCACACCTATCCATTGTCAAGCCCATCTTGAAGCTCTGTGTTTGCTTGAGTCTCATTACATTGTACATGCCTACCTCTCCAGCCAATGCCTTTCATCAGCTTAAGCTCCTTTGCTCAACTCTGAAGTGAAGTGTTAGTTGCTCAGTCGTGCCGGACTCTTTGCAACCCCATGGACTGCAGCCCAGCTGGCTCCTTTGTCCATGGGATTTTCCAGGCAAGGATGCTGGAGTGGGTTGCCATTTCCTTCTCCAGGGGATCTTCCCAACCCAGGGACTGAACCTGGGTCTCCTGCACTGCTGGCAGATTCTTTACTGACTGAGCTACAAGGGAAGCCCTTGCTCAACTCTAGACATAGGGAATCCCCAAATCATTCTTGACCACCATCCCTTTTCCCCTCCCATGAATTTCTCAGGAATCTCATTTTCCCTTGTGCCATCAACTCTCTTCTTTATGGGGATAACATGCAAAGTTGTGCTTTTCAGCTCTGACATCTACTCTAGCTCCAGACTCTAATTCCAATCTGTCCTGGATATATCCATGTGTATGTCCCACCAATCTTTAAAATTCAAAGTGTACAAAACTGAACACTTGTCTCTGCACTCCTGCACTGCCTTGTGCAGGCTTCTCAAGCGCAGAATCCATCTAAATGCTTGTACTCCATACCTTGCAGCCTTGCTACCCCCCTGCCTTTTTCCTTCCACCCAAACCAATCTTGTCTACTTTCTTATATCTCTCATATCTAACCCCTATTTTGCTTCACAAACTGCCCTGATTCATGACCATTTGCCTTTGTTCTGGAATTTTCCAATCCATCCATCACTCTGCTGCCAAAGTTATCTTCCTAAAACACCAGGTTCATCTGTCCTTTATCTTTGACTGTTGGCACTTGCACACAACATAAAGTCCCAAATACTAAGCCTGGTGCTCAAAGCTTCATTCTTTGCCTGCTTCCTGTTTTTCCAGCTTATCTTCTAGTATACCATAGACATACTCTATGTCCAGCCATACAGAGTCCACTGATCACTTACACAAAAATGCTTTATACTCTCTGGTCTCCAGGCTTTTGCCCAATGTTAGTTCTCTTTGCTTAGAATATACTTTATTTCAAAGTCTGCCTATAGGAGACTGGACTCCCTTCAAAACCAGGCACTAAGAAGTCTCCTCAACCCCTCCTGCTACACCCCCATCCAACTGAATTATTCATTCCCTTCTTTCAATAGTCAGAAGTCCTTGGATTGTATGTACATTGTTGTTGTTTAGTCGCTAAGTCGTGTCCAACTCTTTCCAATCCCGTGGATGTAGCCTACCAGGTCCCTCTGTCCATGAGATTTCCCAGGCAAGAATACTAGAGTCAGTTGCCTTTTCCTCCTCCAGAGGATCTTCTTGACCCAGGGATCGAACCCATGTCTCCTCTATTAGCAGGCGGATTCTTTTTGGCTGAGCCCCCACGGAAGCCCCCTTGGATTGTAAGCAATAGAAATAAACCTACTCAATCTGGATTAAATGTATTGGGATCATGTTGCTATAAGTTATGGGCTGATTTCAGATAATTTTATCTAGAATCTCAGTGTGTCATCCTGCTATTTTTCTGTATAATTTGCTCAATTGTGCCATGAGGCTTTCCTTACTGTTAAAAAAAAAAAATTGCTGTACATCTCCATACCACAGTATACACAAAAAATTCTTTGCCAGGATCTCTTGAGAAAAAAAAAAATGAGAAAGACTCTGTCGTCAGCAAAAATCTTCTTGCATATCATTTGCTCATCCCTAAAGCAGTTACAAGGAGGCAGTATCTTAGTCCATTTGGATTTCTATAACATGACACCAAAGGCTGGGTAGCATTCCAACAACAGAAATTTGTTTCTTACAATTCTGGAGGCTAGAGGTCTGAGATAAGGGTGAGGACCCTTTTTGGGGTTGCAATTTTCTCACTGTATCCTCACAGGGCAGAAAAGCCTGGGGAGTTCTGTGAGGTTTCTTTTAAAAAAACACTAGATCTGCCTGGTGGCTCAGACGGTAAAGTGTCTGTCTACAATGTGGAGACCTGGGTTCAGTCCCTGGGTTGGGAAGATCTCCTGGAGAAGGAAATGGCAACCCACTCCAGTATTCTTGCCTGGAAAATCCCACGGATGGAGGAGCCTGGTAGGCTACAGTCTATGGGGTCAAAGAATCGGACACGACTGAGTGACTTCACTTTCACTTTCAATCCCATTCATGAGGGCTCTACTCTCATGACCTAATCACCTATCAAAGGCTCCATCTACTCATACATCATCTTTGGGGGTTATGATTTCAAAATATTAATTTGGGGAGGGGGGACACAAACATTCAGACCAGGAAGGATGCCAATAGGGTGAAGTCAATCAGAGTCTGGTAGTGGTAGTGTGTTAGTCGCTCAGTCATGTCTGATTCTTTGCAACCCCAAGGACTGTAGCCCACAAAGCTCCTCTGTCCATGGAATTTTCCAGACAAGAATACTGGATTGGGTAACCATTCTCTTCTCCAGGGGATCTTCCCAATCCAGGAATCAAACCTGGGTTTCCTGCATTCCAGGCAGATTCTTTACCATCTGAGCCACCAGGGAAACCCATGCAATTAAGATTGGGGTCAATAACATCAAAACCACAACACTGAAATGTGGTAGGGACTATTTCTCAAAGAGAAATCTAAAGGTTTTTGTAGAAAGTAAGGGGATATGAATGTTAAGGAGACAACCAACTAAGGACTACTATATTCTCCATACTCCAATTATTATTTATAATAATATAAAATTATTATATTTTCCATACTCCATTATTCTACATCTGTTGTAGCACATATGATACTCTGCTTTATATCATATTTATTGGGTCTGTATTTGTCTTCATTTAATTGTGAAGTTTAATGTAGTTTTCATAGCTATTTTCTCTAACCTTCCAATTAATTGAAGACAAGCTTTTTTAATCCTCCTCTGAAATATTCCACCATCTTCCAATGTTATCATCAAAATGCATCATAAATATAACTAATTAAAATGTATTAAATCAGGTCTTCTTGTGTACACTTTATATGTGTTAACTCCCTTAATCGTCACTAGTGTCTTACAAAGTAGGTACTATTGTTATCTTCACTTCATAGATGTGGAAACTAAGACTCAGAGAGGTTAAGTAACTTGCCCATTGCCACATAGTTTGCATGTGGTGGAGCCAGGATATGAACCACGGCAGGATGAAGCTGTACTCTAAAGCAGATTCATGGGATGGTCCAGTGGTTAAGAATCTACTTTGCAGTGCAGTGGACGTGAGTTCGATCACTGTTTGGAAAACTGAGAACTAAGAACATGGAGAACTAAGCCATGGAGCAACTAAGTTTGAGCAGGCTGCAACTACCACGGCTGCAAGCCACAACTCGAGAGCCCATGCACTGCAATGAAAGACTACACATGACGCAACTCAGACCTGATGCAGCCAAATAAATAAATATTTCTTCGAAAGTTAATAAAGCAGATTTGTGCTAGTTCATCTCTCAGTGAAATACACCTCTTGATAAAACAGTCACTAAAAAGCTACTTCTTGTCTTTCAGCCCTCCCATTCCAAGCATCACTCAATATTGCCAATTCTTCTTTCCTAACACATCGGTTCTTTCTAATTTACCCTTATATTGAGCTGACCATTGTCATATCTTGCCTCAACTTTTAGAATAATATATTTGAAAATCAATCTCGTATGTTGACCCCAAACTATCCTCCTAGTCTCTACATTCTTCTTTCTAACTTGATCTCCAATATCAAACAGCTAATGTTTTCCTCATTATCATGTAGCATGTAGTACCTCATAATCATGTAGGTAGCATGCTACCTCATAATCATGTAGCGTGAGGAACTGATGCTGGGTTATATTTGGAGCTGCTTCTGACAATAATTCTTATGAGACTGCCTGTCAACTAACTCCTTGATGCTGTCCCTCCCATGAAATGGAACTCAGAATTATAGGGGCCCTTATTAGATTACTTAACTCAGTCTCCTGTCTTCAGTCCACAGCCATTAGCCACTAAAGACAGGTCTTGATTAGTTCCCTCTTGAAGAAGTATTGAAAAGACTCTCTATAACCACACTCAGCAGCACAGAACCTTTTCTATCGCGTGACAGTGGCAGAGGCTTCCCAAGATGTCAACACCATAAGGTCTCACTTCACACTGTGTATCCAGAAACCCACTTTAGTACCAGAGGTCTGCTCCTTGAGTACAGATGGCAGACTTCTAGGTAATCCCTATTTATTCAACAAATTATTCATTTCCTTTTTCATAGCAAGGGAATTATAACATATATATGCAAATACCAGGATTTTAGACTTTTTAAAAGTAATTTAACTACACATACAGTTCATGTTTTTTATTGTATAGTTTTATTATATTGCATAGCTTTATTGTATAGTTTTTACTTTACTTTTGTTTTTAAATTAAATTATTTAAATTACAGTTGTATTTATTAGAAAATTTATTTATTAACAACAAAACAGTGGTTCTCACTCCTGACTACACATTAGAATATTCTGGGTCTGGGGAGCTTTGAAAAACTACCAGTACTTAGAATCATCTTATATCAGTTCAGTCAGAATCTCTGGGAATAAAACCCGACCAACCGATATTTTCTGTGTTTTAATGTGATTCTAATATGTAACCAGAGTAGAGAAACATCATGTTAAACTCTTGTTCATGAGAATAGAAAAGATCCCCAAAACTTTGAAATTAACACATTATAGCTCCAGGACTATTTCATGCACTGGGTACTACAGTCATAGTGAGCTTTCCAAAGAGTACAAAAATTTGTGAGAAATGTTAAAAGTATAACTCATAAGAATGAAATTATTCTTAGCAAACTCAAAATTATTCAGACTTTTAAATATTTTTCAACCAAAAAAATCTAATGTGAGATGGCAGTACCTTTGAATGTATTTGCCATGATTCTAGGTGCATCTTCCAAAAGTAAGCGCATTTACAACATAAAGAGACCTTAAATCCTCCTTTGAAATAGAGTATTTCAAATTAGAATTCAATATTTAGAGCTTGAAATGTTCTTATCTACTGCTGAAGAAAATATCAAGGGAGTAAAAGAGTCTGAAGTCAACAGTATGGTAATAACCATTCATTTTGATACAAAGAATTATAGCTTTAAACAGAAGATAAGATGTTTATGTTTATTGAGGCAATTCTTCCATTCTTTCTGAGTTATGTTTTTTGATAAATGGTATTTTGAGAGAAAGAACTGCTTGGGGGAGGTTGTAAAGGAGGAATACACTAAAATGGAGTTTCAAGAAAGATGAATCATCTAAATCACTTTCTCTGATCTAGAAACACTGTTGAACACAATGCAGTTTGTGTTGTCATTTTTCACTCTTCTTTAACTCCTAAAATCAAAAGCTAGATTCCAATGAACTGGAGTAATATGGAGCACTAGCTCTGATAACCAGTTACAAGAATTCTTCAGGGTCTAAAATGAGGACCCTGGACTACAAACATCTCTAAAATTCTTCAGGAGCTTTCAGTTCAGTTCACTCACTCAGTTGTGTCTGACTCTTTGTGACCCCATGGACTGTAGCACACCAGGCTTCCCTGTCCATCACCAACTCCCGAGCTTGCTCAAACTCATGTCCATCAAGTCAGTGGTGTCATCCTACCATCTCATTCTCTGTCATCCCCTTCTCCTCCCACCTTCAATCTTTCCCAGCATCAGGGTCTTTTCCAATGAGTCAGCTCTTCACATCAGGTAGCCAAAGTATTGGAGTTTCAGCTTCAGCATCAATCCTTCCAATGAATATTCAGGACTGATCTCCTTTAGGATAGACTGGTTGGATCTCCTTGCAGTCCAAGGGATTCTCAAGAGTCTTCTCCAACACCACAGTTCAAAAGCATCAATTCTTCAGTGCTCAACTTTCTTTATAGTCCAACTCTCACATCCATACATGACTACTGGAAAAACCATAGCTTTGAATAGACGGACCTTTGTCAGCAAAGTAACAACTCTGCTTTTAAATATGCTATCTAGGTTTGTCATAGCTTTTCTTCCAAGGAGCAAGCATCTTTTAATCATGGCTGCAGTCACCATCTGCTGTGATTTTGGAGCCCCCAAAAATAAAATCAGCCACTGTTTCCATTGTTTCCCCACCTATTTGTCATGAAGTGATGGGATCAAATGCCATGATCTTAGGTTTTCGAATGTTGAGTTTTAAGCCAGCTTTTTCACTCACCTCTTTCACTTTCATCAAGAGGCTCTTTAGTGCCTCTTCCCTTTCTGCCATAAGGGTGGTGTTATCTCCATATCTGAGGTTATTGATAATTTTCCCTGCAATCTTGATTCCAGCTTGCACTTTAGGAGAACAAAATTATTCTTAACAAGCTCAAAAAGTTGGAAAATGTATGTATGTGTTTGCATACAGAAAACAGACTGAAAACTTGAGTAACTTCTGAGTTTAACAGAGGTTATTCAACAAAAAATAAGGAGAACTTAAATGATCTTCAAGAATCACAGAGTACTTTTTACTCATATATGCAGAAAAGGAAACTGATGAAGGACACATACGAAACTTAAAAATAATTACTCCTGAGAATGAGGATGGGAATAGTAGATAGAAGCAGTTACATGTATTACTCTATCCTCTTTTGTAATTTTTAATATTTTCATTGATAATTTAGAATCATAATTGAAATAATAATAAACACAACAAGTGTTGGGTTCTTAGAAAGCTCTTAAAGGCAGTCCTCATCCTCTGTAATTTGGAAGTGTCTTTGTTAACATCTCATTTGCCCAGGTGGATAAGGGGATGTGAACAGAAGTGCTTGCACTTCTCTCTCCTGCTTAGAGAGCATGGAGCAATTCTCCTGGAATACTCCCTGCTTCCTCGTGGGTTTCATGGAGGTGCCAAAGCAGGAGCTTGATCTCAGAGAAGCCCTAACTTATCAATAATAATTCTTAAGAGCTCAAATGTATTAAGTACCTGCTATACAAAATGTTTCTTACACGTTATCTCATTTTCTCTTCAAAACAATCCTATGAGACTCAGAAATTTTAGGCATCTTTGACAGCCCACACCATTAATGGAAGAGCCAGGATTTAAATCTCTATCTTTCTGGGCCTTCCTGGTGGCTCAGTGGTAAAGAATCTGCCTGCCAGTGCAAGAGACATGAGTTTGATCCCTGGTCTGGGAAGATCCCACATGCTGTGAAGCAGCTAAGCCCACACACCACAACTATTAAACCTGTGCTCTAGAGCCCGAGAGCCACAACTACTGAAGCCCACACACCCTAGAGTCCATGCTCCGCAACAAGAGAAGCCACCGCAACGAGAAACCCATGCACTGCAACTAGAGAGTAGCCCCTGCTGTTCACAGCTACCGAAAAGCCTGTGCAGCAACAAAGACCCAGTGCAGCCAAAAAAAAAAGTGAATAAATAAATAACAAGTATAAATCTACATCTTTCTGGCTTCACAAACCAGTGTCCTAAAATGGAAAGAAATTAAAATTGTGAGACAACGAGGAAATTTGAACAGTAAGTGGATATCCACCTAAGTTGGTAACATTTCTGTTACTATAACCCTCCTTAAAAACTTTTTGTAGTTCTGCTACAACTCCTCCTGACTCCAGAGTCAAAGTCCACAATCTCTGAGGCATGTGTTTCTCTACCTTGGGCTTCTGCTGACATGGCTGGGGGACAACGGCCCCAAGTTTCTTAGAAACGCAACTGTTTGACTGAATAATCCTGAATACCTTCGGTCTTTCTGCTAAACTTTCTGCCTCCAGTGTTCAGTGATATTTTCCTTCTAGCCCTCACCAGCAGGCTTCTCAAATGTCATCATGCTTTTGCTAGCAACTTCAATATTATTTTTTACATATATAATTCCTCCCATACATACATATTGTAATAGTTAAAAATTTTTTTTTTGTAGAGAAGTTTCAAGATACTAGGTTTGGTCCATATTACTTTTTAAAAATTTTACATTGACTGATTGCAAGTTTTGATCCCTGTTCAATTCTTCAGCCTAGGTCCTTTCCTCATAATAAGCTCCTAAATAACGATCCTAATGACTGAAAAGGGGGAAATCCTTCAAAATACATCTCCCATAACTGTGAAGGGGGGAGACTCCTTAAAATACAATAGGTGATTTTTCATGAACATATATATAATATATGTGTACCTTATGTGTAAAGGCTGCCATTGTTTCTTTTCATCAATTTCCTATGGAGTAACATACTGTATTTAGTTTCAAAGGGCTTGTTCTAAAGATATTTTCCTCTTCCAGTTTCCCATATTTGTTTGAAGGGGAAGTACAATGATGTAGTGGAGGAGTGGGAGCTTTGGCGCCAGATGAACCAAGATTCTAATCTCAGCTCTGCTACGTGAGCAGTTTTAACTGTGCTCAACCCCAATTTTCTTTTTTAAATTTTATTCTACTTTAAAAATGTCATTGTGGTAAGAACACTTAACATGAGCTCTATCCTCTTCATAATAGAATATAGTACTATTACATACAGGCACAATGTTGTACAGCAGATCTCTAGAGTTTATTCATCTTGCATAACTTAAACTTAATTCTGCCAAACACTTACAGAAGCATTAACACTAAACTTTTCCCCAAAAGATGTAGAGGAGGGAACATTTTCAAGCTTATTTTGTGAAGTCAGCCTAACTCTGATACCAAAGGCAGACAAAAAAAGAAAAGAAAACTGAAGGACCGTATCCCTGATGAACATTGATGCACAAATCCTCAACAAAATACTAGGAAACTCAACTCAACAGCACATCAAAAGGATCATACACAAGAACCAAATGGGATTTATCCCTCAGATGCATGGATGGCTCAACATATGAAAATCAATTAATGTGATACACCACATTAACAGAATGAAGGGTGAAAATCACAAGATCATCTCTTCAATATCCCTTGTTATGCTGCTGAGTCGCTTCAGTCGTGTCCAACTCTGTGTGACCCCATAGATGGCAGCCCACCACGCTCCCCCATCCCTGGGATTCTCCAGGCAAGAACACTGGAGTGGGTTGCCATTTCCTTCTCCAAAGCATGAAAGTGAAAAGTGAAAGGGAAGTTGCTCAGTCATGTCTGACTCTTAGTGACCCCGTGGACTGCAGCCTACCAGGCTCCTCTGTCCATGGGATTTTCCAGGCAAGAGTACTGGAGTGGGGTGCCATTCGGTTTTCACTAACAAGCTTCTCAAAATCCTGACAGCCTCTTCCAGCTGCCACATTTGAAAGCCACTCCCACATTTTTAAATGTTTGTTGTGGCAACACCTCACTTCCAGGTACCAAGAGCTATGCGAGTTTTCTGTTACCACATAACCAATTATTCCAAAGCCTAATGGCTTCAAACAATAGGCATTTATTATTGCAGAGATTTTGTGGTTCAGGAGCGTGGGAGCAATTTAGCTCAGTTGTTCTAGTTTCAGGTCGCTCATAAGGTTACAGGCAAGATGTCAGCCTGGGATGCACTCATGTGAAGGCTTGACTGGGGATAAAAAAACTCACATGACTACAGCGAAGGATTCAGATCCTCACTGAAAGTTGGGAGTCTCCATAGGGCTACTTGTGTCCTCAGACAAGGAGGTTGGCTTTCCTAGAGCAAGTGATCCAAGATAGCAAGGTGGAAGCCCCAGAGTCTACCATGACCTGGAACTGAAAGTCATACATGATCACGTCCACAATATTCTATTAAGCAGTTCAACCCGATTCACAGTCTGAGGCCATTAATACCCAGGGATTAAATACAGGAGACAGGGGTCACTGCGGATCATTAAGGATTTGGCTATAATTTCTCTTATTAGTGTTGCATCATTTTCAGCATTCAAATCTTGACCATATTTTAACAGATTTTCCCCAAAGCATTTCATATTCATTGATGCCATTTTAAGTTCTATCTTCCAATCAGTTTTTGCCATTATATAAAAATACAATTAATTTTTTGTATTGTCCTAGTAACCTGTGCCCTTGCTAGACTCACACAGAAGTTCTGAGTAGCTTTTTGGTAGATTCTCTGGGATTTTCTTTTTCCATGTAGATAACATTTCTGTGAATAAAAGCAATTTTGTGTTTTCCTTTTTAATCTGTATGCTTTTAATTTGTTGGCTTCTTCTATAGGCTAGAATCTCCAGTATACTGTCAAATAGAAGTGATGAGGGTAGACATCCTTGCCTCAAGTTCATGCTTGAGAAGAAAGCAAGCAGTCCCTTGCCATTGCTTTGAAATTGTAAGTTTTGCATAGATTCCTTTCATCAAGCTGAAGAAGCTCTAGTCCTAATTTATTAGAAGTTAATATGAATGCTGAATGCTGTCAAATGCTTTTTCTGAATCTGTTAGGACAATCCTATGGTTATTCTGGTAAATCACATTTACGGATTTTTTTGAATGTTGAACCAAACTTGCATTCCTTGGATAAAAATGCAATTCCTTGCATTCACTTGAACATGATGTGTTACCTTTTCCATATTTTGCTAGATTTGGTTTGATAATAAGGATGTTTTAAAATCCATTTTTAGGAGGGATATTTGTCTATAGTTTACTTTGCTTGTAATGACAGTTTCTGAGTGCTTTTTGTTTTTTTAATCATGGTAATGGTAGCTTCATAAAATTAGTTGAAAAGTGTTCCCTTCTCTTCTATTTTTCTGGACCATATATATTTACAGGTGAAATGATACCATTATCTTGGATTTGCTTAAAAGTAATTTGGAAGGAAGGGAGGGATGACTGTGAATATGGATAAAGTGAGATAGGCCAGGAGTTGATAATTACTGAAGCTTCGCAATGGGTATGTAAGGATTTGTTAAACTTTGCTCCTCTGTATATGTTTGAAATTTTCAATAATAAAATATTTTCTCTTAGAAATAAATGTGTCCTTTCCACAGCTCTCCTCTACTTTCCAATGAGTATGCTAGACAAAACGGTGCCCCACAGTTTCAGCAAAGAGTGAAGCAGAAGCTCAGACACTCAGAGTTCCCAAGTCCTTTTAAAGACTGCACTGATCATGAACACCCAAATGTGCACTAAGAGGAGAGTAGGATAAAATTACAGCTTCAGTTTAGACGTAGGATTTAAAAGTCTTAATTTCTTGGCTATTTCTCCCATTTAGCTTTGAAAAATTCTACCCTGTAATGCAACGGTTTCAAAATCTAATGTACATGAGGATCACCTAGAGGGCTTCTTAAAACACAGATTGTTTAAGGCAGTGAAACTATTCTATGTGATACTGTCATGGTGGATCCATGTCATACATTTGCCAAAAACTGTGGAATGTACAGCACCAAGAATGAGACTAATATAAACTAGGGACCTTGGGTGATAATGATGTGTCAATGCAGTTTCATTGACTATAACACATGTACCACTCTGGTGGGGGCTTTTGATAGGAGAGTAGGCTGGATAGAGAGGGATATATAACAACTCTCTGTACTTTCTGCCCAATTTTGTGGTGAACCTTAAAGCATAATTAAAAACCACCAACAAAAACACAGGTTGTTAGACTCTATCCTCAGAACTTTTCATGCAATAGATGTGGGGGAGAGCCCCCAAATCTACATTTCTAACAAGTTCCTGCCTGATAATGATGCTGTTGACCCAACAACCACAAGAGAACTCCTTTAATATAAAACCTCAGATTTAAGAAATTCCAATTTTCTCACAGTTTAAACCCAGAGTCCAATCCAAGTAGAATATTATTTAGATCACAAACCTCAGTGACTCTAAATTTTGTTTGTTCCGTTTTGGCAAACTTTCAGTATTAACCATGTACCAGGTCTTCTGCTAGCCTCTGGAAATACAAGGATACATATTAATGCATTGTCCCTGCTATTGAAATTTTATAGTCCAGTATCCTGGAATGTGAAGTCAAGTGGGCCTTAGAAAGCATCACTACGAACAAAGCTAGTAGAGGTGATGGAGTTCCAGTGGAGCTATTTCAAATCTTGAAAGATGATGCTGTGAAAGCGCTGCACTCAATATGTCAGCAAATCTGGAAAACTCAGCAGTGGCCACAGAACTGGGAAAGATCAGTTTTCATTCCAATCCCAAAGAAAGGCAATGCCAAAGAATGCTCAAACTACCGCACAGTTGCACTCATCTCACACGCTAGTAAAGTAATGCTCAAAATTCTCCAAGCCAGACTTCAGCAATACATGAACCGTGAACTTCCAGATGTTCAAGCTGGTTTTAGTAAAGGCAGAGGAACCAGAGATCAAATTGCCAACATCTGCTGGATCACGGAAAAAGCAAGAGAGTTCCAGAAAAACATATATTTCTGCTTTGTTGACTATGCCAAAGACTGTGTGGATCACAATAAACTGTGGAAAATTCTGAAAGAGATGGGAATACCAGATCACCTGACCTGCCTCTTGAGAAATCTGTATGCAGGTCAGGAAGCAACAGTTAGAACCGGACATGGAACAACAGACTGGTTCTGAATAGGAAAAGGAGTGTGTCAAGGCTGTATATTGTCACCCTGCTTATTTAACTTATATGCAGAGTACATCATGAGAAACGCTGGGCTGGAGGAAGCACAAGCTGAAATCAAGATTGCCGGGAGAAATATCAATAACCTCAGATATGCAGATGACACCACCCTTATGGCAGAAAGTGAAGAGGAACTAAAAAGCCTCTTGATGAAGGTGAAAGAGGAGAGTGAAAAAGTTGGCTTAAAAGTCAACATTCAGAAAACGAAGATCATGGCATCTGGTCCCATCACTTCATGGGAAATAGATGGGGAAACAGTGGAAAGGGTGTCAGACTTTATTTTTGTGGGCTCCAAAATCACTGCAGATGGTGACTGCAGCCATGAAATTAAAAGACGCTTACTCCTTGGAAGAAAAGTTATGACCAACCTAGATAGCATATTAAAAAGCAGAGACATTACTTTGCCAACAAAGGTCCTTCTAGTCAAGGCTATGGTTTTTCCAGTAGTCATGTATGGATGTGAGAGTTAGACTGTGAAGAAAGCTGAGCCCTGAAGAACTGATGCTTTTGAACTGTGGTGTTGAGAAAACTCTTGAGAGTTCCTTGGACTGCAAGGACATCCAACCAGTTCATTCTAAAGGAGACCAGTCCTGGGTATTCATTGGAAGGACTGATGCTGAAGCTGAAACTCCAGTACTTTGGCCACATCATGCGAAGTGTTGACTCAGTGGAAAAGACTCTGATGCTGGGAGGGATTGGGGGCAGGAGGAGAAGGGGACAACAGAGGATGAGATGGCTGGATGGCATCACCGACTCAATGGACATGAGTTTGGGTAAACTCCAGGAGTTGGTGATGGACAGGGAAGCCTGGCATGCTGTGATTCATGGGGTCGCAAAGAGTCAGACACGTCTGAGTGACTGAACTGACTGATCCTTCTCTTTAATCCTGTTTATAAATTTTATAGACTATTTTGTTCAATTGTTACCTAAGCTTTTCATTTATAGTAGATTGTTTTTAAATTTATCTTGGTAAATTAAATTAACAATTAAGTTCAACTGGTAATATAAATTATTACAGTGTTTTTTTTCTATATCTTGGTTTCAGAGTCTAAGTCTTCCCAAGTTTCTTCCAGAAGAAACCTTAGAAATCTCATTCATTCACCACCTCCATTTCACAGCTGAACAAACAGAAAGTCCAGAAAAATGTGGCAACTTTCCCAAGGTCACTAAGCTAGTAAGTGATAGAACTAGAAAATCCAAGGCATTGGACTCCAAACATGGTGACCTTCCCAAGACATCTAGCCTCATGATTTAAATTCCAACATCAAGGAAAATTATAAATTCCTATATTTAGGAAATATTTCACACATTTCAGTGGAATTTCATGATTACATTAAATTATTGACAGTCTTTGTGATTTAAAGGAGAAAAGGTGGACAGAAAAAGATGAAAGACTGGAGTAGTGATGGCTGGCATCACAAAGTGTGCTGTTTACTGTGACTTTCTTAGAACATTCACTCTTCTCAATAACCCCACAAGATGGGTACAATTATTATACCCATTTTACAGATGAGGAAACTGAAGCACAAAGAAATTCAGTAATTTGTCCAAAGAGACATGGCTTTTGTGCTTGTTGGTGAAACATGTCTGACTCTGTGACTGCATAGACTGTAGCCCACCAGGCTCCTCTGTCCATGGGATTTCCCAGGCGAGAATACTGGAGTGAGCTGCCATTTCCTTCTCTAGGGAGTTTTACATTCCATCTAATGGCCTTGACTATAATGAATCCCCAACTATAATTAAATTCTGCTAGGAGGAAAATTTAAATAATATTTAATCATTGTGTAAAGTTGCATAGCTCTTCAAAGCCCCAAATCCTTTCTGGATAGCTTAACAAATCTCAGTGAGATAGTTGAAAACAAGGAAATTTGAAACTCTTTCATCTATGCTTGTTAGAAACCAATTTAAAAACGCTATTCTTCTGAACAGGTCAAATATTAAATCAAAATATTCTTTGAGTAATTGGAATTCATAAATGGGTCAATAGGCTTCATTGGAGTAGAGCACCAGGTACACACACACACACAGACACGTACACACACACACACCCTCATTCAATCTCACTTATAAACAAACATTACCTTATACCCTTGGGAATTATTTTTAGCTATCTTTAGCCAAACTGGTTTCACTTGGCAAACTATAACCACTACAGGTGGCACCTATTCTCTGTGAAGTGTTTCCTTTTCCCAGAACTGAGCATTGGCACCGCACACCTTCTTACCCTTTTCGACATCTGTTTCTGCTTATGTGCCAGCTGAGACCACCTGACCCATGAAAGGAAACAAAACAAAGGTTCATGGTCATTGTCTGCCGAAATGTCGTGTTTTGGTCCAACCAGACCTTGGAAACACAGATTGGGATATGAGATGCCAAGCACTGGGCCACCTTGGGAAGGGGCAGAGGAAAAAATATTTCCCTTACCCATCAGATGGTGTTGGATTAAAAAAATTAGGCAGGACTCTAGAGAAATCAATTTATAAACTGACTATTCACTACCATTTTTGACGCATTGCATTTTGCTTCAGAGGTGCTACAAGGGACCTAGAGAGGACCAAGCTTGCTTTGAAGGGGTTTATTAATAAATCTGTAAGGTTAAGTACATGAGCATGTCAAATTTACAAGACAAGCAGCAAATACCACAGGCATTTCTTGGAACAAAAATTGAGAGTTGGAAAGGATAGGAAAACCTCAGTGATGGTAAGACTTGAAGAAGAAGAACATAATTTATTTTGTGACAACTGAAATCACTTTCTTCTAAATAGTTTACCAGGATAAAAATTACCAAGTCACATCTCTCCTAAGAGTTGAACTAGATGACACCCAAGAAAATCCTTGTCCCTGTTTCATAAATATACTTTTCTGCTTCTATTCTTTTCCTATAGTCAGCTGCAATTATCTGTAGCAGTTGAGGATAGAGACCAAAGAGGATAAATCTAGGGACATGTCATACCGTTTATTTTTGCCTCCAGGCTCTCTTTCTAATTTTCAAAACTTTACTTTATAAAACTTTGGTAATGAGTACCAAAATGTAATGATTTGAAGACATATACACACAAATCTGCAAAGTTGCCTATAACAAGGATATTCACTGCAATGTTAGATGATTAAAAGATTTTGAAAACAACCTTAATATCCATCAACAAGGAGGATTTTAACATATTGCAAATCAAAAAGCTAGAGCATTAATGTCTCATATGATCCCATTTAGTTAAGACAAAAAAAGGACACCTGTACCCCATGACTACCCCTCATCCTCCAACCAATTCTAGGAGGCAATGTGAGACATTGTCAATGTGATAACTGTGACATCAGTAGCTGACTTTTGTTTTTATTTAGTATTTTCTGTGCTGGTGAAGTTTTTTTTTAAAAAAAGTATCACAATTATACTTTTAAAATAGTTTAATTAATCTACATGTACATATATAATTTTGACATTTTTGTTTTTCAGATAGTCTGCTTTGAAAATGAATGAGCTAGAGACATCCACTCAAAGTGAGGCAGAATATTAACAAAAGGATCCATAAAAATGAACCATCAGGCATGAAGAATGGTCACTACACACAGATTTTTCTAAATTTCAGTGTATTGGTCATTCCCTCACAGAAAATTATATCTTCCTCAAGTAAATCTGATGGATAGATGGATGAATATTTTGATTTTGGGGTGCTAATCAATAGTTCAAAGCCTCATAAGCTTGAATCCTGTAGCTGAAAAAGCACATGCTTTTCCAGAAAAGAACTAACCATAAATTATGAGAGCCTAACGTAAGGGTTTAAGAAGTGGGAAGCATGTGGCTATGATGCTGTCTTAGTTGATGACATTCTGTGACAGCTGCCAGCCTTGAGCAAGATTGAAGACTTCCGGATATCCAAGTGGCCTTTCTCCTCCTTCGCCTGCTGAAACTCCAAGCAGGGCAGCTGGATGGCCATGAACTTTGTGCGTGAGATCAGGAGGTAAGTGGGAGAGGCTCAGCCCGTTCTGCTGATGCACCAGTTCAGAGAAAGTTAGATGACGCAGCCCTTTGCTTTCCTCTTGGCTTGAATAAAATCAGGAAAAGTGGTTTAAATTCAGTACTTTCTCTGCTCTCCTCAGGGTCCACATGTTTCCTGACCCTTGCCCCTTTTTTCTATCCAGGGGCAGTCACCTGCACATGGGATTAGCTGACAATGACATCCTATTCATCTCTATGTTCTGGACCTATCATTCTGCTTCATCAGGTTGCCCATGTCCTCTGCAGAATAATTCACTTCAAATCCAGCCATCACCTGACCACATCATCACCTAACCACACCATCACCTAACCACACCATCACCTAACCATATCACCAAGCTGGGATTTTTTGGTTTAGGAGGAACAAAACTTTTTGAAGGAGGTCTCCATAAAACTAACTAATTTACATAGTTAAACATAACGCTCAGGATATTAATTGGAGATCCTTAATTTTTAAGGAGAGTATAATGGCCATACCTTTGAAACTGGTAATAAAACATCACTCAACACTGGCTGTTCAGTTCTTTCTTTCCTTCTAGGGAAATTCATGGGATTCTCCAGGCAAGAATACTAGGAAACTTTCTCTAAGCTTTCTTTACTTCCTTTGAACCCCCTTTATTCCAACCTTATGGGGGGAAAAAAGCCATCAGATGGAATGCCTCATCTCCTATTATTTACCATGTCAACCTACATACATCTGTTCCTGTCTTATTTTTGTTTCTTTTGACCCCAAAATCATCTCTTCTTCTATGCTTTGTCACCCATCCTCTGCCACTTTCTTAGGACCCTAATACTAACAATTTGTTTTTCAGTAGCTCAGTTGTGTCTGACTCTTTCAACCCCATGGATTGCAGCACGCCAGGCTTCCCCGTCCTTCACTATCTCCTGGAGTTTGCTCAAATATGTCCACTGAGTCAACGATGCCATCCAACCATCTCATCCTCTGTTACCCCCTCTCTCCTCTTGTCCTCAATCTTGCCCAGCCTCAGGGTCTTTTCCAGTGAGTCAGTTTTTCACAACAGGTGGCCAAAGTATTGGAGCTTCAACTTCAGCATCAGTCCTTCCAATGAATATTCAGGGTTGATTTCCTTTAGGATAGACTGGTTTGATCTCCTTACTGTCCAAGAGACTCTCCAGCACCACAGTTCAAAAGCATCAATTCTACAGCACTTCAGCACTCTAGTACTTCAGTACTAGAGAAGCTAAAAAACACAAGCCTCTGTGTGCTTCTTTATGGTTCAGCTCTCACATCCATACATGACTACTGGAAAAACCATAGCTTTGACTATACAGACCTTTGTCGGCAAAGGTCTCTTTGTCTTTGCTTTTTAATATGCTGTCTATGTTTGTCGTGGTTTTCCTTCCAAGGAGCAAGCATCTTTTAATTTCATTAAAATGCAGTCACCATTCACAGTGATTTTGGAGCCCAAGAAAATAAACTCTGTCACTGTTTCCATTGTTTCCTCATCTATTTGCCATGAAGAGATGGGACCGGATGCCATGATCTTAGTTTTTTGAATGTTGAATTTTAAGCCAGCCTTTTCACTCTCCTCTTTCACCATCATCAAGAGGCTCTTTACTCCCTCTTCACTTTCTGCCATAAGGGTGGTGTCATCTGCATATATGAGGTTATTGATAATTCTCTTGGCAATCTTGATTCCAGCTTGGGCTTCATCCAGCCCAGCATTTCACATGATATACTCTGCATAGAAGTTAAATAAGCAGGGTGACGATATACAGCCTTGATGTATTCCTTTCCCAATTTGGAACTGGTCCATTGTTCCATGTCCAGTTCTAACTGTTGCTTCTTGACCTGCATACAGATTTCTCAGGAGGCAGGTAAGGTGGTCTGGTATTCCCATCTCTTTCAGAATTTTCCACAGTTTGTTGTGATTCACACAGTCAAAGGCTTTAGCATAGTCAATGAAGCAGATGTTTTTCTGGGATTCCCTTGCTTTTTCTATGATCCAACAGATGTTGGCAGTTTGATCTCTGATTCCTCTGCCTTTTCTAAACCCAGCTTGTACATCTGGAAGTTCTCGATTCACATACTGCTGAAGACTAGCTTGAAGGATTTTGAGAATTACCTTGATCTTACCCCTTCAGATGTTTCAGTGTCCACTCTGTTGCATTTAATACTTTCTGCCTGGCCCCTGAGGTCACTGAAGTTTATGATGCTCATCTTAAATTAATAGTATGGTGTATATCCTTCATAATTTTACACTTACATAATATAAATATACTGACTATATTTAAAGCTCTTAATATTGTTGTTCTACAAAATAAAAGGGATCATGGAGTTAAGATATTCTTTTTAGTAGCTGTATCATATTCTATGGGCTTCCCTGGTGGCTGACTGGTAAAGATACCACCTGCCAATGCACGAGATGCAGGCTCAATCCCTGTGTGGGGAAAATTCCCTGGAGAAGGAAATGCAACCCACTCCAGTATTCTTACCTGGGAAATTCCATGGACAGGAGGAGCCTGGTGGGCTATAGTCGATGGGGTCACAGAAGAGTTAGACCTGAATTAGCAACTAAACAATAACAATCATATTCTATTATATGAATGTGCTAGAATTTATTCAGTTATTCCTTGATAGGCATTTGGGTTGTCTACAGCCTCTAGGTAAATAATTCTCCAATATATAACCTTGTCAGTAAATCCATACATCTGGTGTTTTGTTTCTTTGGGCTCAGTTCATAGGTGCATACTGCTAGGTCATAACTTATATCAACTTAAATTTTTAATGAGTACAGACATATTTTAACAATTCCTAGAAATTTCAGCAATTCTACTTACAATAATATGTAAAGGTATCTTCCCTCCCCACTCCCCAGCTCTGGCCTATATTGGATGTTATCAATATTTTAAACTTTGACCAACTTAATGAGTTAAAAAAAAAAAAAAGAAAAAGGCCACTTCATTATTATTTGCATGTCCTGAGTATTACAGAAGTTAAAACAAAGGCCTCTGGCAGGAAAATATACTAAAATGTTAATCAAAGCATTTTCCATGTTCTCTCACTGGTACCTTCGATCTGGACCGTTATTTTTCTATCACCCCACCCCCTACCACACTCTAAACTGAAACAAAGACTCCAAAATGCCTCAGGCCCAACTGCAGAACAGGAAGAGTTTAATGCCTGCTTTTCCTCTTCCAAAGGCTCTGGCATGAAGATGGAAATTGGAGGCAGAAGATCCATCCTAATTGGGGGCAGAGAAAGAGATGGAAAAGATTCCAGAACACAAAGTAGAAAGGAGAAATATCTTTTGCTCAGAGGACCGGGAAACAGAGCAGCAGGAAGTCACTGCCAGGTAGCTCTCAAGTGTTCGCTTTCCCACATCTCACTCCCCCGCTGCTGACACCCCTCCACCCAGCAGTCTTGGACTCTCTGAACAGAGAGGGTCAGGAGGAACTTTAACATCATGAGAGGTAATGGGGTGGAAGGTGGGGTGGTGGAGAAAAGAAGGTGGGGTGGGGAGGAAGACAAAGGAAAACCAAACAAAACAACTGAGATTTCCCTAAAAGCCTATTCGCACCATACAGGTTGCACTGTTACCTATTTATTGTTCATTTGCATTTTATCTTCTGTGAATTGCCAGTACATATCCTATTCAAGCTGACTTTTTTAAAAAAAATGTCATTTTATAAAAGTTCATTGTATAGTACAGATACAAATGCTTTTTCTGTCAAATGTATTGTAAATATATTTCCTCTTCAGTAAACACTGGACTTTTAATTTTACTTTTGATATCCTGTCAACAGAAAATTTTGGTTTTGTTTTTAATATTGTCAAATGAATGTTTTTCTTTATTTTTTTCCTGGAATTTCTATCTTGCTTACAAAAGTCTCTCTAATAGAGACTAATTGTTCCTCTGGATTATCTTTTTACAGTGTAATGATGTTACAAAGATGCTCTTTTATACAGTTAGACTTTTAATCCATCTGGAATGCCAGTTTTCATATTATAGCATAAACCAGGTAATGATCTGATTTTATGGCCTGGGTTCAAATCCTGACTCTACCACACTCTATTAGCTGTGTGACTTTGGACCAGTTACTAAACACCTCTATGTTTCTTTTTTTAAAAAATTCAAGTAGGGATAAAAAACAGTCTCTACCTCAAAAGCTTGTATTGAGGACTGAGTTAATACATGAAAATATTATAGACTAGTATCTGGCACATAGTAAGTGCTCACTAAACACTAGCTGTTAACTGATTCAGTTGAAAAATCCTGCCACCATCTACTAAACAATTTTTTTCAATCAAAAATGCCCATTTTAGCAATAGGAAGTAAACGTATACTCTTGAGTCTGTTCCAGACTCTCTGTGCTCCATCAATTATATATGAATACTATATTCTTTCATTATTACCTTTACAGCAAATTTTTTAATTTGGTGGTGCAAGTCCCTCTCCCTAATCTTCTTTTTCAAAACTTTCTCAGTGATTTTCCATAGTATTTATCTATATAAACTTTAAAACAATATTATCCTCTAATAGTCATCTATGAAAATGTAAACATTTTAAAAATAATTTTGGACAGAAGAACAGAATTAAGATACCAGCTTCACCCTGTCTGAAAAAGAACTAGTACGAAAATAGTACAAAACTATTACCAAGAGTGGAGATCAAGTCTATCTACTTCTACTTGAAGGCACCCACAACTTTTGGCATGGAATGCAAACTCCAGAAATTGTTGGGGAAAGAAGAGCTATCCCATTCATTCAAACAAATTTCGTTATTTTGCTATGCATTGCTACATCATGGAAATCCAAAAATTTACACCCACAGGAGGACACACAGGCAAAACAAGTCATTTAGAGACAACTGTCACACCAAATTATCCTTAATCTGGAGAAGTGCTAGCTTCTCCCAACACCCTACCCATGGGGCGCAACATAAGGCTTCTTATGTGTTTACTTTAAACTTTGTTTGGCATTCATGCTTTCTAGGATAAAATAGTTTATCTGGATTTGCAAAATCATTTCCTGTCGTTCCAAGATCAAGCACCATCTTGACTGTAAACATGTACTCTTCTGTCTGCCCGAGCAACTTAGAGGGCACCAATTCAGGTTTCCCTTCCGATCGTGACCAGGAAGAGGCCCAATAAATATTTCAAACATGAAAGGATTGTTATAACAAAGGGGTCTTAAAATCCTCCTGGGTTATCTGAACAGCTTTCCGTTTCATTTTGTTTTCACCTCTACCCCACTGAAATTGGAAGAGATTTTTTTTCCCCCTCAGGATGAAACAAAAGTTTATGTATAGAAAGGTTGAGATTAGAAAATAAAATGAACAACAAAGGCAACAAAAGTAAAAGAATAGATATGAAGGTGGAGAGAAAGCTATGTGAAGACGATGATCTGACCACAGGCCAGCCTTGGTAATTCCCAATCAGGATGTACCTCCTGATAGCAAACAATTCCTGCCTCAATGACAACTCCATGTATTTGTGTCATAAACACAATCCCATCAAAGCAAGTATTACACATACCTTACTGTCACATGGCAGATGCTGCCTGGCTTCCAAGATAAGCTTTATGGAGAGTGAAGAGGAAGGGACAAGAGAAACAGGTGAGAAGCCTAGGAAAAACACTTCTCTTAATCCTTTGATGTTACCAAAGTGATCAGTGATGAAAGAAGCATCATTCTTACTCCTCCCCGCCACTTCCTTAGACTGAAACCAGAGGCCAAATATCATCCAACATGGTTCCCTTTAAGGAGATGACTTTCTAAGATCATCAAACCAAAACCCAAAGCAAAGGACAGTGGATGTGTTACCTGGGCAAGCTTGCAAGGCATTTCTCCAGCTTTATTTCTTCAAAGTTGCTCATAATGAGTGCCATTCTGAACCAAAAGACTTTATTTTCTTAATCTTCTCTAGATTAAAAAGGGAAAATGATAACCACCTTGGTATTGTTACAGAAGCCTGACAGCCCAAGATAATTGATGAGAGGTTTAACTTTACAAAAAGTATACATTGACAATGGAGTATTTAGCTCAATTAGAGATAACAATATCTGGCCCAATAGAAACAAATCAGAGTATAACAAAAGCATCTGGATAATTAAATGAGTTGAAGATATATATATTGGTTGTTGTTATTGTTTAGTTGCTCAGTCATGTCTGACTGCTTTACAGCCCCATGGACTATAGCTCACCAAGCTCCTCTGTCCATGGGATCCTCCAGGCAAGAATACTAGAGTGGATTGCCATTTCCTTCTCCAGGGGATCTTCCCAACCCAGGGATAGAATCCGAGTCTCTTTTGTCTCCTGCATTGGCAGGTGTCTTCTTTACCAGTAGCACCATCTGGGAAGCCCATATATATACATATATATATTCAGTTCAGTTCAGTTGCTCAGTCCTGTCCAGCTCTTTGCGACCCCATGGACTGCAGCACACCAGGCTTCTCCATTCATCACCAACTCCTGAAGCCTACTCAAATGTGTCCATGGTGATGTCCATGGATGGTGGACATCATGTCCACTACATTGGTCATGCCATCCAACCATCTCATCCTCCATCGTCCCCTTCTTCTCCTGTCTTCAATCTTTCCCAGCATCAGGCTCTTTTCTAATGAGTCGGTTCTTCGCGTCAGGTGGCCAGAGTACTGGAGTTTCCGCTTCAGCATCAGTCTTTCCAGTGAATATTCAGGACTGATCTCCTTTAGGATGGACTGGTTGGATATCCTTGCAGTTCAAGGGATTCTCCAGAATCTTCTCCAGCACTACAGTTCAAAAGCATCAATTCTTTGGCGCTCAGCTTTCTTCACAGTCCAACTCTCACATCCATACATGACTACTGGAAAAATCATAGCTTTGACTAGATGGACCTTTGTTGGTAAAGTAATGTCTCTGCTTTTTAATAAGCTGTCTAGGTTGGTCATAGCTTTTCTTCCAAGGAGCAAGCATCTTTTAATTTCATGGCTGCAGTCACCATCTGCAGTGATTTCGGAGCCCAAGAAAATAAAGTTTCTCACTTTTTCCACTGTTTCCCCATCTATTTGTCATGAAGTGATTGGGATGTTCGTTTCCAAGGCAGACCATTCAATATCACAGTAATGCAAGTCTATGTCCCAACCAGTAATGCTGAAGAAGCTGAAGTTGAATAGTTCTATGAAGACCTACAAGACCTTCTAGAACTAACACCTAAAAAAGATGTCCTTTTCATTATAAGGGACTGGAATGCAAAAGTAGGAAGTCAAGAGCTACCTGGAATGACAGGCAAATCTGACCTTGGAGTACAAAACAAAGCAGGTCAAAGGCTAACAGAGTTTTGCCAAGAGAACACACTGATCATAGCAAACACCCTCTTCCAACAACACAAGAGAAGACTCTACACACGGACATCACCAGATAGTCAACACCAAAATCAGATTGATTATATTCTTTGCAGCCTAAGATGGAAAAGCTCTAAACAGTCAGCAGAAACAAGACTGGGAGCTGACTGTGGCTCGGATCATGAACTCCTTATTGCCAAATTCAGACTTAAGAAATGGATATATTACAAAATTATTTTAGGCTTAGTTCTGTGAAGGACACGGAGGGGAGGGGCATAAGAAAGAGGTACGCGATCTCTCTGCTCTAAGGACAGACCTTCCTGTTAGAATAATGCTTAGGCAATAAAATGAAGTAATACAAGGCAATATATGATTACACTTTTAAAACAATGCAGAAACAATACACACAATTAGACTTCCCTCAGGGAGAAAATAGTTCTTTGGATTTAATCGCCATGAGATTATCATGTAGAACTCAAGCTATAGGCTCAGTTCTTTAAATTATAAATTATTCTAGTTAAAGTATACTTCTTTGTCTTAAAATACAACTTTGGGCTTTTTCCCTCCTCCAAACTGTTATTTAGTTGTGTGGGGAAGGTTTTCTTTTTCTCTCTCTCTAGAGTTTTCAAGTACATATTTAATATATTTAATTTTATTCAACTATTTGAAAATAATCTAACCTGAAATAACATCAATAATAAAATTGTATTCTCCCCCTTGAACAAAGTCAGTTTGAGCTGAACTGTGAAGCCCCACATTAAACCATTTAATAATGTTTAATTATAGTTCTAAATAAGGTTAAATTAGATATAGGAAATAATATGGAAACAAAGCCAATTATCCATCATTCTAACAGCCATTTTCTACAGAAAAAATGGAAGGTCAACAAGCAATCATGGAGAAAATGAACTGAACAATTGAAGATGACGTGTTAGTAATATATACCCAACCCTCCCAAAAGTCACTGACGCAATCATAAAAGAGGCTCATGTTATTCAGACCAGCTGTCCACACTGATCAAATCCTACAGACAGCTCCTTACAACAGGAGTCATTCAATAAATATTTATGAAATTGAGCTGAATATTCAACTCTTCACTTTAAGCAGTTATACCCTAAATCATGAGATGAATCAGACAGCACACGGAGGAGTGCATTTGAAATTCACTTAATAATAGCTAAGGTTTATACAAACAATAGTTGATTATTATGACCTTTCACTCAGAAATTGACTCACTTGCCCCTACAGAACCCTGGGAGGTGATTAAGAGGTCATTACCGCCTCACATTAATGAAGAAGAAACTTGAGTCTCAGGAAAGTTAAATGGCTGCTCACCTGAGGTCACCCCAATGTAAACGGGCTGGCTGGCACCGCCACCCATGCTTGCTGAGCTGCAAAAGCCGCCCTGCCTGTGCCTGTGTAACTCAATTCATCAGAAGCACACATACATGAAATGTTTCTAACTTTTCCAAATAACTGCCACCAACTGCTCTGCGGACAACTACCCCCACCCCCTTTTCCAGCCATAAAGTATCTCCTTTAATCACATCTCAGTCCAGTTCCCTAACATCTCACCCCCTTTCAGTTAATAAAGTCTCATTTCGGCTAGCTCCCTTCCTTCCTAGAACAGGCAGTTAAGGGTAAGCCAGGGCTTGGAGTTGGGGTGCAAAGGGCAGCCCTGCCCATGCATGGCGAGGTGGCCATCCCCTTTCGTGGGCCAGCAGGGTGGCAGGTTGCTAGGACCTTGTGGAGGCCTCAATGGGAGGTGCCAAGGGCAAGTTCTGCCAGGGGTACCCAAGCAGGTGTGCTAAAGCCTGGTCTGATCTTGGCAGAGAGTGCCACTGTGGGCCAGGAAACGCACCTCTCCCACATGGCTTTTGCGATGCCCAGTCAGCTGGCAGCCCAGACTCGGAGTACTGGACCCTGTGGCCCTTGTCAGAGATGAAAACTTCTTCACTGGCCTAGCCTCCCAGCCACCCCATCAAGCCACTTCTCCTGGGGCTCTTGCTCGAGTTCCCAGCCAGGACAGATGTCAGCCTTGCCTACTTTCAGACATCCACAAAATTCAGATCAAAATCTTTTGAAGTCTGTGTTACTTCAGGACTCACTACTGATCTTTATCCCCTGAACACCAGCACTGCCAGTAACCTCTGAGGGTAGAAAAGGAGCTCAGGAATGCCCCCAAGGTGACCATATGCTAGTGTGTGTGGACATGGACGTCAGATTGAAATAGAAGTGTTTACCTTTCCGTATTTATTGTTTTAGCTTCGCTTCTAGGCTTCATCATGTGCATTGCACAAAACAGGCTCTCAACAAACTATTTTTTTTCACAGCTATGTGACTCTTACCTAGATGAGTTTGGAAAACCTGCTTTTCAAGAATTTGACATAATTGCCTTCATTTTTTATACTCTACATTTTTATCTTTTCACTGTGGATTTGAAGTGGCCTTTACAATAGTAAGTAAAACTTTGCAGCTCTTTAAGTTAAAAATAATTGTATCAGGTGTTATTAAAGTTAGCATAGTGTAAACCACAAGTTCCAGTTTATGTATACAGTCTTACTCAAATGACAGTTATGAGCTGTTAAAACTTCATTGTAATCACAGTATCGTAAACTTTCACTCCCACAGCCCTTACTGTGTGTCAGACTCTATTCTAAGTGTTTCAGCAATGCTAACCCAGTTGTAAGTGTCAAATCATGTAATCCTCAGAAGCTGTGGAGATAGACAACCTTATATCTCCATTTTACAGATGAGAAAACTGAGGCTAAAGGTTCGTGGCTAGAAAGAGAGCAAGATTTGACTCCAGGGGTTGTACCACTCTTAACCACCACACAATATTGTCTCTCTGACTTTATGTTTCTGGAGAATACAAAACATCTTACTTTAATTTCTATCAGCTCTAGTCATAGAATTGCTAGCATTTATGAAAGCTTTACACTTTTACAAAACTACTGAGTAAGAGCTTTAAGAGTGTCATGTCACTTAACCTCAAAGTCTGCATTCCCCAAGTCTACCCACAAGCTACATGCAACCCCACTTTACAAATGTAGAAACTGAATCCCTAAGATGTTAAATTCCTTGGCTAAGTTCATGATATTCGTAAGTGTCAAAGTGAGGCCACAAACCTATGTCAGCCAACACCAGATTCTGTGCTCTAAACCATGACACTTTGGGTTCTATTCAAAGTGAACTAAATTAGGTTTAAACACAACCCAACTCTCAGCCACCTGGAACAGTCACCTATGTTATTATCAAGTCAGTGGTTACAAACGGATGACTCTGGGTTCCAGGCCCTCTGGTGAAGCATATGAGATCCAGCAGCACAGAGCCCATGCTGCACGTGCTCATGGCCCTCCAATGGAGCTGAATAGTGACAGAGTTTCCTCGAATCATGCAAGCAAGTACTCAGGTCCTACCCAGTCCACTTCACCCAACTCTTCCAGCTGCCTGGCACCTGTAGGCATTTGAGTTCCCAATCCTTAATCTAGAGGTGCTCAGGCCAGTACCGGTCTCATGGTACTACTGACCATTGCAAACTGATGCAGAATATAAGCTGACTCATTGGAAAAGAACTGATGCTGGGAAAGACTGAAGACAAAAGGAGAAGAGGGCACTAGAGGATGATATTGCTAGATAGCATCACCTTGATGGACGTGAATTTGAGCAAACTCCGGGAGACAGTGGAGGGCAGAGAAGCTTGGCATGCTACCGTCAATGAGGTCACAAAGGTTGAGCATGACTTAGCGACTGAACAGCAACAAACAGAATATGAAATACATACTTACCAATTGAGCATAGTTTCCTCCTATATAAAGCAGACATGGAGTGAGGAAGTTCCAATTTCTGTGCCCCTTTGTCATTAGGCCAACTCTGTTTTACAATCCCACATCAAGAGTCTAGGAGATGGCTCCTGGCAACAGATGCACGGCACTAACTCTGCTCTCTGGGGAAAAGTATTCCTTTAACATAGAGCTAAAGTCAACCTGCTTTTGCATGTGTGGGCTCAGCAGTCTTATTTCTCTCTCTGTAGACTGTCATCATACAGCTACATGAGCCTTCCAGGCCTTCTCTTTTCCTCAGACTGGGAGGGGTAAGGCTATTCTGTACTGTCAGCATGATTCATGTGTTAACGTGGGTAGGTGCTCATCTGAAAAGAGAAACTTGGCTTCCACCTTCCACAGAGCTCCAGATAAGACCTAGGATGTGTTGAGTAAAGACAAAAGAGGGAGAAGGGACACCTAGTCTCTGCAAAACAGAGATCCGCTAAGCATGATAAGGCTGGACAGACAGGGGATTTCTACACGAATGCTGGCTATCTGAATATCATGTGCCTGTCAGAAACAGATTTGGGAGCCAGAAAAAAAATAATATGATTCCTCATCCTGACACATTTTGGAAACAAGCCAATAGGGAAACAGTCTTATCATTGAGATATTTTCCTTTTTTCAACACCATGAAAATTAACAGAATATTCTGACACTTCATTTCTCTAGGCTATAAATTTGTATATTGGTAGTCTTCCTTTCCGGGTATAGCATCCTTAGAATTCAAGTTGTTACTGACTTGGACAACAACAGAAGACTTTTTGTTTGTTCATATAACAAACATCCAAGTAGTTCTGGCTTTAAGTGCAGCTGGATCCAGATACTCGTATGGTGTCATCAGGAATCAGTATCCGTCCATCCCTGGCTCTGCTCTCCTTTATGTTGGATGTCTTCTCTGGCAGGCTCTCCTCCCGTGGTAGCAAGATGACTTCCAGCAGCTCTGGGCGTGCATGCCGCCAGCTTAGCAATCCCAGCAGAGAGAAATGATCTCTCTCCCAAGCATCTTAGCGAGAGGTTCAGGGCTGTCTCTGTTTGCTCTGGCATCAGTCAAGGGTCAAACTCAGCATTAGTTACTGTGGCCGGGGGATGCAGTGTTCTCATTGGTTGGATCTGAGTTCCCACCAAAGCCAGAGGGTTGTGTCCTTTCCATCCAAACCATAAGAGCAGGGTCGGGGACATGTGATTTCCTTGAAGAAGGAGATGGACCCCCTGAAGAAAAAGGGCACTGGGCAGGCAGACCACAGATGGTCTCTATAACATTCAGGGCTTGGAGAGGCTTCATTAATTCACTTTTCCTCTGGTCCCTTTTTCAAGTATTGAGTTCCTTAGCTTCTTACTCCAACCCACAAATAAACCAGAAAAGTAAAAATTATTATTTTCATTAGATCACTACACCAAATATAATAAAATAAGGGCCAATATATCAACCAAAGAACTCTTTGCATAAGATTTCCTGGCTAGTCTTACAAACCCCAAAGTTATCTCCAGGTAATAATAAGCATCAAAACATTATTCACCCAAACTCCCACATATTAATTCTGAGGCTTCCACATTACTCATACAGAGCCAACTCTTTATTACTAAATGCATAGAATATGAAAAACCATGGATAAAACCCAACGTCTTGTTTTAGCCAACAGCCTCAGCCTCTTTCCCAGATGGACCTTCACCTCAGCTGCAGGGAGCAACCGCACTGACTAATTTGACTTTCGCATCTGGTGGAACTGCTCCCACACATACCTAGATAAGTCATACACTCCTCGACACACTTCACAGAGTTTGATTAATTCCTATCAACTTACCCCCAATGCAAAAGGAGAGCATTTTATCATTTTGGCAAAAAGACTCAATTAACCAAGACTCAAAAAGCCAATAGTGAAAATCAAGTCCAAAGGGTAACATTTTAAACTGAATTCCTTCCTGCCCTACCCCCAGCTCCTACATTCCCAAGCCTCTTTCCTCCCATCCTCATAATATAAAATCACTCATTTCTCCTCTGTTCTTATTCTCTAAGTTTCTGTAACCACCAAAGCATAAACTGATCACTGGGGAGAGGCGGTTGATGAGAAATGGCAAAGGTGAAAGAGAGAACCTTGAAGGCAGGAGGATGCAGAGGAGCCAGCTGTCCAGAGATGCTGGATGGGATGTGAATGGGATTTTCCAATGGAAGGCAACATAGAAAGGATTGCCTGTGGCATCCCATTTAGTGGTTAGTGTTATTTCACATTAAGATTCTCCTTATCCCATTCACTCCAAGAGCCAGACAACCTTGTTTTGATCATGTAGAGGCCTTCTCCATGCTCTCTTTTGGAAGCCTTTGTACATGGAACCGATTTAATTGCTAACAAAATGTTCAGTCTCCATCCTGGTCTGTGCTGCTGCCACTGCTCCCTGCTAATACTGATTCAGGCCTCCAGTGTGCCAGGCACAGTGTCAAATGCTGGGCATGAATTCTTTGGTTTGATTCTCACAGTAATTCCACAGAATGGGATACTTTTGTTATCCCCATTTTCCAGATGAGGAAATTTTCTTAACTTGCTCAAGGTTAATCTATTAACAAATGAGAGGGCAATGACAATACACAAAAATGGAGAGAAGGAAGAAGAAACCTAGAAAATCTGTGTACTGCCTAATCGGTTCTTCCATGATCAGACTGTGATTATATTTTTAAGTACTGCTATGATCTTCTTTTTAGAATGTCCACTAAGCAAATACTTGATAAAATATTGTATAGATTGTATTCTTTGATGTAAGGCTTGTTAAAACATTAGGAATAATTAAAACTATAGGGGGGATTAGATAAAGGTGGTCAAAAGGTAAAAACTCCCAGTTTTAAGATAAATAAATACTAGGGCTGTAATGCACAATGTGGTTAATAAAATTAACACTGCTCTATATTACATACTAAAGTCTTAGGTGAGAAAATCCTCAAAGTTTTCATCATGAGGAAAAAATTGTTATTCTTTTATTTTGTATCCATCACCTATATGGTACTATACAGGTAGTAATCACTAAACAGGTAGTAATCATTTCATGATATATGTAAGTCAAATCATTATGCTGTACATCTTAAACTTATAGAGTGCTGTATGTCAGTTATATCTCAATAAAACTAGAAGGGTTTCCCTGGTAGCTCAATGGTAAAGAATTCGCCTGCCAATGCAGGAGACATAGGTTTGATCCTTGCGTTGGGAAGATCCCCTGGAGAAAGAAATGGCACCCCACTCCAGCATTTTTGCCTCGGAAATCCCATGGACAGAGGACCCTGGCGGGCTGTAGTCCATGGGGTCACAAAAGAGTCAGACACAACTTAGTGACTAAACAGCAAAACTAGAAGAAAAAATCCTATAGGAATCATTTTTCAGGATCAGCATATTTTCGTTACACTGAATTCCAATGAAATACTTGTTTTTTTCCTAGGAGCACAAATCCCTCTCTTATCTGAGACAGAACAGAGACCCTATAACAGTGACTGGCTTGGTGATTTAAGCTTAAATTCTGACTCCCAAGGAGAAACCACATGTACACACAAAGCCACTGCAATTACACACTAAAAGTTAGTGTACAGTGGGCTTCATACAAGATATGGATTCAGGAATTTCATGTATTGATTAGCCATGGGACTCAGGACACATCTCCTAACGTTTACTGTTATGAGGACAACCATGATACCCATGCATGAGGTTGCTGTAAAGTTTCAATATGATGGTGAAAGGGAAAATATGCTATCAAAACTACTAGGTGCTCAGAAAATAAATTCAACTGAACTCTGACATACACTATTCTTTGACCCAGCAATCCCACTTGTAGGAGATAAGCTTCAGACAGAAAAGCAAAAGGACATAAAACGTAGGTTCATAAAGATGAACATAGAAGTGTTCATTAAGTGTTGAAATTACAAAGAAGAAAAAAATTGGAAAGGCCGACAAGTCATGGCCCATCTATGGCACAGTGGCTGCAAGTTGAGCAGGGGACTGAGCTGTATCAGTGATGGAGCTGACTTGCCTGAGCTAGAGTCCTGGATGCACTAATGTTTACGAACCTGGACATGTCACACAGCTTCTCAAGGCCTCAGGCTCCTCCCTCCATAAAATGGGAATAAGAAAAGCGGTTACCTCAGAGGTGGTTGTGAGGATTATAGTTAATTCTTGAAAATGCTTAGAAGAACAAATAATAATAAACCAATAAATAAACAATAAAATTTGCTAAATGTCATTTTTGGAGAAGGCAATGGCACCCCACTCCAGTACTCTTGCCTGGAAAGTCCCATGGACGGAGAAGCCTGGTAGGCTGCAGTCCATGGGGTCACTAAGAATCGGACACGACTGAGCGACTTCACTTTCACTTTTCACTTTCATGCATTGGAGAAGGAAATGGCAACCCACTCCAGTGTTCTTGCCTGGAGAATCCCAGGGACAGGGGAGCCTGGTGGGCTGCCGTCTATGAGGTCGCACAGAGTCGGACATGACTGAAGCGACTTAGCAGCAGCAACTTAGCAGCAGCAAATGTCATTTTGTAACCTTTCATTTTTTTTAAAAAAAAGAATAATTCTAAGTGCTGGTGTAGAAAATCAAGTTTAAAAAAAGCAAACTATACCCTGTTCTGTTTAAGAAAGTAGGTGAGTGTGTATGTGTGTAACTGCACAGTTAACAAAACAAATGAGAGGAATATACAACTTTTTTCTTGACAGTGTTACCCCAGGGACATGGAATGAGAGAGCTGAAGACGACATTTTTCTCACACAATTTGTTTAAGTGGTCAGAATATGCGTAATTTTTTAAGCATCTTTAAATATTTTTCAAAGAAATAAAACCATTAATGTGACCTGAATTTATTGCTCCATTGGAAAGGAACTTCCTCCTTTCATAGGAACACTGCAAAACAGATGCTAAGGCTTCTGCTTCTTTGAAGGGTCTGAGGAGCTAAGAAGAAGGGCTCCAGGGGCCTGGTCAAACACGTCACAAAGTCCAGGAAAAATTACGCATCTGTCAGTAAGAAGGCAGCTTACTACAGCTTTGCATTGTGGGTCTCTGCTTCTGCCCCAAATTACATTAATTCAGCGTGATAACACTGATTACATCAGGCTGATGAGATATTCCGAGGGGTAGTTTTATTCTTTACAAATCATGATTAATTATAAAAACAACTCTTGGCTGAATAAATGTTGCTAGTCATACAAAGTCTTTCCAAACACAGAATTCAGAGGATTGAAAGATGGAAGACCAACAGGCCAACAGACCTTCGCTGTCTGCTACCATTTTTAAGACGTTCCAAAACCCTCCAGGATGTTTCCTTTACTGAAGCGTATGAAAGTAGTCTCTCCTGGCTGGCCCTGTCTGATACTAAGAACTCCTTAAAGGCTTCAAGTCAGGCAGCAGTTTTCGCCAATTAACAACTTGATGGTCTCCAGGTCCAATGCAACTGCCCTAATCGCTCACTTATTTTCACCAGATAGGGAATAGTTAGTAATACCCTTCAGCTGAACTGTCCATCTCTCCTAAGTCACCTCTGGCCCCTCTTTCCACCGTGGCCATGGCCTCGCCTCTGCCGGGTAAGCCCAAAGTGTCTGAACGTTTAGTCATCACTTCAGAGCCACTCTTCCAGGAAAAGGCTATTGTTCCTGTACTTCCTGATCACTTACTTCCTGTCATTTTTTTTTTTTCAGAAGGGAAAGAATAAAGCCCTTTCTAAAATCAGAGGATTCTGCTCAATTTCATAATTGTAGTTCATTGGATTATAACTATTTACTTGATTTGGCCATCTAAACACACCAAAACTAGCCTACCCTAATCAACAGTGTCTCTGAGCCACAGTCAACTGCTACATGAATGCTCAATACAAGTATCACCTTTTCAAAAATTCACAAGACCATGTGGCTTACAACTGATTTTGCTCCGAGATGTCAAAGAAAGCTTGCAAGAGACTCCACCTTATCAATACTACCCCCTGACCCATTTGATGAGGAAGATAATCAGGTACAGAAAGGGTCAACCTCTCCCTTGGCTGAAAAGGAGGTGGCCGGCACACGAAAACCTGGAAATGCCTCCCCGCCTCTCCGTTCTTGCCCTTCCCCCGACTCACATGAAGATAATAACTGGGTCAGAAAACTAAGTCTCACTGTCCAGAGGGACTGAGTCACTGGGAGGGGAAAAATGAAGAGGTAGGGGCTCAGGAAACCAAGAACCTGGGTTTGAATCCTGGCATGCACACACACACACAAACATACATATACACCTATGCACACAAACACACACTTGATTAAGGACTTGAGATATATACCATCCCAATTAATTTTGACACCCCCCCTCATAGCGTAGGTATTTTTATTCTCCCAACTTTACATATTAACACACTTGTCTAAGTTCACACAGTAAAGCAGTTGACTCACACTTGTCTGATAGCAAAGTTGCACCATTAACCTCTCTATTTGCCGTGTGACTTCTGTGAGTCACCCAACCATGCTGAACCTCAGCATCCTCATCTGTAAAATGGGAATAATAAGGCATACAAAATCTGTCTCCATATTGAGTTGAGAATTAAATGAATTTATGTATATAAAGTATTCACCATACACAGAGGTGCATTTCTCCTTACCTCTGCTTTAGTTTGTGTGTGTGCTGCAGTCATGTCCGACTCTGCCCCTCTATGGACTGTGGCCCACCATGCTTCTCTGTTCGTGGGATTCTCCAGGCAAGAATGCTGGAGTGGGTTGCCTTGCTCTCTCCTCCAGGGGATCTTCCTGACCCAGGGATCAAACCTACATCTCCTGTGTCTCCTGCATTGCAGGCAGATTCTTTACTACTGAGCCACTGGGAAAGCTCCCAACTTTAGTTTGCTTCTATGTAAAAGGCTTACATCACCAGGTTATTGTAAGATTTTAATGAGAAAATATACAAAAGTGCCTTGGAAATGATAACTTGCTATATAACATTAGTAATTATTATTCTTAGATATATTTTAAACAAAGATACTTGACCAGGTAGTCTAATCTAATCATGTAGTTTGCCAATTATCAGACTGGCAAAGAACCAAATGCTTAACATTACAATTATTAGGGAGGTAAGGAGCATGAGCAAGTTTATGGGTGTATAAATAGTCACATTATAAGGAGACAAATGACATTTGTCAAAATTAAAAATGCAAATAAAGATGCCTTGATCTAGCTTATTCAATTGCATCAGTGTGGTAGTATAAATTATGATTATTATGGCATCATCTGTAGAAACTAGGGGAAAAAACCTGAAACAACCCAAGTGTCCACCACTTTAGGGCTGAAATATAATAAGCTGCAAATGTGAGCCACATATTAATTTAAAATTTTCTAGTTGCTACAAAGTAAAAAGAAACAGGTAAAATGCACTTAAGAATATCCAAAATATGATCATTTCAATATGCACTCAATACAAAAATTATATATGAGATATTTTGCATTGCTCTCTTTTTAAGTCTCTAAACCATGGTATGTGTTGTACCCTTAAACATATGGACTAGCTACCTTTTCTGCACTCAGCACAGCTACATACACATTGACCCATACAGCAGCATGCCCTTATTGGACATTGCAGGTACAGTTACCTCTAATAACAACAGTTACCTCCGGAAAGAAGAACCTCTCTGGGAATGGCGGTGAAAGGGAAAATTAATTTTCACTCTATGCCTTTTCATGTTTTCTTAATTTCATGCCTTGGGCATGTATGGCTTTTTCAGAATAAAACTAATAAAATAATTTTTACAGTAATTCTTTACAGTAACTTTTTAATCACCCTGGCTTACAGTTAGGGACAGATGATTCATACGACATGAAGACAATCATTAGTGATGACTGACTCTCCTATTCCTTCTATTCTTGTCATTATTTAGTAATTTAAAGAATCTGTCAGAGAGGTGACAGGAGAGCCATGGTCTGCTACTAACAGAATGGTGTCAGGCTGGGAAATATTTTTAAAGTGAGTCAAATTAGAAAGGGGGGTTTATTACTAATTTACTGCCTAGTAAGAGAAATTCACAATGATTCTCAAACAAGCCCACTATGAGCTCAGAGAAACCTCATGGCAGGTCACAGAGCAGGAAATAGTGGGGGGTACATGAAGGGAAAGACAGGAAGAAGGGAACAGGAAGGACAGGTGAAGAAAGATGAGGTTTCCATAAACAGGAAACAACCGTATGGCCTCTTTACCTCTTAAATCTTATGTGGAGACAAGCCGAGAACCCCACTCCCAATCAGGAGAGAGGACCCGACTTCTTCCGTCTGGCTTAGCCTGCTAAACACTCAACTAGATTCAAGTGAGGTGAATAAAACTCCTTCAGTTCCTTCACTGTGGGGCAAGGTGGGGTTCTCGGGGGAGAGACAGAGTAGGGTGGATTGGTGGGTTGAAGGGAAAGGGACAATGGATGTGCCATGGGGATTTCACACAAGTCAGAAGGACATGGGTTCCAGGAAAGCAGTAACCAAGAAGACAGCTATGGCTGTTCTCAAAGACTTAGCCACCAGGACATTTACCAAGGCTTTGTTCATGACCCAGAAACACACCCCAGTATTTTCATATAGGGATTACTTGCGGTATAATTCAGGCAGAAAGCAAATTATAGAATAGGACATTGTAATTCCACTCAAAAATAATTCTACACGCACAGATATATACACCTACACACACGCATGTGACCAGACTGGACAGATATTTATTAAAATAAAAAGGGAAGAGGTGGGACCCTAGATGTTAATTTTCCCTTTTAGATCATTTGTATTTTCCATATATTTCAATAATGAGGACACATTCATTAACGATATAAAGCAGGGTCAGAAATGTACCTCACAGCCTTTAGATATACAGAGAAGAGGTAATTTCCTTATTTGATCTGTAACTAGTTCTTTAAAATAACCACTTATTAGAAGAGAAACACTACCTTTCCATCCTTTTTACTTTAAAATATAGTTCATTCAGTACATTAAATAGCCTCTCCAATATACTCATTGTCCAGTATGGTAGTCACTAGCCATGGGTGGCTGCATAATTTTAAGTGTTAATTAACTCTTATTTAAAATTCAGTTACCCACACCACTGTATGATTTGATTTCCCTTTTAATTCTTTAAAATAATTCTCACAAAACTACAAGATAAGGTTTATTTTCATCGCCCTTGACTCAGAAATATTTTGGCTTTCTTCCCAGACATCCTTAGAGATAAAATAATTAAAAGCTGATTTTTACCTTGTATGTGTTCAATGATTTTTAAAATGTAAAACTAGATATATTGTTGTTTAGTCGCTAAGTTGTTTCTCTTTTGCAATCCCATGGACTGTAGACTGCCAGGCTCCTCTGTCCATGAGATTTCCAGGCAAAAATACTCGAGTGGGTTGCCATTTCCTTCTCCAGAGGACTGACTCAGGAACTGAACTCTTGTCTCCTGCATTTCAGGTGGAGTCTTCACTGCTAAGCCACCAGAGAAGCTGAAAAAATAAATAAACTAAGTAATAAATATTCAAGGATTATATACAAATAATTTTATGTTAGGGTAGAGTTGGACTCTGAAAAAGGCTGAGCGCAGAAGAATTGATGCTTTTGAACTATGGTGTTGGAGAAGACTCTTGAGAGTCCCTTGGACGGCAAGGAGATCCAACCAGTCCATTCTAAAGGAGATTTGTCCTGGGTGTTCATTGGAAGGACTGATGCTAAAGCTGAAACTCCAATACTGTGGCCACCTCATGCGAAGAGTTGACTCACTGGAAAAGACTCTGATGCTGGGAGGGATTGGGGGCAGGAGGAGAAGGGGACGACAGAGGATGAGATGGCTGGATGGCATCACCGACTCGATGGACGTGAGTTTGAGTGAACTCTGGGAGTTGGTGATGGACAGGGAGGCCTGGCGTGCTGCTATTCATGGGGTTGCAAAGAGTCGGACACGACTGAGCGACTGAACTGAACTGAACTGAATAAGGATTTTAAGTCATATTGCTACCTATTTTAAGTTCTCCATTTATATTGTTGGTTTTTTTTTAACAAAAATAATGGTTAAAATTGAAAAAAAATTCATTTCCTCAGAGTCTCTAGCCACACTTTAATAGCCACATGTGGCTCATGGCGACCATACTGGACATTTAGAATATCTGCATCATTGCAGAATGTTCTATTGAACGGGGCCACTCCAGATAATGTTCAGGCTCAGATTTCTCAGTCATTCAGCTCCTTCCTGACTGGACAGGGTCTAGGTGAGGTCTCAAGGTGGTCTGCGTGTATGGAGAAAGGGGTGTGACTTCCCCTCCTCCAGCCCTATGACCTGGGGCTGGTCTTCAGTGAGCTCAGGCTGTGTCGAATTTGGGGTCCCTCAGCAGCCGTCAAATAAATGCTCATACAAACATCCCCCCAACTCAGCTTCCTGATTTCAGAGTCTTATGGAGGCCGAGTCTCTGTTGCTTCCACTGACACGATCCTCCAGTCCATGAGGAGGCCTGAGAGGGGTCAGCAGGAAGCCCGCTAGCCTCACTCAGTTAACTACCTTCTGTGACCTACTCTGCAGTCTCAGTTCAGTCGCTCAGTCGTATCCAACTCTTCGTAACCCCATGAATCGCAGCACACCAGGCTTCCCTGTCCATCACCAGCTACCGGAGTTCACTCAGACTCACGTCCATCGAGTCAGTGATGCCATCCAGCCATCTCATCCTCCGTCATCCCCTTCTCCTCCTGCCCCCAATCCCTCCCAGCATCAGAGTCTTTTCCAATGAGTCAACTCTTCGCATGAGGTGGCCAAAGTACTGGAGTTTTAGCTTCAGCATCATTCTAGGTCCATGGAATTGTCTGGACTTCCCACCACTCCAGCCTCAGTGGGAGCCCTGTTCCACCAGAGCCTCCCCCAATCTTAAGTCCGAAGGCCGCCCAGGTTTTCCAGAGTCTGGCACCGAGGGAGATGAAACTGTAGTTTCTCTCTACAAACTCTCTCTCTCGGTAGACTACAGTGGTCGCAGGCTGCACTCACAAAGCATGGCAGGGCCCCAGCCCTCAGACGCGTTAAAACTCCTCTGGCTGAATTTAACATATATCCTCCCACAGAAGTTTCAACCCAGACTGGGACAGGCTCAAGTTTCTCTCCTCTCTACTCTCTTCCTTTCCTCTCCGCCCATTTCTCTTCTTCCTGTCACTCCTTGGGGCTGGAAAAGAGTGAGATATTCATTTACAATCCAGTGTCCTGTGGCAGGGGCATTCCAGGTAGCATTAGTGGTAAAGAACTCACCTACCCATGCAGAAGACGCAAGATGTGGGTCCAATCCCTGGGTCGGGAAGATCCCCTGTTGGAGGGAGGACATGGCAACCCACTCCAGTATTCTTGCCTGGAGAATCCCATGGACAGAGGGCTACAGTCCTTAGGGTTGCAAAGAGTTGGACATGACTGAAGCAATTTAGCATGAATGCACGTTGTATGGCAGAGTTACTAACCAGGCTTCCTCATCCCTAGTCAAGAAAGCAAGGCCTTTTCCTTTGAGTATTTTAGGGGGAAATGAAATTTAGAAAAGCCCTCCTGAAAACAACAGCTCTCTTTTATTTGCAACCTCAGGAGGGATTGCTACTTGCACCTTTGTCTTTACATTTTTTTATGTAAGATTTCTAATCCACGCCCTCTCCTGGTGTTTTTCCACCCCATCCACCAAGGCAGATGAACGTCCTGCTTGTCCCACCAGGGTCAAGGTTATTTCCTCAGAAAGATGAGCATTAAAAAGCATATAAAGAAGTTCCCAATCATCATACCAGCTATAAGGAGGAGGAAAAATGTTAATTAAAATGTTTTATTACAATTGCTGGCTTAGACTAATCAGAAACTGTCTTTAGAGAGAAGGTAATTACCAAGGCCACATTTCTGGATGTAACTGGGGAGAGGTCAAAGATGCTTTAAAAAATGGATGTTAAAGGGTTGACACCCTAAGTCTTCACCACACTCCTAGCTCTGTGACACTGAGCAAGTTGCTTTACCTCTCTTAGCCTCAGTTTCCTCATCCATAAAATGGAAATAATAATCATGCTATTGTGCTTATTGTGAAAATTCAATGAGACTGCATTTGTAAAATATGATGTCTACAGCATAGCAGTTGTTCAGGAAATACCCCCACAATAATACTACAGCCAGAGAGAGTAACAAAGCAACATCAGCAGAGGAAATCTTGTAATAGGGAGTAATATTATTAGCCTAAATCCTGCTTTGGGGCCCAGAGTTATGGTTTAAAAAGGTTTTAAGTGTAACCATTAAAGTAAACCTTGTTTATCTCCAGAGAAGGGGAACTTGCTACTCCCAAAGGCAACTGATGTTCTTTTTTCGAGTTCTGATGATTCTAATCCTCTTCCTTACATTATGCATTACTTCCTCTCATTACAACTTTTCTCTCATTTGTTCTTTTTTAAAAAAAATTCATGATAATTCAAACAACACAGCAGTCTGTAATATAAAACATTACAAAAGTTTATAAAGAAAAACTCCCCCACTACACTCTGCCAAATCTACTCTCCAGAAATATCTCCTCTTAACAATGGTTTTTCCATTCTACTTACTCAGACATTGTCTATGTATAGACAGAATTATATAGGTACGAATTTTTACATAAATGAGATCATACTCTATACATATTTCTACCACCAGCTTTTTATTTTTTTTTTCTTTTTGGTAGTCTTCTATATTTTATTTTTTTTTTCTTTTTTTTTTAATTTTTAGTTTTTTATTTTTTAAATTTTAAAATCTTTAATTCTTACATGCATTCCCAAACATGAACCCCCCTCCCACCTCCCTCCCCAGAACATCTTTCTGGGTCATCCCCATGCACCAGCCCCAAGCATGCTGCATCCTGCGTCAGACATAGACTGGCGATTCAATTCACATGATAGTATACATGTTAGAATGTCATTCTCCCAAATCATCCCACCCTCTCCCTCTCCCTCTGAGTCCAAAAGTCCATTATACACATCTGTGTCTCTTTCCCTGTCTTGCATACAGGGTCGTCATTGCCATCTTCCTAAATTCCATATATATGTGTTAGTATACTGTATTGGTGTTTTTCTTTCTGGCTTACTTCACTCTGTATAATCGGCTCCAGTTTCATCCATCTCATCAGAACTGATTCAAATGAATTCTTTTTAACGGCTGAGTAATACTCCATTGTGTATATGTACCACTGCATTCTTATCCATTCATCTGCTGATGGACATCTAGGTTGTTTCCATGTCCTGGCTATTATAAACAGTGCTGCGATGAACATTGGGGTACATGTGTCTCTTTCAATTCTGGTTTCCTCGGTGTGTATGCCCAGAAGTGGGATTGCTGGGTCATAAGGTAGTTCTATTTGCAATTTTTTAAGGAATCTCCACACTGTTCTCCATAGTGGCTGTACTAGTTTGCATTCCCACCAACAGTGTAGGAGGGTTCCCTTTTCTCCACACCCTCTCCAGCATTTATTGCTTGCAGATTTTTGGATCGCAGCCATTCTGACTGGTGTGAAGTGGTACCTCATTGTGGTTTTGATTTGCATTTCTCTAATAATGAGTGATGTTGAGCATCTTTTCATGTGTTTGTTAGCCATCCGTATGTCTTCTTTGGAGAAATGTCTATTTAGTTCTTTGGCCCATTTTTTGATTGGGTCGTTTATTTTTCTGGAGTTGAGCTGCAGAAGTTGCTTGTATATTTTTGAGATTAGTTGTTTGTCAGTTGCTTCATTTGCTATTATTTTCTCCCATTCAGATGGTTGTCTTTTCACCTTGCTTATATTTTCCTTTGTTGTGCAGAAGCTTTTAATTTTAATTAGATCCCATTTGTTTATTTTTGCTTTTATTTCCAGAATTCTGGGAGGTGGATCATAGAGGATCCTGCTGTGATTTATGTCTGAGAGTGTTTTGCCTATGTTCTCCTCTAGGAGTTTTATAGTTTCTGATCTTACATTTAGATCTTTAATCCATTTTGAGTTTATTTTTGTGTGCGGTGTTAGAAAGTGATCTAGTTTCATTCTTTTACAAGTGGTTGACCAGTTTTCCCAGCACCACTTGTTAAAGAGATTGTCTTTACTCCATTGTATATTCTTGCCTCCTTTGTCAAAGATAAGGTGTCCATATGTGTGTGGATACCACCAGCTTTTTAAAAAGTCAGCAGTGTATTGTAGATGTAGTCCCGTATCCTGACGCAAGAATTGACAGCACTGTGTGGACACGTCATGATTAATCTAACTGATTTCTCATCGGTGGGCCTCTCCCTGGCCCTTCTTTGGCCTTCTGGTGCCACTCGGAAGAGTCTTAGTGGTTTTAAAGCACTTAAAGTCAGATATCACATGACAGCTTTCTCTAAGCTAAGCAGCCCAAGTGCCTAATAGTGTCCCCCATAGAACACAGTTCTAGAAACCTCCAAATACTCTGGAGCTTCTGTGAACCTCAGAAAACCAGACAGCATGTCCAGGACAGCTGCTGGGCTGGTATAGAGTACAGGAAGTCATGCCTCACTTCCTGCCAGGGAGCTTAGGAGCCCACTCATGTGCCAGACGACCAGGTTCACTCATCATTCACAGTTTTGTGACTTTCTCTTCTAAACCTGAACACTTTTGAGAGTGGAAAGTACACTAACTTGATGAGATAAGGAAAAACAAGACTATCTCAGGTGAAATAGAGAACTCTTCATACAAAAGTTTGTCAGTTAAAATATTATGGTTTTTCTCTGTCATGACAACTGCTTTTAAGCTAAGCTCCAAAGCCACAATTTCTCTAACAGAGACAAACTGGCCTCCATGGGAAGTAGGTTTGATTTTTAAATCTAATTCCTTTTTACAGATGAATAATAAGGCCCAGAGAGGTTATGAAACCTATTTAAGGTCATTTATTTAATTAATGACATATTTTTTAAGGGAAAAAAAGATGTGGGGAAATAGGACCAAAATTCTAACCAGCACCTCCTATATGCCACTCACCACACTATGATTTTTTTTCCAGGTTTCCTGAGATATAATTGACATTATTGTTGTTGTTTTAGTCACTAAGTCGTGTCTGACTATTTTGTGACCCCATGGACTGTAGCCCACCAGACTTCCTTATCCATGGGATTTCCCATGCAAGAATACTGCAGTGGGTTGCCATTTCCTTCTCCAGGGGATCTTCCTGACCCAGGGACCAAGCCTGAGTTTTCTACATTGGCAGGTGGATTCTTTACTATCACTGTACAAATTTAAGGAATAGAGCATAATGATTTGACTTATATATCATGAAATGATTACCATGAATAAGTTTAGTGGACATCCATCAGCTCATAAGATACACCATTAAAAAAATAGAAAAAAAATTTTGTTCCTTGTGATGAAAAGTATTAGGATTTACTCTTAATAACTTTCACATATAATGCACAGCAGTGTTAATTATTTTATTATGTTGTACATTACATTCTTAATAATTATTCATCTTATAACTGAAAGTTTGTACTTTTTGACTATGTTCATCTAATTCCCCTCTCCCCACCCTCCGCCTCTGATCTCTTTTTGTACGAGTTGCTTATTTTTGAAGCATAATTAACCTACAACACTATGTTAGTTCCTACTATACAACATAGTGATTCAATATTCCTACACATTTCAAAATTATCACTATGCTGAATCTCGCTGTCATTCGTCACCATAGAAAGGTATTACATAATCATTGACTATACTCCCCACACTGTATATTTCACACTTGTGACTCATTTATTTTGTAATTAAAGCTTCGTGCCTTGATCTCCCTCACCTGTTTCTCTCTTCCTCCCATCCCCCACTCTGGCAACCACTTATTTGTTCTCTGCATTTATAACTCTGTTTGCACTTAATTATATTTGTTCATTTGTTTTTTAGATTCCACATATAAATAAAATCACACAGTATTTGTCATTCTCTGTCTGACTTATTTCACTTAGCATAAACTCTCTAGGCCCACCTATGTTGTTGCAAATGGTAAGATTTCATTCCTTTTATGGCCAAGTAATATTCCATTATGTGTATAGATATATACCACATCTTCATTATCAATCCATCAGTTGATGGGTACTCAGTTGCTTCCATACCTTGGCTAATGTAAATAATGCTGCCATGAACATAGGGCTCCAAGTATTTTTTCAAGTTAGCATTATTGTTTTCTTCAGATAAATACCCAGAAGTGGAACTGCTGGATCATATGATAGTTCTATTTTTAATTTTTTGAGGAATCTCCACACTGTTTTCCACAGGAACTGCACAAATTGCATTCCCACCAACAGTGCACAACAGTTCCCTTTTCTCCACACACACTAAGATTTTTAAAACATATTTTTATTCAGTTAATATTGATTGAATATTTATTACATGTCAGCCACTGTATTATTTGCTTGGGAGGCAATCTCTGTCCTGTGCCACTCCAGGATCTATGGCGATACATAGGCAGAAGATACACGGGCAGAAATGGAGGCTCAGAAAAGTGAACATATTTTCCCAAAGTCACAAAACGAGTAAGTGGGTGAGCAGGATTCCAACTCCCTGCCTTGCATCCAGGAATCACACAATAACTGCTCTTCCCGAGGTGAGAGTTCGGCATTGGGAAGCCTTTCTTACTGTTGCCTTGGAGGTGATTTAAACGACAAGGGCATGTTCCATGCACAGACCTCAGGCTGAGTCACATCACTGTAAGCTGGCCGACTGACTACTCAGGTTTCCTTTCCTTGGTGTTTTCTTATCTGTCTCCTACCAATGGCTTAGCTTCTATGGGTGAGTGGGGTCAGGAAGTGGCACAGAGCCTCTGTTTTTATTCTCTGTGTGGAAATTTTCTAATTATAGGTCACACCGAGAATTTCCATTCTCCCCCATGCACTTCACTCTGTTTATGTAAGTTAGTAAGCAAAGACCCAGAGCTTTTTTTTAAAGACTTAAACCATGAAGCTTTTAATGAGGAATCAAACTCATTCCCTTATCTTTCTGATTAGTAAATAGCCATCGTCTGTTATCTGCTTAGTCTGTAGCTGAAATTACGATCTCTCCTCTGGTCAGGATTTTATAGTCTGATTATTCCTTAAGCTTCCTGTGTAAGCCATCAGGGGAAGTAGAAACACTAACTACTCCCACCTCCACCACCAAGAAATAGATTCAAATACAGTCCTTTAAAACACCAGCCTTTACAGAATAAAGAGATGATATAATACAGTATCAAGAAGCAAGAGCTCAGGATGGTAGATAGAGCATGGCATTTGATGCAACTGAAGGTCCCCATTTAGAGCATAAAAGGAAGTGAGATTTCAGACAATCATGCTTTGGAGGACACAAACTAAAGACCAACACTTGAATTGCTTTATTTTAATTATTTTTCCCCTAATTTAACTGCCTAAAAACAATTCTAAGTTTGTCATATCAGTCTAGGATCTACTGGATATCCTATTCAGTAATAGTAACTTGTAGGCAAAACTTTTTCAATAGCAACAAATCAGTCCCATAAAACAAAATGAAAAAGAAGATCCCACAAAAACAAATGTTTAAGCCAAATTTTTTAAAGTCAAAAAACAACAACCTAGGAAAGATTCCGCTCTCTCCCTGCCAGCACTGTGTAAACAGAAATCTTTTTTGCAGAACCTCTTGACAAATGGAAGCTGAAAAAGAAATAAAAAAGAAGTGGGATTTTGGTAGAAGATTCTGACCTTGAAGAGCTACACTAATATTAACTATCATAAAATTAACTTTTTAATTATCCTCTAGGGGCTTTAGAATACACTATAATGAAGGGAAACAAATCTATGAAAAAGGCTGCCAAGTAGGAAAAAGGAAGGTGCTTGCTATTCAGGAAGCAAACAGCACCAAAGCAGGCAAGCAGGGCCCAGAAAGACAAGAGTAACTGACCCCAGGAAAGTCACTGAGCTTGGCTGAAATATCAAAAGTAGCAGGCTTACCACGAAAACATTTTTACCTTCCTCCTTGACAAGGTAGGGAGTAAACGAAGTGTGGTATGTTCCTGGCACAGAATCTGGCACAAAAATCAATGTCATAACTGTTATGGCTGTTGCTATATTTTTGGGAATTCCCAAGCAATGTCCTTTAGAAGATAATTGAAACCAGATAAGCAGATATTTTCCAATCTCTGGGTTTTGGGTTTTGTTTTTTTTTTTGGCCAATTTTCTTTTAATCATGTTCCATTTCGATAAATGGAAAAAATATTACCTTGCTGACTCAACCAGAGTGTAGTATGTTCCCCTCTAAGGGAATAACCCTAAGAATTCCTAAAGAGCCTATCTATCTTCCAGGCAGGAAAATTTTGTTGAGGTTTACTTTTTTGTTGATTATATAATAAAAAGAATCCACATTTTCTATTGTTCAATATAACACAGAATATTTCATGTATACAGTCTTACACTGCTTAATGTATTACCTAATATATTTTCAAACTGAATATGATTTTCCCAAGCATACATAGCTATTTTCTTCTCTCCCTAATGCCCCTCACTAAGTCCTTCATAAAAATCACTGCTTTAGAACTCAGACTAGGAGAATTATTCCATTTCTAATACATATTGCAGAGCGGTTTTCTGAAACCAGTAGGGCTTCAGGAGCTTGCTAAATTCCTGTGAACTGAAGGCAGAAAATATCCAGAAACATACGGCTAATGTGGAAATAAGTTGGAGGAAAGGGGGAAGAGGGTTAGATTAGTTATATGGACAGGTAAAAAAATACATAGGCTGCTCTTTATCCCCTCAACAAAATGAAAGTGTTCACCTAAGCCACCAGAGTCTTCATAATGGGTGAATCCAAGTATATTTTAATATAATTGCCAGGTCCACTACCAGCCCACACAGTGCCTTTAGACAAATTAGGAGAGCACATCCCTTCCTAAAAGCACTTTACTTTCATATTCTGAAAAATCACTGTACTATACTGATTTTTTTTAAAAAAGAAAGAAACAACTCCGATCTACCTAAAAAGTATCGTGTAAATTTGCACAAATTACTATGTCTAGGATGTGAATGATGCTCCACAGAAGGCACTTTTTTCGGTCTACAACTCAAGTTCAGTGACACACAGCTCCCCTGGGAATCACTTGTTTAATGTGCATCACCCTAACCATGAGGAGCTGTGTCTGTTTTATGTATGGCTTCATCTAGCTCAGTTCCTGGTACATAATAGGTTCTTAATATGGAATTGAATGACTTGATATCCACTGAATGATTGAATGAATGAATGAGTAAATGAAAGGTCCCCCTTTAACACAAGAATCTACTGAAAAAGTAAACACTAAGGAAAATGTAAAATGCACATTGTAATGTGCAGCTGCTGTGGAAAACAATATGGAGCTTTCTTAAAGAACTAAAAGTAGAACTACCATATGACCCAGCAATTCTACTCCTGGAAAAAAAAAATTCACCCCAAAAAAAACACTAATTCAAAAAGATATATGCACTCCAATATTCATAACTGCACTATTTATAATAGCTATGATATGGAAGCAACCTAAGTGTCCATCAACAGTTGAATGGGTAAAGAAGACATGGCATATTCATACAATGGAATACTACTTAACCATTAAAAAGAATGAAGTTTTGCCAACTGCAACAACATGGATGGATGTGGAGGGTACTGTGCTAAATGAAATAAGTCAGAGAAAAGATAAATACATATAACTTATATGTAAAACCTAAAAGATAAAAAAAAAACTAGTGAATATAACCAAAAAATAGACTCACAGATACAGAGAACAAACTAGTGGTGACCAGTGGGGAGAAAGAAGGAGGAGGGGCAAGATAGGGGTGGGAATTAAGAGGTACAAACTATTATATATAAAATAAATAAGGATATATTCATACATATATTTGCACAACACAGGGGATACAACCAATATTTTATAATAACCACAAATACTCATAACCTTTAAAAATTATGAATCACTACATTATACATCTGTAATCAGCTATACCGCAATTAAAAAAATATTATAACCAACTATACCTCAATTTAAAAAATCAAAAAACTGAAACTAGCTAATATTGACTGAGCTAATATTGACTGAGCATGGCTAATATTGACTGAGCACCTTCTATGCATCAGGCCCTACACTAAGCACAGACATGTGTTCCTAGGAGAACCCTGTGAGGTAGGTACTATTTCCCTCCACAGCCCTAGAAGCTTAAAGAGGTTAAGTAACTTACTGATGTCATTCTGCTTATGAGTCACAGATCACATAACCACCATAATCACATTTCTCACCACTTCACTAGCAAGTCAGTCTGGAGTCTGCATGCTGCAAGAGGCTGCTACAACCTGTGGGAAACAGAGCTCCCTTATACGGCCAGTCCAAGGAAAAGAAGGCACCAGAGGCTCCAAGCTCTGATTTCCTTTGCTGTCTATAGAGACAAAACTATCCTCTAGATGCAATTCAGGCAAGCAATGAGGTCACACAGTGTTCCCAGTTCTTGTGTGCATGCCCAAGACTCACCTTTGAAAGCAGTTAGCAGCAACTCATTCAGCTTCAGAATAACAGGAGGCTCTTTTGTCAGCTATGGGTGCAACACTCAAGCCCATTGCATATTCTGAAACGTCCTGGCCGCTAGATGGCACTGAAGCTCAAATGTCACAAAACTGGAATCCTTCTCCAGCCATATTTTAATTAAGATAATGACAACACAGTAGCAGCATTGTTAAGCACTTACTATGTACAAGGGCTTCCCAGGTAGCACTAGCGGTAAAGAACCCCTGCCTTCCAATGCAGGAGACGTGGGTCCAATCAAGCCACTCCCGTATTCTTGCCTGGAGAATCCCATGGACAGAGGAGCAGGGGGTCGGTCCCTTGCACTCTAGGGACCTACCTAACCTCCCTGCCTGGCTTGGGATTCGAACTCCTGACCTACGGACCCTAGCTTGCTTGCCTACCTGCCCGCCTAACCGCTACACTACCGAGGCTTGGTGGTTCTGACACGGCTCCCCGGGCACTCAAGCCTCGGCCCGCCAGGGCAGGCTGATAGAGAACTATGGGCCCTATAGGCACTCACTTTAACCCGTAACCCTAACGCTAATGCGAACCCTAACGCTAACCCGAACCCTGACCCTGACCTGAACCCGAACCCCCCGAACCCCGAACCCTAACCCTAACCCTAACAATAAAACGCTAAAATAAAAATAAACTGTTCTGGTCTAAGCCCCACCTCTTCCGGTCCCCCGCCTCCTAAAAGCAAAAGGGGGTGGGTCCCGTCCATAGGGTCTCAAAGAGTCAGACAAGACTGAAGTGACTTAGCACAGCACGGCACACGCTTCTACAAGCATTATCTCATTTAATCCTCTGAGCAACTTCATGAGGTCGATCCTTTATTAATTCCATGTTACAGATGAAGAAACTGAGCTTTAGAGAGGCGACTCTCTTGACCAAGGTCTCATGGCTAGATAGAAGTAGAGCAGGGATTTTTATCAAAGCACGTGGACTCTCCACAAGCTAACATTCTTACCACTGTTCTGCTTCCTCCCACGCTATCGTCATCCGGTCGCTCAGCTGCTGAGCACAGGTTCAATACGACCACATGTTATATTTGAAACTCCTCTTGGGAAATCCTCTCTCAAAGAGGAAGAAGAAAAACCCCATTCAGGCCACATAAGCATGTCAGGCACAAGTGAAGATTCAGATGGACTTGAGCTGTTTATTCAAGGGCAACAGCCTCAAAAGGGTATCAGCCTGGTGATGGGAAAAAAGGAGACATGGCCTGCAGTGCAGTAAAGCAAAGTGGGCTAGATGTGGCTACAGGGTCTCACATGCTAGAGGAGCCCCAACAGTTGGCCTGAAGGTGAGCCCTGTCTCCCCCTTACCCATCACGGGATCTAGAACAGGTCCTTAGCATCTCCAGCATCTGGTAGTAAAAGGGGTAAATAATGCATGCCTTGTCTTCTTTGTTGGGTAAAAATAAAATGTGTGAAAGTTTTCATTGTTAATGTAGCCTTTGTTGTTCAGTTCACTAACTCGTGTCTGACTCTGCAACCCCATGAACTGCAGCACACCAGGCTTCTCTATCTTCCACTATCTTCTGGAGTTTGCTCAAACTAGTCCATTGAGTGGGTGAGGCCATCTAACCATCTCATCCTCTGTTATCCCCTTCTCCTCCTACTTTCAGTCTTTTCCAGTATCAGAGTCTTTTCCAATGAGTCAGCTCTTCGCATCAGGTGGCCAAACTATTGGAGCTTCAGCTTGAACCCATGTCTCCTGCGTCTCATGCACTGTGAGCGGATTCTTACCCCTCAACCATAGGGAAGCCTCGTTGATGTGGCTTAACGGTACGTAAAATATAATATCATTATAAGCCTTCTTGCTTTCTTTTCACTTAAGCAACCTCCTTTTTGATCTTTCTTAAGGCAGTCTTCTCTTTTCACAACCCAAATCTGTTTCCAGAAAACTATTCTTAAAGAAGAGGTCTTACCAGATCTGCTCTTCCCACTCCCAGCTATTCTACCTCCAGTTTCAAGCATAGTGACTCAGGCCTTGCACTGACCACTTCCAATCAGCCTCTCCTTCCTCAGCTCTTCCACCTTCAGTCCCTCCTTGACCTGATGCTCCCAATAAGCCAGATTCTCTGCAATGCTCAAACATGTTCTTTATTCCCTGACCTCTGCATCTCAGCCATTCCATCCACCTGTCTGTGGTTTGTGCCACCCAACATCTGAGCCATTGGCCTTTTTATTTTTCTTTTTAATTAGAGGAAAATTGCTTTACAATGTTGTGTTGTTTTATGTAATACATCAACATAAATCAACATAGGTATACATATGTCCCCTCCCTCTTGAACCTCCCTTCCACCCTTTACTTCATCAGACCCCTCTAGGCTGTCAAAGAGTACTGGGTTGAGCTCTCTGCACCTTTGATTAGAGCTCAGAGCTCACGATCTTCCTTTAAGGAATGACTCCCCTGGCATTGCACTGGCCAAAAGATGGACACATGATCCAAGTCATACCTACTAGGCCTTGTTACCTTGAAATTTGTACCTTAAGAGGAGTGACTCAATCCAACGGTGTTGGAGGTGACTCATCATATAGACCATGCTCAAAAAAAAACACATCAGCCACCAATCTCCACACATCATCCCACAATGCCTGTTCCCTTATTTTATTTTATTTTTCATTTTAATTCAGAAGCTACTCCACAGTCTCCAACAGAGTCCCCTCTTTTCCTTCCCCACTTCCCTTTTCAACTAGCCACAGTCCGTCTCTGCTGCTTGCAGCCACTAAACAAACCTTTAATATTCAGTTCAAATGGCAACACCTTTAGAAAGCCTCATTTCAAACATACTATCAGTCATTTGTATACATTTTTATTTCCCCTCTGGATGATTCACTCAAATTCAAGAAATGGGTCTTGTTCATTTTCATATCCCCAACAGCCCCTATGCCTAGCACATGGGCATTTCTTGATAAACAGTACTTGCAGACTTGGCTAGCAAGCCATTTAAGGAGCAGAGTTTAAAGCAACCAATAGGATTCTGTGAAATTTTAATTCTGTGTTCTGTAATGTTCAGACATGTTGTTAGGTAACTGAATTTGTTTTACTCTAGGAATCATCTATCCAAATTCTACAACCATTACCACATTTTTAAGAAATTTAAAAGTGTCACTCAGACCCAAAGATTTCTGACTTTATTGTCCTGCTTCTGTCCCTGTTGAAGTGTCAAGGCTTCAGCAGCTGCCACCATTAGCTCCCAAACAAGCATGTGAATAACAATGGGAAGTGTGACAATTCCCTAGGTTTTGGGTTTGTGCTTTTTTTAAGCCTTCACAGGAAGAGCTTGACTATGGAGAAATCTATGTTTAGACTGTTGTCTTTTATATTTAGTTTAGTAAACTGAATTTCAAGGCCCCTAAGATGCAAGTTATACTCATTATATGCAAAAACAATTTCCCCTTCAACATGATTTTCATATCAGAATGATAAAGGGTAACAAAAAAGTAAAAACCATTGCAGTATAAAACAGACCCACAGTTAATATAACTTCCCTGGTGGCTCAGATGGTAAAGCATCTGGCTACAGTGCGGGAGACCTGGGTTCGATCCCTGGGTCAGGAAGATCCTCTGGAGAAGGAAATGGCAACCCACTCCAGTACTCTTGCCTGGAAAAGTCCATGGACTGAGGAGCGTAGTAGGCTACAGTCCATGGGGTCGCAAAGAGTCAGACATGACTGAGCGACTTCACTTCACTTCACAGTTAATATAAGACCTTAAATGAATACAATTAAACTGTTGAAATATATGTGTACTATAAAGCAAAGTGTGATTGTTGTTATCTCTACCATGAAACGGTGTTTCTTCTCTCTTTCCAGATGTGAGATCATTTTGAAGCAAAGGAAGAAGGAGCGAAAAAAAGAAGTTGACAGCAAGGTTTCTGAGCCTACTTCTTCTTCCCCTTCCTACCAAGAGGTCAACTATTTAGGAAAAGTCCTGATGGCTGCTGAAGCCAAAGCTCCAATTCTTTGGCCACCTGATGCAAAGAGCTGACTCACTGGAAAAGACCTTGATGCTGGGAAAGATTGAAGGCAAAAGGATAAGGGAGTGGCAGAAGATGAGATGATTAGTTAGCATCACCAACTCAACGGACATGGATTTGCGCAAACTCCGGGAGACAGCGGAGGACAGAGGAGCCTGGAGCGCTACAATCCATGAGTCAGACACAGCTTAGCGACAACAACCTGATGGCGGCAGCCATCTAGCAGAAGTATAGGAAAGGTTTTAGATCTACTGTAAATATTAGATCACCCCTGCCCTGAGTTATGTCTTATTTGCTTTCATTAATTTCTTACTACACATCCATAATAATAATGAAAAGTCATCACCAAACCCGATTTTCCAACACGCCCATATTTCAAAAGTTGTCCTGTAATACAGAAAAGAATAAGGTTGAACTTGACCTAAAGGTCAGTAAAATCCAAGGACATTATTCATACAAAACCAAAATGCAAAGTCTGGGAAGATGGAGTAGAAATACTTTCCCCTACTCTTCCCATAAATTATATCTAAAAATTCAGAAATTATGTAGAAAACAGATATTGAAAGAGTCTGAAAGGTGGATAGAAGGCAGATTGAGAGAAAGGAAGGAAATAATAAAGTTAAGAGTATTAGTCAATGGGGAGGAATAAAAAGAGTAAAAGTCAATGAAACTGAAAATGAAAAAAAAACAGCAGAGAAAAGAAAACAGAACTAATGATTTGAAAATATCAGTAATGGCAAACCTCTAGAAAGACTAATAAAGAAAAAAGAAACCCAAAACTGCCAATATAAGGATCAGAAATGATAAAGGGTTATCACTACAAAATCTGCAGACACCTAAAGGAGAATAAGGGAAGACTGCAAAAAACCCTGGTGGCTCAGAAGGTAAAGTGTCTGCCTGTGATGCGGAAGACCTGGGTTCAATCCCTGGATCAGGAAGATCCCCTGGAGAAGGCAATGACACCCCACTCCAGTACTCTTGCCTGGAAAATCCCATGGATGGAGGAGCCTGGTGGGCTGCACTCCATGGGGTCATAAGAGTCGGACACGACTGAGTGACTTCACTTTCACTTTTCACTTTCACGCACTGGAGAAGGACATGGCAACCACTCCAGTGTTCTTGCCTGGAGAATCCCAGGGACGGGGGAGCCTGGTGGGCTGCCATCTACGGGGTCGCAAAGAGTCGGACATGACTGAAGCAACTTAGCAGCAGTAGCAGCAGCACGTCAAGATCTCAATTTTCTCCAAATTGATATACCTTCTTAATTAAATTCCTAGCAAAATCCCATCAAGATTGATTTGCATATAAAGATTATATCAGGCTCCTCTGTCCATGGGATTTTCCAGGCAAGAGTGCTGGAATGGATTGCCATTTCTTTCTCCAGGGGATCTTCCCGACCCAGGAATTGAACCCGGGTCTCCCGCATTCCAGGCAGACGATTTACCGTCTGAGCCACCAAGGAAGCCCATGGAAAAGCAACGGAACAAGAATAGCTAAAACAGTTTGAAAAAGAATAAAGTGGGAGGTATGCATATGTAGTTCATTCAGTCGTATCCAGCTCTGCGACCCCACCAGTTTCCTCTGTCCATGGAATTTTCCAGACAAGAATACGGAAGTGGATTGCCATTTCCTATTCCAGGGGATCTTCCTGACTCAGGGATCAAACCTCTGTCTCCTGCATCGCCTATACTGGTAGCCAGATCCTTTACCACTGAGCCACCTGGAAAATCTAAGGTGAGGGGCTTCTGCCCATGTGCTCTGGCAGTCGCCACAGTGATTACCGCACACTTGGGAGGGCCAGCCAAGGGAGAGGTATACTTCACTCAATTTCAAGACATGATATAGCTATTGTAATAAAAACTGCGAGATACCGTCAGAGAGACAGACATATAGATCAACATAACAGAATAAAGAACTCAGAGATCTACATTAATATCATCAGTTGGCTTTTGACAAAGGTGCAAAACTAGTCAATTGAGGAAAGATAACCTTTTCAAGATGCAGGATAAATTGGACATCTCAATGAAGGACAGGAAGATAAGAGGGAGGAAGGGAAGGAAGGAGAGGGAAAAGAGGGGAGGGGAGAGAAGGGAAGGGGGGAAGGGAGAAAGGGAGGAAGAAAGAGAAGAAAGGAAAAGAAAGAAAAAAGAAAAGAAAAAGATCTTGACCGAAGTCTCCTGCTGCTAAGTCACTTCAGTCATGTCCGACTCTGTGCGATCCCATAGATGGCAGCCCACCAGGCTCCCACGTCCCTGGGATTCTCCAGGCAAGAACACTGGAGTGGGTTGCCATTTCCTTCTCAAATGCATGAAAGTGAAAAGTGAAAGTGAAGTCACTCAGTCGTGTCTGACTCTTAGCGACCCCATGGAGTGCAGCCCACCAGGCTCCTCCATCCATGGGATTTTCCAGGCAAGAGTACTGGAGTGGGGTCCCATTGCCTTCTAACTTTTATCAAAAAACAACTCAAAATCGATCACAGACTTACATGTAAAACATAAAACTTAGAAGAAAAGGGAAGAATCTGATACCCAAAAAGTTGACACATAAAATTAATCACTACATTGGCATAATGAAGTAATACAGCTGCTGAAACTCAGCCATCATGCCTCATTCCAAGAAGCAGGAAAGAGGAAGTGGGCAAGGACAAAGGAAGTGTGACAGTTTCTGATTTTATTAAGGAATTTTTCTGGCAATCCTAATCAACACCTTTTGCTTACATCGCAGGTGGAAACTGTAATATTTTAGCTGGGAAAACAAGCAGAGTGCCAGCGTAACTAATTCTGATAAGCTAGGCCCCAGAGTGAAACTTTATATTTATCCTGCTTGGGGTCCATAGAACTCCTGTAACAGTAGCTTGACATCGTCCATCTGTTTTAGGAACTCTGATTATTATTTAAATATTGAGCTTCTCTATTCTCTCTTTCCTCACCTGACCAGTGAACCAGTGAAGTTGCTCAGTTGTATCCAACTCTGCAACCCCATGGACTGTAGCCTACCAGGCTCCTTCACCCACGGAATTTTCCAGGCAAGAGTACTGGAGTGGCTTGCCATTTCCTTCTCTAGGGGATTTCCCGACCCAGGGATCAAACCCAGGTCTCCCACATTATAGGCAGATGCTTTACTGTCTGAGCCACCAAGGAGGTCCTCCCCTGACAGTTCAATCATATACATGTTTTCTCTTTTCATTATATCTCTGTACTTCTGTATTATACATGTATATGTATAATCATAAACATGTTATCTCTTTTCATTATTTCTTTGTATTTCTAGGGTGGTTCCCTGGTGGCTCAGGCAAAAAAGAATCTGCCTGCAATGCAGGATACCTGGTTTGATTGCTTGGTCAGAAAGATCCCCTGGAGAAGGGAATGGCAACCCACACCAGTATTCTTTCCTGGAGAATTCCATGGACACAGGAGCCTTGTGGTCTACAGCCCATGGGGTCACAAAGAGTCAGATGGGACTGAGCAACTAACACTTTATTTCCTTGATAGCTCAGACAGTAAAGAACCTGCCTGAAATGTGGGAGACCCAAGTTTGATTCCTGGATTGGGAAGATCCCCTGGAGAAAGGAATGGCTACCCACTCCAATATTCTTGCCTGGAAAATCCCACGGACAGAGGAACCCGGCTGGCTACAGTCCATGGGGTCACAAAGAGTTGGACATGACTGAGCAACTAACACAACACTGTATTTCTTACATCCAATTTTGTATTTTCCATTATTTCTTCTTTTGATTCCTTAATCCATTATTTTCTTCTGATCTGTTTTTTCTTGCTCTGTCTAATGTACTTTTAAACCCATCTATTGAATTCTTAATTTCAATTATTGACATTTCAGTTGTAAAACTACTGTATAGCTTTCTCTCACAGTTTCCAGTTCTCTGTGGAAATTTTCCACCTTTTCATCTAATGTACTTAACATATTATTTTAAACCCTTTGTCTGCTACTTCAACTATCAAGAAATTTTTTCAGTTTATATCTATTGTCTGGGGTTTATTCCCCTTGATTTTTGATGATTGGTTTTGTCTGCTAGTATGCCTGGTAAATTGCCAGGAATTGGAGATAAGCTATAGAGATAATTTGAGGCTCTGGGTGATATCACAGTCCTCCAGAGATTATTTACTTTTGCTTCTACCAGGTATTCTGAATAAGAACAGATTATTTTAACCCAATTGAGCTGGCATGATAAAGGATTTTGCTTTTTGTGAAGGTTGCCTACTTCTATTTCATCCTTGCTGCTAGGATACAATCTTTTAGGGATCCTTTGAAAGCCTGGAATATTTCGTTCACAAGAGTCCTACCTTCTTGATAGGCCAATATTGTTTCTTCAGCTATAACGCTGGTAGAAATTTAGCCTCTTAGCCACCATTTTCCATTCAGCTTTTTCATGTTTCATCCTCCATTTATGAATCACCCAATGTCTTGCCACCCAACTGGCAACAACAGTTGGGTTCATTTTTGTGTTTCTTTCCTTTCCAGCATCTTGGCCCCTCAACCTCAGTCTTGGTAACTCTCAGATGCCTTTGAATATGTATTTTTAAAATTTTTATCCATCATTTATAATTGTTGTCATTTGAAGAATTAAACTGCAATTGAGTTTACGAGCAGCATCCTGACTGATGAATTCTGAATAATTGACCCCTTAAGGGCAGGAATTCTGACTTTTCACTGTCAGCCTCAGCTAAAGGTCTACAACACAGCAAACTGTTAAATGAATGAGGTCCTTTAAATTTATACAACTGGTCAAGACAATAAATGCTCTAGAAATTCACAGAAAGACATAAAAATTTGAACTGAAATCATTATGTAAAAACATCATGAAGATGCAGGTTGATGTAAACCTCTGTTTTAACATTTGAGCCAGAGTGGATAGAACTTAGGTAGTCTGTGATATGGAGTAGGATGCTGCATTAGTCTCTATGCTGTGCTGTGCTTAGTCACTCAGCTGTGTCCAACTCTTTGTGACCTCATGGACTGTACCCACCAGGCTCCTCTGTCCATGGGATTCTCCAGGCAAGAATACTGGAGTGGGTTGCCATGCCCTCCTCCAGGGGATCTTTCCAACTCAGGGATCAAACCCAGGTCTCCTGCATTGCAGGAAGATTCTATACCATCTGAGCCATCAGGGAAGCCCATATTAATCTCTAGATGCTGCTGAAATCAATTGCCACAAACCTAGCAGCTTAAAACAACACAAATTTCTTAATATTATAGCTCTGAAGGTCTGGGATGAGACTTACAGGGCTAAAATCATTATTTTGGCAGAGATCTGTTCTTTATATAGCCTCCAAGAGAGAATGTTTCCTTGCCATTTTCATCTTCAAAAAGTCACCTGAATTCCTTGGTTTGCGGCCCCTTTCTTCACCTTCAAAATGCATCTCTTGAACCTTTGCTTCTTTCATCAGTTCAGTTCAGTTCAGTTCAGTTGCTCAGTCATGTCCGACTCTTTGCGACCCCATGAACCACAGCACACCAGGCCTCCCTGTCCATCACCAACTCCCGGAGTTCACCCAAACTCATGTCCATTGAGTCAGTGATGCCATCCAGCCATCTCATCCTCTGTCGTCCCCTTCTCCTCCTGCCCCCAGTCCTTCCCAGCATCAGGGCCTTTTCCAATGAGTCAACTCTTCGCATGAGGTGGCCAAAGTATTGGAGTTTCAGCTTCAGCATCAGTCCTTCCAATGGATACCCAGGACTGATCTCCTTTAGAACGGACTGGTTCAAAGGCAGGAAAAGGAGATTTGATGAAAGAAGCATGCTTCTTCTGCCTTTTTCTGCCTTTGATCCTCTTGCTTCCATCTTACAAGGACTGCTGTGATTATGCTGTGCACAGCTGAATAATGCAGTATCATCTCCCCGTTTTAAGAGCCTTGACCACAGCTGTAAAGTCCCTTTTGTTGTGTGTTTGTTGTTGTTCAGTCAGTAGATGTGTCTGACTCTTTGAGACCCCATGGATAGCAGCACACCAGGCTTCCCTGTCCTTCACCATCTCCCAGAGCTTTTGTTGTGTAACTTAACATATTCGCAGGCTCTGGGATGTAGACATACTCAGAAGTCCATTATTCTGTACCACAGATGTTTTAGCAAAGGTTTAATGAAGTGGGCTAGAACCAACAGCATCAGTATCAGCTGGTAATTTGTTAGAAACACAAATTCTCAGCCCTTATCCCAGATCTACTGGATCAAAAACTCTGGTGAGGCCCAGAAATCTATGTTATAGCAAGCCCTCCAGGTAATTCTGATGTATATGAAACCATTTGTGAGATACTGTCCAAGAGTGTGGGAAAAGGCAAAGCAGGTGCAAAGGATTCATGAGTAGATGGACTTCATGAGGATAAAGAATTACTAGAGCATAACAACACAGATGGAATCAAGAGCATGGAGAGCCTGCAGTGAAGTGTTATATCACAGGCAAACTTTTGTTTCCAAATATGAATTTGCTGGTCTTACATATTTCAAAGAGTAAAATACTTAACCGAACATCCCCATTGATTACATGAGGCATAAAATTAATCTTTTAAAATATGCAATCTAACAGATTGACCTAGAAAAATAATTTTTTTATTTTTAAAAATAAAAATCAAAAATTTATTCTAAGAATTTGCAGACTAAAGACATAATTTCTTATACATTTAATTTTTTAAAAAAAATACAGAAATATTCAAAGGGTTAATTAATAATATCTTCATTCCAGAGCATCTTGCTCAAATTAGCTATAACAATAGCTGTAATTTATCAGCAATTTTACTATTTTAATTTTTTCTTCTAACAAGCAGCAAGTGAGGAATTCTTAACAACAGTGTTATCTCTAGAAGACTAGGGCCTCCAAAGAATCACAGGTGACTTCCCAAGAGGGTTGATTAACAGCAGAGGACAATTGCCTTTCCAAAGGCAGCGAACTGCAGCCATTTCAAATTGTGCTCTCCTAGAGGCAAACAGGAAACAGGAAGCTCTCTGCCAGCCATTCTTACCCTGCCCCAGAGCAGGAAAAGCAATGGGAGGAGCCTTATCAGTTACGTTGACTCAGCCCAGGGAACATGATGGCTTGTTCTGCAGGCCTGGTCTGCTAGGTAGCAGACACCTGCAATCCGTTATAACTCTCCCTGACAGCCAAATAATATCCATTCAGTTTTAATACTGGGGAAATGAAAATGAATGTTACTCAAAGCACATTTACTAGGCTTTAAACAAAAGGGAAGATAGTTTTGTCAAGTGGCAGTGAACAAGCAAAAGATAAGCTACCTTCCATCAGCAGAAGTCTTTTGCTGGGCCCCAAACTGCTCTGGTGGCTCAGTCAGTAAAAAATCTGCCTGCAATTCGGGAGACCTGGATTCGACCCCCGGGTTGGGAAGATCCCTGGAGGACAGCATGGCGAGGCACTCCAGTATTCTTGCCTGGAAAATCTCCATGGACAGAGGAGCCTGGCGGGCTACAGTCCGTGAGGTCACAAAGAGTTGGACATGACTAAGCGACCAAGCATGCACAGGACAAACTCCTCTGGGAGAACATCACCATAGCACTCAGCTACAAAAACTCAAAATGAGAAGAAACAGTAAGACGAGTTATAGTGTTCCCTAGCAAATATAACAGTAATAAGAGAATACGGGAGTAGCTAGCCGTTTTCTCCCCCAGGGGATCTCCCCAACACACCAATTGAACCCGTGTCTCCTGAAGCTCCTGCACTGGCAGGTAGATTCTTTTACCACTGAGTCACTTGAGAAACTAGTCCATGCTTCCACATGAATTCCTGTACTGTAGCCTCCTGGACTTGGTACAGTAATGCACCCACAGCTTATTCTGTTTGCATTTCTTTGCAAAATTTAACATACTCTCAAACAAGCCTGAGTTTAGAAGCAGAAGAGACCTAAGTGCTGCTGCTGCTGCTGCTGCTAAGTCACTTCTGTCGTGTCCGACTCTGTGAGAACCCAGAGATGGCAGCCCACCAGGCTCCCTTGTCCCTGGGATTCTCCAGGCAAGAACACTGGAGTGGGTTGCCATTTCCTTCTCCAATGCATGAAAGTGAAAAGTGAAAGTGAAGTCGCTCAGTCATGTCCGACTCTTAGCAACCCCATGGACTGCAGCCTACCAGGCTCCTCCTTCCATGGGATTTTCCAGGCAAGAGTACTGGAATAGAGCTAAGTGCTGAATGTGCCAAAATATACCAATTTATGAGTATCACCATGATTAAATATTTTAAGACTTCTCTTCAGGTTACTGAAAAGGATCTACATCACACAGACATAGTGTAAGGGATCCATGCTTTGAGATTATATTTGTAGAAGAAAAAAGGAGAAGAATTTGAATTCATATAACAGGTGCTATTAATTAACTCAAATGTTGGTTCTGACTGGGGCCGAGTCAAACCAACTGGTCATATGATTTAAGATATTTCCAAATATGTTTCTTTCTTCAACCTTTCTCTGTTAGCAACGACATCGGCAACCCAGATACCCAAAGGAGAACACACTGAGCCATTCTTATCTTTATCCTCTCCTTTACCATCTCCCCACCCACTTCATGCACATATGTAGTTTTAATCACTTGAGACCCTTTCTTATTCCACCTCTGAAATACCCTCATTTCTGTCTCTCTCCATTCCCAGTGCCCAACTTTTGGCTCCAGTCATCTTTCTCTCTGGACTACAAACACTGCCTCTTGACCCATGTCCAAATCCTTGAAACCTTGACCAGAAGGGCCAAACATCCTCAACATAGTAGGTCAAATGTCCCTTACATGTGCATCTCATTCCCTCAGGAAAAGTCAATGGTCCCCTCATCAATGTTTTCACATCACTCTCTTCTGAATTTAACACAATCATTCTATAAAATTATTTTATTGAGATACAACTTGTAAACAACAAAGGACATCAATCTTAAGTGTATAGCATGACTAATTTTTATGTATGCGTATGACCTGTATCCACCACCCAGATCAAGACATCAAACATGCCAGCAGCTCCTCAAAATTCTCTTACCCTGCTTCCAGTCAACACGTTGCCACCCAAAGGTAACCACTATTCTAACCTCAAATCACTAGATTAAGTTGCCTATTTTAAAGTTGTATATAAATGGAATCAAGAAGTATGCACTCTTCTATGTGGTATTCTATTTTATGAATTTATCCATTCTGTGAACAGATATTTGGGATGCTTCAATTTGGAGGCAATTATAAAGCTGTCATGTCATATTATCGTACATATTTTTGTGGACATATACACTATATACTTCTATATATATACACTATATATACTTCTTCTGCGGAGAAGGCAATGGCACCCGGCTCTAGTACTCTTGTCTGGAAAATCCCATGAATGGAGGAGCCTGGTAGGCTGCAGTCTGTGGGGTCACTGAGTCGGACATGACTGAGCGACTTCACTTTCACTTTTCATTTTCATGCATTGGAGAAGGAAATGGCAACCCACTCCAGTGTTCTTGCTTGGAGAATCCCAGGGGTGGGGGAGCCTGGTGGGCTGACGTCTATAGGGTCACACAGAGTCGGACACGACTGAAGTGACTTAGCAGTAGCACACTACTTCTGTTGAGTGTGTACCCAGAAGTGGAATCGTTAAGTCATAGGATATATATATGTATGTATGTATATATATGTATGTATGTATGTATGTATATATGTGTATGTATGTATGTATTATATATATGCCGGGTGACACACACCTATCCTAGCTTTGTCAACACCTCACTCAGCCAAAGCAACGTGGAATATTCAAATCAGTTCCCTATATCCCTTGGTCCCCACAGAGCTGCGCAAAATCTCATTTGTATCTATCTGCCTGGTACTACTGGGTTTTAAACTTGCTGATATGTATTTTGTCCCTAATTAAACTGCTGGAAAATTTAACGGGCTAGAAAACCTCAAATGTTCAACTTTTTTTTTCCCCTGTAACTTTGTGCAGATTTATTCTGAAATGTGCTAAGGAAACCATGCTCATTAACTAGCCATTCCACTTTTAAGGTGGAATCAATTAGTGCCAAAGTTCTCCACCTCAACCCAGAGATAGAAAAGGCCTCCCGGAGAAACACCCCCAAAAGATGCATGTCCCTTGATCTGTTTGCGCAGATGGCAGGTATTAGTTACACAAACACACGGAGAGAAGATAGGATTACGGTAGGAAGTCCTCCAAAGTCCTCCAGCTCTCCCTGAAACTGAATTTCTTGCTCTTCCTGTTTTTGCTTCTGAGTCTTAAATTTTCACTGCTCTTGTATTTCTGTGAGTGTCATAGCATGAACCACTTTCTACTCCTTCTCACAGAGATGATTCTCTGCATTTTGATGTCACTTTTAATAAAACATTGGTTCCAGACCGTTTCAGCTACTGCATCCAAAAGAAGCCCTTTGCAAACCTGAAACTGTAACCCTCCCTGAGCTAAAAGTAGAACAAAATTCCCAAAGATAAAGTTTCATAAAGCTATGCAAAATGGGAAGATATATATTGTTATTATTTTCTTTTACCCTGAGAAGTATTAATAAAACTTAAATGTCTTTTTGATTTTAAATAAAGATCTTCTTTTAATTGAGAGAAACTCAATGTGTCTGAGTTACTCGCTTGTTGCTACCCTATTCAGGAGGAGAGGTTTCATGAAAAAATTCTGATCTGGCAGCAGGCAGCCATTCTGTGCAATTAGGCACCTCATTCTTCTATCTTAAGAGATGCTACTAAAATGAGTTCAACAAATAAGTATTTCTGAACACCCTCAGGCAAAATTAACCAGCCTGCACCTCTCACTTCCCCTTCTCAAAATCACAGTAAAATGACAGCTGTTAATTCACTGAAACCTGGCAAATACCATGATTCACCCTGGGCAATGGGTCAAGTTAACACTGGCGGAGCAAAATGGACAGTGTAATAATCTGGTTACTTCTTTAGGAAAACCTCAGGAGGTTTAAATAAAGTCATTTATCCTGTGACATTTTTCTTGATTTTACAAATGTCCCACCCAATCCTCTCTGCCAAATGGTGATGCCTCTTAACCCTCGGGATTCCTGATAGAGATGGCATATAATACAACCTCAAATACCAACTCAAATATCACCTTTTTATTTAAATATCCAAAAAAATGGTGTCAAAGGAAATACAGACATTGAGATGCTTTAATTATTGTTTAAAACAAGATATGAGGAAGGACACTACATAATGATCAAGGGATCAATTCAAGAGGAAGACATAACAATTGCAAATATCTATGCTCCCAACATAGGAGAACTTCAATAGATAAGACAAACACTGCTGCTGCTAAGTCGCTTCAGTCGTCTCTGACTTTGTGTGACCCCATAGATGGAAGCCCACCAAGCTCCCCTGTCCCTGGGATTTTCCAGCCAAGAACACTGGAGTGGGTTGCCATTTCCTTCTCCAATGCATTAAAGTGAAAAGTGAAAGGGAAATTGCTTAGTCGTGTCCAACTTTTAGCAACCCCATGGACTGCAGCCTACCAGGCTCCGCTGTTCATAGGATTTTCCAGGCAAGAGTACTGGAGTGGGGTGCCATCGCCTTCTCCTAAGACAAACACTAACAAACATAAAAGGAGAAATTGACACTAACACAATAATAGTAGGAAACTTTAACACCCCACCCACATCTATGAACAGATGATCAAAACAGAAAATTAATAAGGAAACAAAAGTCTTAAACGATACATTAGATGAGATGGATCTCATTGATATCTTCAGGACATTCCATTCAAATGCAGAAGAATCCACCTTCTTCTCAAGTGCACATGGAACATTCTCCATGATACACCACATCTTGGGTCACAAATCAAACCTCAGTAAATTTAAGAAAATTGATTTCATATTAAGCATCTGCTCTGACCACAATGCTATGAGACTAGATGTCAATTACAAGAAAACAACTAAAAAACACAAACACATGGAGATTAAACAATACATTTCTAAATAATCAACAGGTTACTAAAGAAATCAAAAGGGAAATCGAAAAATGTCTAGAAACAAATGACAATGAAAACATAACAACTCAAAACCTAGGGGATGCAGTGAAAGCAGTTCTAAGAGGGAAGTTTATAGCAATACAATCCTACCTCAAAGAAACAAGAAAAACATCGAAGAGACAACCTAACTTTACATCTAAAACAACTGAAAAGAAAGAAAGAAAAAAACAAAATTAGTAGAAGGAAATAAATCATAAAGTTAAGAGCAGAAATAACTGAAAAAGAAATGAAAGAAACAATAGTAAACATTGATAAAACTAAAAGCTGGTTCTTTGAGAAGATAAACAAAATTGACAAACCTTTAGCCAGACTCATCAGAAAAAAAGAGAGAAGAATCAGGAAATGAAAAAGGAGGGGTTATAAGAGACAATGCAGAAACACAAAGGATTATAAAAGACTATTATGAACAACTATATGGCAATAAAATGGATAACCTGAAAGAAATGGACAGATTCTTAGAAAAGTTCAATCCTCCAAGACTGAACCAGGAAGAAATAGATATTATTAACAACCCAATTACAAGCACTGAAATTGAAGCTGTGATCAAAAATCTCCCCCCCCCCAAAAAAAACAAAAGGCCAGGACCAGATGGCTTCACAGGAGAATTCTATCAAACATTTAGAGAAGAGTTAATGCCTATTCTTTTAAAACTTCTTCAAAAAAATTGCAGAGGAAGGAACACTTCCAAATTCATCCTACAAGACCACTATCACCCTGATACCAAAACCAGACTGTTCAGTTCAGTTCAGTCGCTCAGTCGTGTCCAACTCTGTAACCCCATGAATTGCAGCACACCAGGCCTCCCTGTCCATCACCAACTCCCAGAGTCTACCCAAATCCATGTCCATCGAGTTGGTGATGCCATCCAGCCATCTCATCCTCTGTCATCCCCCTTTCCTTCCTGCCCCCAATCCTTCCCAGCATCAGGGTCTTTTCCAATGAGTCAACTCTTTGCATGATGTGGCCAGTTTCAGCTTCAACATCAGTCCTTCCAACGAACACCCAGGACTGACCTCCTTTAGGATGAACTGGTTGGATCTTCCAGACAAAGACAACACAAAAAAAGAAAAGTACAAGCCAATATCACTGATGAACATAGATGCAAAAATCCTCAACAAAATTTTAGCAAACAAAATTCAGCAACACATCAAAAATCTCATACCCCATGATCAAGTTGGGTTTATTCCAGGGATGCAAAGATTCTTCAATATATGCAAATCAATCAATGGTGTATTTGTTAATACACCATACTGTATTTATTAAACACCATATTAACAAATTTAAAGATAAAAACCATATGATCATCTCAATAGATGCAGAAAAAGCCTGTGACAAAATTCAACACCAATTTATAATTAAAACTATTCAAACAAATTGGCATAGAAGGAACCTACCTCAACATGGTAAAGGCCATGTATGATAAGCCTACAGCAAACATTATTTTCAATGGTGAAAACCTGAAAGCATTCCTCCTAAAATCAGGAACAAGACAAGAGTGTGCACTTTCACCACTATTATTCAACATAGTTCTGGAAGTCCTAGCTACAGCAATCAGAGAAGTGAAAGAAATAAAAGGAATCCAGATTGGAAAAGAAGTAAAGCTCTCACTGTTTGCAGATGACATGATACTGGACATAGAAAACCCTAAAGATAGTAACAGAAGATTACTAGAGCTAATTAGTGAATTTAACAAAGTTGCAGGATATAAAATCAATACAAATAAATCACTTGCACGTCTATATACTAACAATGAAAACTCAGAAAGAAATTAAGGAATCAATCCTACTCATCATTGCAACAAAAATGAACTAAATATCTAGGAATAAACTTACCTAAGGAGACAAAAGAACTGTACACAGAGAATTATAAGACACTAATGAAAAAAATCAAAGATGACACAAACAGATGGAGATATATTCCATGCTCCTGGGTAGGAAGAACCAATATTGTGAAAATGACTATACTACCAAGTGCAGTCTATAGATTCAATGTAATCCTTATCAAATTACCAATGGCATTTTTCACAAAACTAGAACAAAAAAGTTTACAATTCACATGGAAACACAAAAGACCCCGAATAGCCAAAGCAGTTTTGAGAAAGAAGAAAGGAGCTTGAGGAATCAACCTTCCTGAGCTCAGATTATACTACAAAGCTACAGTCATCTAGACAGTATGGTACTGGCACAAAAACAGAAATATAGACCAATAGAACAAGATAGAAAGTCCAAAAATAAACCCATGCACCTATGGGTACCTTATTTTTGACAAAGGAGGCAAGAGTATACATTGGGGCAAAGACAGCCTCTTCAATAAATGGTGCTGGAAAAACTGGACAAATACATGTAAAAGAATGAAATTAGAACACTGCCTAACACCATACACAAAGATAAACTCAAAATGGATGAAAGACCTAAATGTAAGACCAGAAACTATAAAACTCTTAGAGAAAACATAGGCAGAACACTCAATAACATAAATCAAAGCAAAATCCTCTATGACTCACCTACTAGAGTAATGGAAATATAAACAAAAGTAAACAAGTAGGACCTGATTAAACTTAAAAGCTTTTGCACAGCAAAGGAAACTATAAGCAACGTGAAAAGACAACCCTCAGAATGGGAGAAAATAATAGCAAATGAAACAACTGACAAAGGATTAGTTTCCAAAATATACAAGCAGCTCATACAACTCAATACCAGAAAAATAAACAACTCAGTCAAAAAGTGGGGAAAAGACCTAAATAGACATTTCTCCAAAGAAGACATACAGATGGCTAACAAATGAAAAAAGATGCTCAACATCGCTCATTATTAGAGAAATGTAAATCAAAACTACAATGAGATATCACCTCACACCACTCAGAACTGGCTATCATCAAGAAGTCTACAAACAATAAATGCTGGAGAGGGTGTGGAGAAAAGGGAACACTCTTGCACTGTTGGTGGGAATGTAAATTAATACAGTCAACATGGAAGACAGTATGGAGATTCCTTTAAAAACTAGGAATAAAACCACCATATGACCCAGCAATCCAGCTCCTAGGCATATACCCTGAGGAAACCAAAATTGAAAAAGACACATGTATTCCATTGTTCATTGCAGCAGTGTTTACAATAGCTAGAACAGGGAAGGAAAGTAGATGTCCATCGACAGATGAATGGATAAGGAATTTGTGGTACATATACACAATGAAATATCACTCAGCCGTAAAAGGGAATACATTTAAGTCAGTTCTAATGAAATGGATGAACCTTGAAACTATTATACAGAGAGAAGTAAGTCAGAAAGAGAAAGATAAATATCATATTCTAATACATATATATAGAATCTAGAAAAATGGTACTGAAGAATTTATTTACAGGGTAGCAATGGAGAAACATGGAACAACAGACTGGTTTCAAATAGGAAAAGGAGTACATCAAGGCTGTATATTGTCACCCTGCTTATTTAACTTCTATGCAGAGTACATCATGAGGAATACTGGGCTGGATGAAGCACAGGCTGGAATCAAGATTGCCTGGAGAAATATCAATAACCTCAGATATGCAGATGACACCACCCTTATGGCAGAAAGTGAAGAGGAGCTAAAAAGCCTCTTGATGAAAGTGAAAGAGGAGAGCGAAGAAGTTGGCTTAAAGCTCAACATTCAGAAAACAAAGATCATGGCATCTGGTCCCATCATTTCATGAGAAATAGATGGGGAAAGAGTGGAAACAGTATCAGACTTTATTTTTGGGGGCTCCAAAATCACTGCAGATGGTGACTGCAGCCATGAAATTAAAAGGTGCTTGCTGCTTGGAAGGAAAGTTATGACCAATCTAGACAGCATATTGAAAAGCAGAGATATTACTTTGCCAACAAAGGTCAGTCTAGTCAAGGCTATGGTATTTCCAGTGGTCATGTATGGATGTGAGAGTTGGACTATGAAGAAAGCTGAACACCGAAGAATTGATGCTTTTGAACTGTGGCGTTGGAGAAGACCCTTGGACTGCAAGGAGATCCAACCAGTCCATCCTAAAGGAGATCAGTCCTGGGTGTTCATTGGAAGGACTGATGCTGAAGCTGAAACTCCAATACTTTGGCCACCTCATGCGAAGGGTTGACTCATTGGAAAAGACCCTGATGCTGGGAGGGATTGGGGGCAGGAGGAGAAGGGGACAACAGAGGATGAGATGGTTGGATGGCATCACCAACTCGATGGACATGAGTTTGGGTGAACTTCGGGAGTTGGTGATGGACAGGGAGACCTGGCGTGCTGCGATTCATGGGGTGGCAAAGAGTCAGACACGACTGAGCAACTGAACTGAGGGGAGAAACAGACATAGAGAATAGACTTATGGACATGGGGAGAGGGGAGGAGAGGGTGGGATGTGTGGAAAAAGTAACATGGAAACTTACATTGCCGTATGTAAAATAGATAGCCAATGGGAATTTGCTGTATGGCTCAGGAAACTCAAACAGGGGCTCTGTATCATAGAAGGGTGGGATGGGGAGGGAGCTGGGAGGGAGGTTCAAAAGGGAGGGGATATATGAGTACATATAGAGAAGGCAATGGCCACCCACCCCAGTACTCTTGCCTGGAAAATCCCATGGATGGAGGAGCCTGGTGGGCTGCAGTCCATGGGATCGCAAAGAGTCAGACACGACTGAGCGACTTCACTTTTCACTTTTCACTTTCATGCATTGGAGAAGGAAATGGCAACCCAGTCCAGTGTTCTTGCCTGGAGGATCCCAGGACAGGGGAGCCTGGTGGGCTGCCGTCTATGGGGTCCGCACAGAGTCGGACACGACTGAAGCGACTTAGCAGCAGTAGCAGCAGCATGGCTGTTTCATGTAGGTTTGACAGAAAACAAAGCAATTATCCTTCATTTAAAATAATTGATTACTTAATTAAAAAAAAACAAGATATGTAATTCATAGCTGTCTGTTTTCTACAAATTCCAGCTAAAGTAACTTTCTCCTCTTTAACTTCTCTCTTAGGTCTCACTTCCCTCACTTGTTACTTTTGCACCTACCTCTATCTCTTCTTCTCCCTCCTTTCCCACAACACCCATACACACACACACACAAGTGTACTTTTCTGCATTGCAATGCTTGCCCCCACATCACCACGACACCACATCTAACTGATGCTGTTGATCTTAACAACATCAGCCTATATAACTGTTCAAACTAACCCAGCACATTGGTCTCTTGTGAGTACCACCCTGTACCAAGCAAGTACCCCCTCTACACATCCCTTCCAGGTCCAAGCTCCAAGGAGATGGCAGAGTACACACTGTTATCTGACAACTCAACCATGGAATAATTACAATTCAAGCAGGCACCATGTTTTTAGAAACAAATTTGACACAGAAAGATTAAAGTAACAACAGCAACACTAATATTAAGTGTAATAATGATGATTATAATAAACCCTACCCCACTAATACTAATTTTATTTTGCATATTTAATTTTACAAAATTGAATACACTGCTGCTGTTGCTGCTGCTGCTGCTGCTAAGTTGTTTCAGTCCTGTCTGACTCTGTGCGACCCCATAGACGGCAGCCCACCAGGCTCCCTCATCCCTGGGATTCTCCAGGCAAGAACACTGGAGTGGGTTGCCATTTCCTTCTCCAGCGCATGAAAGTGAAAAGTGAAAGCGAAGTTGCTCAGTCATGTCCGACCCTCAGTGACCCCATGGATGCAGCCTTCCAGGCTCGTCCATCCATGGGAAGAATACACTGCACGTACACGTTAATTTTACTTTTGTCTTTTTCCACTTAAAACTATGCTAAACATTTTCACATATTTCCACATAGTCTTAACATTTCATTTTTATGCTGACTGCACAAGACTTTTACCTAAAATTCATCTAATTTTGTCATCAGTAATGTTAGCTGTATATCTTATCTATTCTAAGACTACCCTGCTTAATTGCTTAACTTAATATATAATAAAGATAAATATGTTGTTAGTCATTTGGTTGTGTCTGACTCTTTGTGACCCCTAGACTACAGACCACCAGGCTCCTCTGTCCTGGAATTCTCCAAGAAGAATACTGGAGTGGGTTGCCATTCCTTTCTCCAGGGGATCTTCCCAACCCACAGATCAAACTTGGGTCTCCTGTATTGCAAACAGATTCTTTACCATCTGAGCCACCAGGAAAGCCCAAAGATAAATAAAATATATCAAAATAGTAATAAATAGCTGTTCCAGGGGACAGGACACTGGGTGATTTTTCTTTCTGTTTTTGTACTTCCTAAATTTTCTATAATATGCAATAGAAAGTTTTTATTTTAAAACTTTATTTAATAATAATATTACTTATCAAGTATTTACTATATAGCAGGCACTCTTCTAAATCAATATGTAATATTCCACCTTCTAACGTTTAATCCTATAAACTTTATCTTAAAAATACTAAAAATAAAAACTTCTAAAAAACAGATACTATTACTACCACCATTTTACAAATGAGAAACTAAGGCCCAGAGCAATTAAGGAAATTGCAAAATGTTGCAGAGCCAATAGGCAGAGTAGCAAGAATTTTAACTCAGTTCAACCCCGGAGTCTCACTCTTGCCCTATATGCTGTATTTTTTTTGATGAGTATGCTCTCTAAATATATTTAAGGCTTAACCATTTTTAAATAGCCCACTAACTAGCTTCATGTTGCAATGGGACTTCGTTATGTCTTTGCCACTTTGAGATTGCGAAGTGCCCAATGTAGAACCATCTTTATCATCTTCACCACCACCACTACCATCATCATCACTATCAGTTGTAATACCACCATCGGTTAAAGCCCTTTATTAAGCTTTTAGCATGTGCAGAATACTATACAAAGCACTTGGGGAAATACAAAGTATGTAAAACACATGTTCATTACTCTTGAGAATACCAGAGCTAGTCTGAAAACAGCTTCAAAATCAAAAGGAAGGAAGGAAGGATCCCTGAAATATGAATTGAGAATTTACATACATATCTGGAACTTATAGGCAATGGCAACCCACTCCAGTACTCTCGCCTGGACAATCCCATGGATGGAAGAGCCTGGTAGGCTGCATTCCATGAGGTCGAGAAGAGTTGGACACGACTGAGCGACTTCACTTTCACTTTTCATTTTCATGCCTTGGAGAAGGAAATGGCAACCCACTCCAGCGTTCTTGCCTGGAGAATCCCAGGGATGAGGGAGCCTGGTGGGCTGCCATCCATGGGGTCACACAGAGTTGGACACGACTAAAGCGAGTTAGCAGCAGCAGCAGGCAAATGAAAATTTCTTCTACCTAAAATATGAAAATAATTTAAGATAATGAATGAATAATGAAGCATTTTATTTATTTAGGATAATTGCCTCAGATTCCCATTCCATCTTACATATATAAAGTTTAACAAAAGAAAAAAATGAAGGTCAAAGTCAGCTGCATATATCACACAATTCCTTTGGGATATTTTCACCCTGGATCACAATATTCCCTAGTTCTATGCCAAATTAAAAATAACTGTTTTCATATGCAATATGTAATTGTATACAACAAGTTTAATGAAATAAGATTCTGACCCTTTATCTTCCAAAATATTCTAAATATCATTAACAAAAGGAAGTTTCTAGTTCTGATCAGTAGGTTGCAAGTCTAAAGCTGAGTAATGGCTCTGCCAATCTATTCAAATGAATAGACTGAATAGTGCTTGGCTTACATAACCTTTCTGGCATTTTTGAAACTCACCTGTTTATTTGATATAATACACTAAAGTGTGTTAGTCACTCAGTCATGCCCAACTCTTTGCAACCCCATGGACTATGGCCCCTCAGACTCCTCTGTCATGGGATTTTCTTCAGGCAAGAATCCTGGAGTAGGTTGCCATGCCCTCCTCCAAGGTGTCTTCCAGACCCAGGGATCAAACCCAGGTCTCCTGCATTGCTAGCAGATTCTTTACAGTCTGAGCCACCAGGTAGCCTTCCTGCTAAAAGTAAATGTATATTTTGAAGAAAAGCCTTCTACTTTGTACAAACTAATATTTTTAAAGATTTTATATATGTACATTTACCAGGCTGCTCAGGTGGAAAAGAATCTGCCTGAAGTGCAGAAGACCCAGGTTCAATCCATGGGTCAGGAACATCCCTTTGAGAAGGGCATGGCAACCCACTCAGTATTCTTGCCTGGAGAATTCCCTGGACAGAGGAGCCTGGAGGGTTACAGTTGATGGGGTCACAGAGTCAGACACAACTAACTAACAAATACTTCCACTTTTCACCTTCAAATAAATACTAAAGCCAAACTAAAATAAGGCTTAGAAGATGACCTTAGGAAACTATTTTAGCAAATAATAAAAATAATTTGTTGGCAGTATATAAATTGTACATAAAATGTTTTTCTGAAACACTTGGAGGTGCTTAATTATGATTTGTAGTCTCAAGCACTTTAAATATCTTCATGACATCTTGTTTAGACTATTAAATTATTTGGCAATCCTTCTATCATAAATACAAAAGTAAACTTCACGAATTTGGAACCCACAGCATCCAATTAAATTAAATGTCTTCAGATTAGAGTAAAATTTCAATCACATGAGACTTCTTCATCATTCTCAACTCTGACTGTGTAGGTATCCTTGACCTTGATTCTAGTGAAACCTCCTTAAGTGGAGTAGATTTATTTTCCTTTTATATCTGCTAAGCATTCCTTTTGATTTTTCCTGACAATTTGTTTTTTACTGTGACTTTAATCTTCATCAGTCCATTCAGCCAGTTTCTTATTTATTCTATTTATAAATTCCAACAAAATAATGTCTTTCATGTTTTTTAAATATTAAAATTTAGTGATGCTCTTAATTTAACAAGTTTCCTTTCTGTGAAAAACTGAAGGTTTTTAGAGAAATATTCAACCTTACATACTCACTTATTTTTTAATAATTTTTAAAAAGTGGGGAAGGCTTCCCGGGTGGCTCAGTGGTAGAGAATCCACCTGCCAATGCAGAAGACATGGGTTCGACCCCTGGTCCAGGAAGATTCCACATGCTGCAGAGCAACTAGGCCCGTGCACTGCAACTATTGAACCTGTGCTCTAGACCCTGGGAGCCACATCTACTGAGTTCACTCGCCATAACGACTGCAGCCTGCGTGCTCTAGAGCCCATGCTCTGCAACAAGAGAAGCCACTGCAATGGGAAGTCCATGCACCGCAACTAGAGAGCAGCCCCTGCTCACTGCAGCTAGAGAAAGCCCACACAGTAATGAAGACCCAGTACAACCAAAAATAAATAAATCAAATTCCTTTTGTTCAAGTCTGTTGGCCTCCATTAAGTCTAGGAAACATGACTTATCATACGAGAATAAAGTTGAAAAATAAAAACAAAAGAAGTTCAGGGTTCACAATTACCCTTTAGATAAAGTCTTAGTATTTCGTTTAGTATTTAGAGTCCATAAACTGGCCCCTGATCTCTCTTCCTAATCTTACCTTCCACTCAATCTCAAAACAGTACTCTCTTCAGGGTTTAAGTTCAAGCCATTATTCCAGGATCCTCAACTGTGAAACAGGTTAATAATCTTTGTTTTTGCTAGTTGTAGAATTTAAAGTAAATTAAGCACGAACCTTAGCAGCAAGCACGAACCTACCTAGCGTGGAAGCAAAGAGCTGTCACACAGAGTTGGGCCTAAATCTCAGAATACTGTTCATGGTAACATTAATCTCCAAGCCTCAGTTCCCTCATCTGTAAAACAGAATTATACCACTAAATAGGGTTCAACATAAAGCACTTAGCACAGAAGCTGGGACAGGCTAAATGTAGACACACATTATACATGAAAAAATGAATGCTGCTATCCTCCACATAAAGCAAGAGAAACAGACAGAGACTTCCAGGGATTCAGTTTAAATCCACTGAGATGAGCTCATCTCTCCCAACCAGAGAAAACAGGCTCTTAGAAGGCAGAGGCAAAGCGACTTCACTGGAATTGAAGTTTCAAAATTTATTCCGGAGCTCAGCTTTGCACAAAATAGCTGATCTGAAATCTGGCTTCCCGTGTGTACTGGGTTTTGGCACAGTTAAACCTGAACAGTCAGGTACCTTGGTCAAAGATGGCCTGGCCAATTACATTAAACAATACTCAGATACAGATTAAACCATTTAGAAAATTGACGAGGGCATTTCTTATCTTTATCAGACCTCCTACCCCAGGTCACCTCTCCATAGAGAATGAGAAATGACAAAAGTAAGTAAAGTAAAAGGTACCTCCTTGTTTGCTTGAAATAAATAAGAAACATTAAATTCACCAGTTTTTATGTTTAGAATAAAAAACTTAAGAGTTTCTGTGGTAAACACAATGTACTCTTAAAATGGGAAATTCTTTCCCTCTTAAAGTCCCAGGAGATAGACACTGGGTATCAAGAAGCCCAAGAATAAATAAGCAGCTGGTCAACTGAGGGAGGAAAGAGTCCGAGGAAAAGAAAGCATCCAAGGGGAGGAGAAAGAGGGACCAGAAGAGGAAAAAGGGAGACGAAATGACCGTGGAAGAAATAATAAGTTCATCTGAGAAAGAGGTGAACTCCTGATGCTGAGGAATCAGGTCCAACAGAGAAAGGAAAGAAAATAAAACACCCAGGGTCCAGACCTGAGCACGTTCACATTTGTAATTATGACTCACATATCTCGGATGAGGAAAATAAACAGGGACTAAATAAACTCTACAGAGTGATTAGCCCCCAAATTCGGCCAAGTCTCCCAAAATGTAAGAAAAAAGAAGGCAAAGACAATAACCCACTACATTTTGTCATTTGACCCTCACTAGGTCTTTATCTCATCTGCAATATGTCACTGAGAAGGGTTTGAATCAAATACGGTTGTGGGAGGACGCACCTCAGCCTCATGCAGGCAGACAGGATCATTCCTTGTTCATCTTTGTCCTCTTGAGCAGCAGCTTACACATAATAGCTACCTCATGAAGGTTAGTTGAATTTAATTGAATAAACTACGTATTACTAAAGAGTGTCCATATTCAATTTTTTTTTAATCACAAAAAAGGCTTTAGATATGGCAAACTCTCACCTTCCAATCAAGGACCCCAGAAAACATCCAACAACCTCTCCTGCCTCTGGCACCGAGCCATGACTGCTGATGCCATCAGAATAAATAAAATTAACAGAATTCTTCGTATTAATAAAACAGATGCAGGGAAACCATGCTCTATTTTCTAAACCCTTAACTGTATGTGATGCTTTATATACTTGATTATTTTCATATGATTCTATGTCTGGTTCTTCAATGTGACTTGTGGCTTTTTAAGTCTTTTTTTCCTTTCATGTATCCCCTAGGCAGACTTGCAAACTCTAGGGGTTCAATAAGTGTGTCTAGATAGTAACAGCCTAACATAGAATTTAGAAATGTGTTCTCGCTGTTGGCTTTTTTAAAAGTTATATTAGTACCCTCATTCTGCAAGTGGTTCTGGCAATTAACCACTTTTAAACTACAGGAAAGAATTGAGTAGATGAGGTTGATAAATAGTTGAGTCTTTTTATTGTCCTTGTTTAGGCTCTCCTTATCTCTTGTTTGGATAAGCTCCTTACCTGGTTCCTCTGCCCACAGCATCTTCCCTTCAACTCATCCTTTACACTGCTGCCAGGATGGTGTCTGTAAAACAACTTAGTTCAGGCCACTGTCCTCCTCAGAAAACTTTAATGGGTTTCTCTCACCTGCAGAATAAAAGCTCCAATGACCTTGTATATGGCATTCAAGATATTCCAGCGCTCCACACTGCCCTTTTTCCCTACCTCTTAACTCTATACATCTGCCCCAAATTCCCAGCTCAAGTGACCAAGAGCCAAGTATATTGCATTTTCAAGCCTCATTACCATGTTCATTCCATTTTTCCAACCTAGGTTGCCCTCTTTGTTCTTCATCTACCAAAATCCAACTTATCCTCTAAGACTCAAGCTAAGTCTCACCTCTCTGTAAGACAACCACAGAGATCCCCAAGTACAATTAATTATTCTTCTTCTGAGGTCCCAGTGTATTCAGTTCAGTCACTCAGTCATGTCCGACTCTGCAACCCCATGAATCACAGCACGCCAGGCCTCCCTGTCCATCACCAACTCCCAGAGTTCACTCAGACTCACATCCTTCAAGTCAGTGATGCCAGCCAGCCATCTCATCCTCTGTCATCCCCTTCTCCTCCTGCCCCCAATCCCTCCCAGCATCAGTCTTTTCCAATGAGTCAACTCTTCGCATCAGGTGGCCAAAGTACTGGAGTTTCAGTTTTAGCATCATTCCTTCCAAAGAAATCCCAGGGCTGATCTCCTTCAGAAGGGATTGGTTGGATCTCCCTGTAGTCCAAGGGACTCTCAAGAGTCTTCTCCAATACCACAGTTCAAAAGCATCAATTCTTCACCACTCAGTCTTCTTCACAGTCCAACTCTCACATCCATACATGACCACTGGAAAAACCATAGCCTTGACTAGGCGGACCTTAGTCGGTAAAGTAATGTCTCTGATTTTGAATATGCTATCTAGGTTGGTCATACCTTTCCTTCCAAGAAGTAAGCGTCTTTTAATTTCATGGCTGCCATCACCATCTGCAGTGATTTTGGAGCCCCCAAAAATAAAATCTGACACTGTTTCCACTGTTTCCCCATCTATTTCCCACGAAGTGATGGGACCAGATGCCATGATCTTCGTTTTCTGAATGTTGAGCTTTAAGCCAACTTTTTCACTCTCCTCTTTCACTTTCATCAAGAGGCTTTTTAGCTCCTCTTCACTTTCTGCCATAAGGGTAGTGTCATCTGCATATCTGAGGTGATTGATATTTCTCCCGGCAATCTTGATTCCAGCTTGTGTTTCTTCCAGTCCAGCGTTTCTGATAATGTACTCGACAGTATACAGCCTTGACGTACTCCTTTTCCTATTTGAAACCAGTCTGTTGTTCCATGTCCAGTTCTAACTGTTGCTTCCTGACCTACATACAGATTTCTTAAGAGGCAGGTTAGGTGGTCTGGTATGCCCATCTCTTTCAGAATTTTCCACAGTTTATTGTGATCCACACAATCAAAGGCTTTGGCAAAGTCAATAAAGCAGAAGTAGATGTTATACACCACTAATAAATACTTATTTTCTATGAATTTCTCTCATGGTTGGATGTATAATGGTTATCTTTGCTACTAGTCTAGAAGTTCCTTGAAAGCAAGGAATAAGGAATTTTTTTTAACGTTAACATTATATTTTACTTAGCGTATTCAAAAAATTATCATTGTAGCATCTAATCAATATTGAGAACATTACTAGTGAGACATTTTTCTTTTCATATTGAGTCTTCAAAATCAGGTATTTTATAGTTGAGGCACTTTTTTTGACAGTAGGATATACTTTATATGGTAGTAAATTTTAATATAAAGTACATTTATTGTGAAAACAATATTATATTAACATTGATTTTTTAATGTAAATAAAAAGCCCACTCCATAATGTCCATATTTATGCATCTATTTTCATGTTTTGTTTGTTCTAATTTTATGTGTCATATGGTTCTCTTTAGCTCAGCTGGTAAAGAGTCTCCTTGCAATACGAGTAATCCCAGTTTGATTCCTAGGTCAGGAAGATTCCCTGGACAAGGGATAGGGAAACCACTCCAGTATTCTTGGGCTTCCCTGGTGGCTCAGATGGTAAAGAATTCACTCCAAAAGTGGGAGACCTGCATTCAATCCCTGGGTTGGGAAAATCCCCTGGAGAAGGGAATGGCTACCCACTCCAGTATTCTTGCCTGGAGAATTCCATGGACAGAGGAGCCTGGTGGCGTACAGTCCGCAGGGTCACAAAGAGTCAGACATGACTGAGAGACTTGACACACACATGGTTCTCTCACTTAACATATAAATATTTCTCTTCATTTTTATATAATATTAATACTTCATACCTCTATTTTACCATCATAATATTTATTTTACCAGGATGTTCAAATATAATATTTGTGGAATGTTTAGGCCATAAGGATATTGTTTTCACTTTTTCAGGACTATAAACAATGCTCAAAAGGACCTCTTCAGCATATTTTTCTTCTTTACATTACTCCCCTAGAATAAATTCCCTGGCTCAAGAAGAAAAAATTTGAGCCTTCTTAATATATATTGTTATATTGATTTGTAAGAAGATCACAACAAAACAACCCAACAAAAAAAAACAAAGAGATTTACTATTTTCATGTATTTCCTTCACAGGGGTGAGTCCAAGGTCTTGCGCAGAGATTGATAAATGAAAATGAATGAGTGAATCAATGACCGAGCATGGCCTTGGAACCATCAGCAGTTCCTTAAGCAATGGAGTGAGACACTGGAAGTTTCTGATGGAACAGTTGGCTCAGCCCTTTCAGAGGTGAAAGTGCAAATCTGAGAGCTTAACTGACAATGTATATTCTGTTCAAAATGACAGAAAGGTGTCCCTTGGTGAAGATGATGTCACATCCTTTGGCCTGGGCTCCTTAAATATTAAATGACAGAAGTCTGTTTTCCCTTCCTTCTGCATCAGTGCCCAGCACATGGGAGATACTCAGTGAACACTCATCCCAGCTTCTCCCTGGGCCTGAAGCCCAGTTGGCAGTGATGCTCAGACCAAGTGGTTCTGTGTGTAGGGCCCAAGGTTTTCCTCAACAGGTCAGGATCCCAGTGCCAGGCACTGACACGGAGGCTGCAGAACAGAGAAGCTGCACAGAAATGAAGGTGTTAAGAAAGTGATGGAGAGTGTGGGGAAGACCAGGGCAGGTGGACAACAGATAGCAAACACTAACAGAGGTTCCTTGGTGAGGGCTGATGTGCTGTGGGACCTTCCACTTGGAAGCTGACAGCTATGCCTGGCTCCTGAGCACACTTCCTGTGGACTCTCTTGGCAAGCCAAGGACTTGGATGTCAGCTTAAGCCAAGCCTTCCCTTGCTAGAACCAAATATATTTGTCACCATGTGGGAAATTACATTTGTTTTCAACCACTCGCCATACTTGCCAGTGTGAGCCTTGGTGAGTAAAAAGGGGATTGAGGGGAAGGTTGGAGAAACGGAATGTCTTTAACTCTCTTGCTGTGTTAACATGGTGTGGTGATTTTAGGAGTATTTATTTTAGCAATCTTGAAATCGATGTGACATAAGACAGGATTTCCACCAGGACAGTGCCAAGTGAAATCATGATCATTTTAAGATCAGGGTGATCAGGGGATTCACAACCATATGGCACCATGGATAAGAAGCTTAGGCTCTCTGCCCAGTTAACCCAATCTGAGTGTAAAAGGGAAAGAGTAACTCCTATTCTAGACTCTAGAATTTTGACTATAAGTAATTAAATTTACAAGAAACAAACACCCTATTAAACAGCGCCACAACTCCCTGATTATGGGGGAGTGACCACTCCTGCTTCCTCCAAACAGGCCTGGAAAATAGATCCTCATGAGGCGACAGAAAGGAAGACGCTTAACAGAACTCATGATCAAAGTATCTAGCTGCCTGTTTGGGGAAGCTGTCCAAGCTGTGTTTACCAACCCCCTGCCTCCCTTCCTCCTAAACACAGAGGAAAAACAAAGTAGAATCCTGAAGTGCATTTCAGAAAACTCTGTGCAAATTTCAGGCATAAAATTAGGGGCAGTCAGAGCTATCGAAACAATCAAGTGACTAGGTCAAGATGGATGCTGACACACAAGCCCAGGAAACATAGGGGACAAGATCCATCATGTAAGGGGTAGAAAACAGAGGCCTCTTAAATATTCTGACTGATATTTCCCTTAAACCTTTCAGAGCTATATATTTAGATGAGTGTTCTCCCTCCTGTTAAGGAAAACAAGTCATCTATAAAAATAGCTGCAGGAGGCAGCAGGGGGAGGTAAGTTCTCTAAGATTTATATGTAATATGGGTTTGATGCACAGAAGAGGGAGACTTTCCTGACTGAGGAAGTGGAGATGACTTCACAGTAGGGGTGAAGGGGCACACGGACAGTACCTTCAAGGATTCTGACAATTAGAGGTGCGCTTGAAGGGCATTCAAGGAAAAGAAAACAGTGTGAATAAAGGCGTAGAGACAATTCAGATTGGTTGATGGGGAAGGTTTGTGAGTTATGAGAGTAATGGAGAATTAGAATGGAAAGGGGAGCTGGGATCCAATCATGAAAGGCCTTTAGTACAATAAGACTTGAACACAAGAAGCTCAGGCTGTACTCAGGAAGCACTATGGAATCATTGAAGGATTGTGGGCAGTAAAGCCATAAAACCTATGAGTTTTTTTGATTGGTTGATTGTTTTTTTATTTTCCAGGCAAAAAGGCAGGGAAAGAGATTAGCTCAGGAAGGAGAAGAAGGAAGAAAGACCCTTTAGGAGACGATTGCAATAATTTGGTGAAAGGGGATGATGGTTCAAACCACAGAAATAGAAACAGCTGGTGATGCTACTGACACTGATGGTCTAAATAAGCAAAGAGAACTTTGAAGTGATTAAATCAAGCAGAACTGTCAGTATGAGCATCTGAGTGGGACCAAAAATGTTTTTGCTGTTCATGCAACTAAAAGACAAAAGTCCACAGCGACTGGTCTTCTGAAAGGCTGACATGGCTATTCATGGAAAGGCCACGTATCCACTCTCTGTTGGGAAAACAGGAATTCTGGAAGCATCTTCAAACGTAAAGCATAAGAAATGTATTAAGAAACAGATGGATAAATAAAGAAATATTCTAGAATTCACAAAAGAGGACATATCAGTGACCTATCAGTTCAGTTCAGTTGCTCAGTCATGTCCGACCCTTTGTGACCCCATGGACTGCAGCACGCCAGGCCTCCCTGTCCATCACCAACTCCCAGAGTCCACCCAAACCCATGTCTATTGAGTTGGTGATGCCATCCAACCATCTCATCCTCTGTCGTCCCCTTCTTCTCTTGCCCCCAATCCCTCCCAGCATCAGGGTCTTTTCAAATGAGTCAGCTCTTTGCATCAGGTGGCCAAAGTACTGGAGTTTCAGCTTCAACATCAGTCCTTCCAATGAACACCCAGGACTGATCTCCGTTAGGATGGATTGGTTGGATCTCCTTGGAGTTCAAGGGACTCTCAAGAGTCTTCTCCAACACCACAGTTCAAAAGCATCAATTCTTCGGTGCTCAGCTTTCTTTATAGTCCAACTCTCACATCCATACCTATAACATTTTTTAAAAATATAAACCTCATTGCCACCAATATTGATTCCTTATTGCCTTCCAGAATAAACCTAGGGACAGTGGTTTCCCCAGCTCTGAGCATATGGGGTGGGTACAGGAATAAAAGAAAAAAGGAGGAGGGAGAATGTCAAGGGGAGAAGGGGGCTAAAGCTGACTCAGACAGGCTAAGGGAGCCCAATGAGAATAGTTAAAATTTTAAAAAGTGTGCATCGTACTCTGGGCTCACAATGTTTGTATTCAGTTACTAGTAAGACTATATTCGGACTCTTACAGGCACGCCTCTCGTGACATTACAGACTGGTATAGAAGGTTTCATGTAGAATGTGAAATAAACTGTTAAATACTCAGAAAATAAAATCTCCTATTTTACACATGGCAAAATATATGTGGGTGTGTGTGTATATATATGTATGTGTGGGGGGTGTGTGTGTGTATGTATATATGATCCCCTGGAGAAGGGATAGGCTACCCACTCCAGTATTCTTGGGCTTCCCTGGTGCCTCAGATGGTAAAGAATCCACCTGCAATGCGGGAGACCTGGGTTCAATCCCTGGGTTGGGAAGATCCCCTGGAGGAGGGCATGGCAACCCATTCCAGTGTCTTGCCTAGAGAATCCCCATAGACAGAGGAGCCTGGAGGGCTACAGTCCATGGAGTCATAAAGAGTCGGACACGATTGAGTGACTAAGCACAGCATGTGTATGTGTATGTATATATATATATACACAGGTGGCTTCCCAGGTGGCTCTAGTTGATAAAGAACCTGCCTGACAAGTCAGGAGACTTAAAAGTCATGGGTTTGATCCCTGAGTCAGGAGGATCCCTTGGAGAAGGAAATAGCCACCCTCTCCAGTATTCTTGCCTGGAGAATCCCATGGACAGTGGACCCTGGCAGGCTACAGTCCATGGGGTTGCAAAGAGTTGGACACACACACACACATACATACATACACACACATACACACATACACATACACACCATACACACACACACACACATATGAACTGTGCTAACAACAAAGCAAAATAAATAGAAAGATAATATTTCTTACCTATCAATATTTCAAAGATTTAAAAAGTTTTTCAATACAATTTAAATCAAAAGTTTGAAACTGTTCATACTCTTCAGCTCAGTAATTCTATCTCTAGGAAATGATGCTAAGGAAATAGTAATTGATATTTGTAAACACTGTTTGTTTATATTATTCAAAATTGGAAGTAACCCAAAAGTCTATACTTAGAATAACTTTTAGTTTATCTGTACACTGAAACACCATGTAGCCATTTAAAAGTATGCTGCAAAACACTATGCAGTGGCTTGTAAACTGGTTTGTTATACATTAACTGGAAAATTTGTGAACAAAACAGTATATGAACTACAATATTGTTTTGAAAAATATATAATCTATGATTGAAATATATACCACAACCATGGCTAAAGTTAACCATGCTTATCTCTGAGGGGTAAAGTAATGACTGATAGTTATTTCTTTTTATCTTTTTAAATGAAGTTTCTATAACAAACATTTACTACTATAATAAGAAAAAGAGATATTTGAAAAGCTGAACTGGTTGATGGGCCTCATCACTGTTATTACTGTAACAGGTATTTATTGAGCCTCTACTACGGGCCAGGCAATACTCCTGCTATTGCAGGACTTCTCATTTAGAAGAGTTCATTTTGATTGTTTAGTCAGTTAAAGTGGAGAAGATAAGTACACTTAAATCAAGATTCTGTCCGTTGCAAGAAACAACATCCACTTCAAATAAGGTTTAGCAGAAAAGAAAATTCAGGAGTTCATGAAACTGAAGTTCATGGGTAACCAACTTCACACACAGCTAGATCATGTGGAACCTTTAGAACTTGTTATCTCATGAAATTTCAGCCCGCTTTTTCCTTTGTGATCACTTCAGCATCAGTCTAGCTCTCCTGGCATTGTTACAATGGCTGTCTACAACTCCAGACTTATGTGCAGTGTCCCCAACAACTCCAACAAAAATAGAAACTACTTTTTCAATAATTAAAAAAAAAAAAAAGATTGAGTCCGGTTGGTTCTAACAGGATCATGTGCTGGCCCCTGAACCAGTCACCATGGCCTGAGAAGCATAATGCTCCGATCCACCAATCCTAGGTTCATGTAACCTCTGTTGGAAATAGACTGAGAGTAGAGGAGAGATTGTCCCTGCCCCCCGCCCAAAGAATCATGGTGCTGTTACCAGAATAAGGCATGAATGCTGAACCAGTATTAAAAAAATAAAAATTGAGATGTCTACTAGGGCCTTATAGTAGAGACAAGATGAACAGGTAGGAGTCCTGGCTTCAAAGGGTGAAACTTCATCCAAAACACCAAGCTGCATTTTGACACTGTTATTTGATGAAGCAAAGGATATGAATATCACCAGAAAAATATACTTTCAGGCTCATATTCTCCCAAATGTAGATATATTTTGAAAACATCCTTACTTACATGTATCAATACATTTTGCCATAAGAATTCTGATCTCACAGTATAGATGTGAGATCTGTACACAGTACAAATAAACAGAGAATCAAGCATGTTAGACATCTACTCATCTGAGAGATGATGTGAGAGGGACCCAAAGTCTTGTTGCTACCTAACAAGGTAATAGAGATTTAAAGTGAAAAATACCTTACCCATCTCTCCAGTCTCAGCATTGCTGCACCTTGAGGACACAGCCCATATAACTCTGGCCACCAATAACCCTTCAGATTTTTAAGATTTCACTGTGAATGAAGAACACTTAAAGCTTTAATAGGCCAGCTCATAAACGCCTCACTTTTGTTCTGGCTGAAGATTAAACAGTGCCTATCCATAGGGATAACTAGCTAAGTGGCAACATATGTCCCTCAAAGCTCACTTTGAATAAGTTCTCCCTTTATCAATTATTTTTCATAAGTATTTTAACGCTTCAAAGCTCACACTTAATACTAAGAAACCAGGCCTGCCAAATACATTCACAGTAGAAGATCTGTCACTCTATACCCAGATCTACCCCCTGTTAAACTTGTCTCTCCATAACTGGGACTAAGACCAATGTTCAAATCTAGGACTTGGTTACAGGGAAGGCACTGGGTTTTGGGAATAAGATCAAGATTTAGTAAGTGGGACTGGGCGCAAGATCAGAACTGGTCCAGTAGAAAGTCTGATTTGATGCTGAGTAAATGAATCTAAGTCACTGCCATTAATAGCTTCCTTGCCACTCGTGCACTTGGTCAAAAGACTCTATAAGCAGCTGTATCTATGATTCCATGGCTCAGGGACTTCCTCCAGCTTCCACCTCCCATTCTTTATTTTGAACCCTATTGTTTTGGTTTGGTTTCCCTGGTTCCTTCCTGTTTCCTTGAACTTGGATTTCCCCTCTTTGCCTATTCTCTTTGGGTTGATAACAGAGTTGCCTGGCTTTCCGTGCTCCATCTTGGACCTTCAATGACATGCTCTGCAGCCCTTGGCTAGTTCTTCCTACCCTTCCCTGAACCCAGCCACGGCAATTCCAGCTGGGCTGGGAGCAGCCTGTGTCCAGTGGCCTGGCTCCTTGCTTGCCTGGGAAGAGAGATGAGACACTGAGTTCTCTTAAATGGAGCTACTGTGTCTCTTAAGTCTAAGATGAGGACTGTATCCATCTTCATCAGGGTAACTTGGTGACAAATGCTAACTGAGCACTTACTATGTGCCAGGCACTACCCTAGGTGCTGAAAATACAGCAGAGCATGAAACAAGCTGTCTGATCTCAGGCAGTTTTGATTTTATATAGACAGTGGGAAAGACAAATGTATGAACAATTGAGACAAAGTAATAATAACCACAAACCAGGTTGGGACTTGCAACTGTGCTAAAATGAAAATTAAACAGAATGGCACAGAGAGGTTCTGGGTGATTAGGAAAGACCCCTTGAGGAGAAAGAATGAGTGACAAGAAGGAGCTAGCCTTGGGAAGATCTGGAGGAAGAGAGCCTTGAAGGAGAGAGGGCAACAGATACAAAGCCCATGAGGCAGGAATGAGCTTGGCATCTTACAGGGATGGAAAAAAGACCAGCGAGGCAAGAGCCACAAAATTGACAAATAATTTGCTTGAAACGTCAAAGTGGGCTTAAAAAGTCAGGTTGAAAACATGACAAGTTTTCCTCCCAATTCAACTAGATTTGCAACATAAATAAAATGCATAATTGTACATGTTTGTCACAAATCTTATTGGCAGTTCTGGTAAATAAATGTAGGACCCGTTGAGTCTCCTTGACGCCTATCACAACTGTGAACACAGCCTCCGATAACATTGTTTTGTCACTTTTCACTCCCACCAGCAAAGAAGACAGATAAATGGTTTCCTGAGACAAATGGCCCTGTCTCCAGGGCCCGGGGCTCTGAAGGAAGGAGACGCGAACCTTGGAACATTTCTCAGGGTGGCTCCGTGAAGAGTTCATGGCCACGAGCTCTCTGAGTCTGCTGCAGAAAGAGCTGCTGCATTAATTGTTCTGAAAAATTACATGGTGTTTGCAGTCCATTAAAATTTCAAAAGACTTATGAAATCAATACCAGACTAAGTACATGCCACTGCAATGTGCAACAGAAAATCCCTGATTATAACAATAATAGAGATTTAAAGTGAAAAATACCTTATGTTTTGCCTGTATCTCACCACAGTGCCCTGAACAAGACAAAAATTGTCCTTTCTGGGAGTGAATTCTCATGCAGGTAACATTCTTTCCAGGTGTAACAGCTGTGGAGAATTAAATCATGCATTGCGTGCTAAGTCTCTTCAGTCGTGTCCGACTCTGTGCGACCCCATGGACTATAACCCGTCAGACACCCCTGTCCATGGGATTCTCCGGGCAAGAATACTAGAGTGGGTTGTCATGACCTCCTCCAAGGGATCTTCCTGACCCAGGAATCGAACCCACGTCTCTTACATCTCCTGCATTGGCAAGTGAGTTCTTTAACACTAGCGTCACCTGGAAAACCCAACTGAATCATATCCCCCCAGAAGTTCATGTTCAGCCAGAGCCTCAGAATGTGATCTAATTCAGACAGAGTCTTAGTAGATGTGATTATTTAAGACACAATGTATCAGAGTAGCGCCTAAATTCAATGACTGGTATCTTCATAAAAGAAAAGAGAGGGAAATTTTACACACACACACAGAAGCAGGCCATGCGAAACCAGAGGCAGAGACTGGAGTGATGTGACTCTAAGCTAAAGAACACCAAGACTGCCAGGTAAGGACCAGAAGTTAGCAGAGGTCAGGGAAGGATTCCCTTCTAGAGCCTTCAGAGGGAGCAAAGCCCTGTCAACAACACCTCACTTTCAGATTTCTAGCCTCCAGAGCTGAGAACAAACGTCTGTAGCCTTAAGCCACCCAGTTTGTGGTAATTTGTTACGGCAACCCTAGGAAACTAATATACTAGTCACGGGCACCTTTGCCCCAGCACCAGAGGACCAGGGAACCACTGGGTACTGGGGACCCAGGGAAACTGGGTACTGGGAACCAACTGAATCTACATTAGCAAAGTGGAAAATTGGGTATTTATTTGATAAATCTGACCACCAACAATTTGGGAGAAGGAACTTAGCTTGGACAGGGGTTAAAAGGTAGGACTTTGGAATCAGAAAGTCTGGATTGGGTCTTAACTCTATTCTTCACCTTGTTTAAGTTACTAAACTCTGCTGCCGCTGCTAAGACGCTTCAGTCGTGTCCGACTCTGTGCGACCCCATAGACGGCAGACCACCATGCTCTCCCATCCCTGGGATTCTCCAGGCAAGAACCCTGGAGTGGGTTGCCATTTCCTTCTCCAATGCATGAAAGCGAAAAGTGAAAGTGAAGTCGCTCAGTCATGCCTGACTCTTCGCGACCCCATGGACTGCAGTCTCCCAGGCTCCTCCGTCCATGGGATTTTCCAGGCAAGAGTACTGGAGTGGGGTGCCATCGCCTTCTCCGTACTAAACTCTAAGCCCCAGGTTTTCATAGGTAAAATAGGAACTTACCTCACAAGCTGGCTGTGAGATTTAGAGGGGAAACCTCTGTGTCGAGCTTGGCAAGTGCCCATCCCATAGTGAGCCCTCACGAAAGGATAGCTGCGGTATCATTATTGTATGGTTGTCACTCTTATACCTTGAGAAACATCTCCTATCCTTGCAGGAAGGAATGTGTGGTTAGAGTCAAATGTGCTTTAGAGTCTATACTTCTGCTTTTTGTTCAGCTACTGCTCAGCACGACCTGTCTCAAACTAAAAACGTTCCATATTCACCAGTTCTGAATGAGAAACAGCCTCCCTGTGTTCACAGTGAGCCTTAACTCCCCAAAACATATTTTTAAATGATTTCTTACCTGTCTTAAGACATATTTATTCAAAAACATGGGTTTTAAGGACCACAATATTTTCAACAACATGTATTTCTTGAAAGCTCATCATTTGCCAGGCACTTCCCAAAGGTCCCCTCACTCAGACCTTACCACAGTTCTGCAAACTCAGTGAGAAACATCTGGTTTTACATAGGAGGAGGCTGAGACTCCAAGAAACTTCTGAGGATTCCAGACTGACTCCAAATTAAAGTAAGAAATAAAAGCAGTGTTGGGGAAGGAGTGGGCGAGGCAGAGATGCTGCTGCAAACACTCCTGTTTCCAAAAGGCAAAATGAAGTCCAGACCAGAGAGTCAGAATTCAGCACTGGGAGGCCTGCCTGGGTTCTGATCTGGGCTGCACACTCACCTGTTGAGTGAAGCACTGTTTCTCTGTGACCTCCCTTTCCCTGCCTGTAAGGCAAGCGCTGCGAACCAGATGATCTCTAATAGCATGTTCTGCTCTTAAAACAAAATCAAAATTATTTTAAAAATCCAAATGATAAAATTAAAATTCTCTGATATGCATGTCATTAATCTTAGGCCATTTTTTTAAAGCAATGCAATGTGGAAAAAAAGATTAAAGATGCTGAGGTTGAAGTTTTGAAACAAATTCATAATATTTACAATAAAGCATTGTAATTTTAGTTTTCATAACATTGATCCTATGCCTTTATTTCAGTTGTTAGCTCATATCAAAACAAAAGCTGGGGCATTTTTCACTAAAATCCTATTTTTTTTTCTTTTTTGGTAGGAAAGTCTGAGTAATACAAAAAAAAACCCAGAAATAATAATGCTTCACATTTAAATAGTATCTTTGATCTGAGGCCTTCCTGTATGGTATTTTTATAAGCCATGTGTGTTATTATTTCTTTTGGTAGGTCACATTAAAGTCCTAGGATGTCTAGACCACTGATATTATGGGAGCTTTTCAAAGTAACACAATGATATTTAATAATAAACTCAGCTTTTTCTTTAGTTGTACCTTACATCCCAGAAGTGCTGAACCTTTTAGTTTTAAACGATGTTTCATCACCCTGTGTATTTTATGGCTAGAAAAACTGAATCCAGGCAGATTCTAAAGAAGACTCCATATATCTGTGATGTTTATTAGTAAGAGTAGCATGCACTTATTAGGTGTCTACTGTGTTACCAGCATTGTTCTAAGTGCCTTACAAGTGTTAACTCATTTAAGCCTCACAATCCTAGGAGGGAGGTTATGACGTTCCCATTTCACAGATGAGGAAACTAAGGCAGAGAGAAGAGAGTAACCTGGTTCAAGAGCTGACCACTGGTCATTCACAGAGCTGGGACTTGACTCCAGTAGTCTGGCTTCAGAGCCCACAATCGTCACCTTTACCCTCATGCGGGGAAACTGAGGCTCATCAAAGTTTAGTAACTCAAATGTTTTCCAAAAATTCCCATATAACCACTCCCCCATGGTAACATTCCATCAGGTTGCCCTCTCCAGAAGAAAATAAATAGTTCTCTGCATCTATCGTTGGCTGGTTCCACTTACTTATGTTGGTCCTTATCTTTAGTACCAATCTGGAGATTCCACTAGACCATCTTTATCTTTTGTATCTGATAGTAAACGCTTCAGTTGTCAGGTATTTGATCCTCACATACATTAAAATATAGAGCAAAAAAGAGCAAAGTGTATAATAGTCTTGATTTCTGAGCAGATTGAGTTTCACATCAAATATTTCATCTTCTTCCAATATATAATCCAATTACTTCCAAATCCCCATTATTATTTTCATTGTACATTCATGTCCTGCAAGAAAAAAAGTTTTTGAAAACATCTGAAAAAACCTTCACGACTGGGCCAAATCCATTTCTGAACCACCTATTGCTATTTTTATTCCTTGGATTTCTCTAGGTCACATTGTTTAAAATTGCTATCATCTGTGAAACATTCTAAATCCCTTCACTCAGAAGCACACTGGTCGAACTTGATTTTTAGTGAGTTACTTTATCAGACATTACCTTACTCCTATGATGTCGATTCTAGCTCAGGGAGACAGACTTCTTTCCTCCCCCAGAGGAAGATGGAACTACCTTTGAAGCTGATGTAGCTACAACTTAGGAGAAGTGAAAACAACCTCTCTTGAATCATTCCCTATGAAACTCGGTGCAAGGACACCGAGTTTAGCAGCAAAACAAGCTTCTGGATTATTTAATTATTTTTAATTTATTTGATTCTTTATTTCCTGCCTTGCTCCACCAAGGATTCAAAGTTCATCCTTTTTTTTTTTTTTTAAGGTATGCTGGTTAAGAATTTTTATCTTCCAAGTGACAGATTTATTCATAGCTATAGGCAATGCTTCCCTCATTTTTCTGATGTTCCTCCACTCTTGTGGCAGGTAAGATCCAAAAAAATATGAATGTTCCTCCCAACAGAATCCCTCCCCAACTCCCCCTCCCCACAACCAATTTCCTAGGGATCTCTTTAAAGGAGTCCAGAAATTAAATTTAGAACTATCAAAGCACAAAAAATAAAAGAGGTTACTCAGTGTGTGGAAATTGGCTTTATCTCTCATGCATTTGCTTCTCTTATTAAGGTCCACCTTCTCTCCATCTGCCAAAAAGGGCTGACATCAGTTTGAAGCATTCAAAGTTATCAAGGGGTCTGAGGGGAGGAGGGGCGCCAGAGGAGGGGGGTGGACCAGCAGACTTGCAGAGCCTGGCCATGTCATAAGCATTCTTTCCAAAGGAAACCAGGCTAAAAGGCTGATAAACCCCAATCTCTTTTCACAGCTTGCCTTCGGAGCCCCTTAATGCAACTCCCTCATTTGTTCATCAGCACTTTATGAGAAAATAAACAAAAACATGGCCTGTTTCCTCATTGTCAGCACATCAGAACACTTCCTGCTCAGAGAGGCCACCATCCCCCGAAAGAGTCAGGGGTCCACTCTTTATTTTGCCTCAACTTTTTAACAGCTCGTTTTCTAAGCTGAATTCCAAGGGCTTAATCAAATCTGAAGCCCCCTCTGGGTGGATTAGATGTCTAAGATTCCAGTGCTCTGCAGGACAGGAGCTCCCCTGGAAGGATCAGTGGGTGAGCTACGCTGCAACCACAGAGCTTGCTTCCTGTTTCTCCACTCCTATTTTACTTAAAAAAAAAAAGGCGGGCTAAGGAAAGGAAGAAACACGTAAAATAATTAACTGCTCACCAAATCACCAGTTCTACAGGTACCATAAATTCTACAGCTGTTATAACATTTTCAAATCAATTCAATCCTTCCAGATTTTTCACTAAATCTGACTTTTAAAAAGCAAGTAGGGAAGAAAGGGGAGGAGAGGAGAGGGGAGGGAAGGGCAGAGAAGGAAAGGGATAGTCAGTGCAAATATAAGATCTCAAGGGTCATGACTCTTGTGTTTAAATTCCCAAAGGGCTCAACCACTCCCTGAGAGAGTCATTGATTTCGCATCATTTCATATTGCAATGATGTGAACGTTTGAAGAGGAAAAGCACAGACAGTCTAGCTGGAAGATGCAGTCAAGATTTTGGATGGGGGCTTCCCTGGTAGCTCAGTAGTTAAGAATCCGCCTGCCAGAGCAGGAGATCAATCCCTGATCGAGGAAGATCCCACGTGTCATGGAGCAAATAAGCCCGTGCTCCACGACAGTTGGCTCTAGAGTCCATGAGCCACAGCTAGTGAGTCCACATGCTGTAACTACTGAAGCCTGAGGGCCTTCGAGCCCATGCTCCACAATAAGAGAAGCCACCGCACTGAGAAGCCCAGGCAGCCCAATTGGAGAGTAACCTCTGCTCTCCACAACCAGAGAAAAGCCCACACGGCAACAAAGACCCAGTACAGCCAGAAACAAATAAATATTTTTTTTTAAAATATTTTGGATGGATGTTGGAATGCTTCAGTGGCTCAGACATGTGGTGGATGCCCTCGATGCCAACTTTCAGGAGTCTGGTGTTTGAAATGTATGAATACTATGGAGCTATAGTTCAGGCCTCAGGCTCTCGAGCCTGACTCATTGGGTTCACAGAGTAACCCCAGCACGTGCTAACTCTGAGAACTTAGGCTAGTTCCTTAAACTCTCTAAGCCTCCATGTCTGCCTTACAGGGTGATTATGACGATTAAGTCAGGCGGTGAGTGGAAAGAGCAGGGGCCTGGACCACTGGGCTCAAGAAATGTTTACTGCTAAATATCAGATGACATTCATGAACTCCAACATTTCTTACACTGTGCAGATTATGGGCATAATCCTAAAAGGCTGTTTTTCTTTGGGGGGAAAAAAAAAGAAAGAAAGAAAATACAGACACAGCAGAAACTAACTTTAATATATTTGCCAACGAGTAGAATTCAGTATGAGTTACATCTATTTTAGAACCAACGCCAAGGGGTTTTATTATCACAAAACAAGGGCCTCGTTTAGAAACAAAGCAAACTCTTGGCATGAGCCTGGGGCCCCAGCATACTTTGGAACCAAAATCCAAATAAGCGAGAAATAAGTGAACATTGCCACTGACTGTGTAATCATGTGCTCTTGGACAAGACACTTAACTTCTTGGTGTTCTCATCTGAAAAAAAAAAAAAAAACATGAGCTGGACAAAAATTATCAAAGACTTCTGAGAGGTCTCATTCCACCTAACATTCTATAATTCTGCTTAATGCCATGAACTGTCTGAAGAAAAATATAACCAGATGATGAGAGTAATAGCCCTCAAGCCCTCACACTCTAGGATAGACCATTTAGCTATAGATTATTTAGATTCCTGTGAATATGTGATTGTGAAAAGTCTTTTAGTCTTGTTTCCCAGCTAGCTTAAAATTTCTTTGAAGACAGAGATCTTGCACCATTCTTAATCCTCATTGTCCTCTGCCCCGCATCTAACAAGTGATAGTCATCAGGAATGTGCATAAACAGAGCCTAATTCCATAAACCACCCATGTTCTGGCTTCACAGGCGTAATCCCATAATCCATCCACGTTATAACTTCATAGTCATGCTTTGTACCTGTTGCTCAATCACAGCAACCTAACCCAAAACAGGCATCAGTGAGGATAGCCAGCCATGTGCTCAGTAAATCGTATTTCTAGCCTTTCATTTGCTCACAAAGATCTATTAAATAACTATGATTATCAGACATTAGGGACGCTCTACAAGCCCCATCACAACCCTGAAGATTCTCACATAGGCAGTGTGTAAGGCGGGTGTACACTTATGTGTGCACTGATACACTTGTGATTGTGTATCAGTGTACTATAACCAGAAACTGAATTGGGTCAACAACTTTTTTTCCCAAACTATGCTTCCCCTTGTAGATGAACAGGCTTCCCAGTTCATTCCCGGAGTTTTGTTAGAATTTACCATGTTACTAGGTATGGTATTACTAAATTTAAAGAAAAATGAGCATACATTTACAGGGTTCTGTACAGATCAGAAACCTAGTGTTTATCAACAATAATTTGACCCTTGTTAAAGTAGAAATATTACACTACAGACTAACTACTCTTATTCCTAGAAGCCTTCTGAACTTAGCATTTCCTGCTGCTGTGTTTCTGGTCTTAAGTACGTCAGCAAAATACTCCGTAGGTCTGTAGATTATCTGTAAACCAACTGACAGGTATCCAATGCAGACCATTCGAAGACGTTTCTTCACCCCTATCGCTGCCCTCAGATGATGCTGTGAAAAGTAAAAGTTCATCAGGTGCTGACCGGGTTCTTGATAGACCCGCACTGTGAATTCCTGAAAGGCCAATTGCAATTTATCATTCCTCCTGCTTATCAGCCATGGAGTGACTTTCCTCCACTTAAATAGCAGCCAGCTTCCCTCCTATGGCTCCATCCCCGTTGTCAAGGTTCTCTAAATGCTAATCAGGAGATAGAGGACACTCTGTGATCTTGTCAAGTGCTCACCCAGCAATCTGACAAAAACAGAGTGTAAACATCATGCCTGAATACCTGCATTTGTTGGTCAAGGATCAAGGCAGAAATGACCATCACAGAGGCTGTGTCTGCCATCACAAAAAGGAACAAGAATATTTCAATGTTTTTCTAAAAGTTTGAAATGTGTTGAAAATAATACTAGTAAAACCAATCTACTTATATCAATGGTTTATTTGTGGCAATAAAAAAAGAATGGGATTAAAATTATAAACAAACTTAAGCAGATTATATGGAGATATGACCTGGTTCTATAGAAAACATTTGAGATGGGAATATGTGAACGCTTCCAAACGATGTGAATAATAGCATCAGGATGCTTAGTTAGCAAATAAGAGAATCAGCAATACTCTGTTTGACAGTTGCTGTGGTTTCCTGGATAGAAAAATCAACTTGGAAGTGAGAAGTCTTTGTTTGATTCAATAAATGTTCTTTGAGACCATTCCCAGCTTCACCACAAACACAACGAATGAACATTATAAAGTCATACCTCCTCCCTAAAGTCTTCAGTGAAAGGATCCAGGTTGAATGGGGCTTTTTAAGACTCTGAGTCATCAGCAGTATTTATAAGAAGTAAGCAAGATCAATCAACCAACAGATTATTTCACTCAAAGGCTACAGCAGAATTCTGTGTGCTGACTTCTTTTCACAATCAACTGCAAATTTTAGATATGCCCCAAGTGTCACAGTTGCAGAGCTGGAAGCATTGTCTGTTCTGCTCAGTCACTCAGTCGTGTGGCTTTGCGACCCCGTGGACTGCAGCACACCAGGCTTCCCTGTCCCTCACTGTTTCCCAGAGTTTGCTCAAACTCATGTCTCAAGAGATCACAAAATGAAGTAACATTTGGCACAGATCCATATATAAGTAAATCCACCTAGACAGAACAATTAATGCTCAGCATTAATTAAGTAGGGAATCATAAGGGACCTGAAACTACACAGAAATCAAGATGAGATGGTTCCCAGAAGGAAACAACAAAGATAAGATGCTGAGCCAGGATTACAAAAACCAAAGTTAACCTCAAAACCATCAGAGAAATATGCCCTCTTGGGAATGTTTGTAGTTTCAGTTCAGCATAACTTCGTTTGAATTTTTATTCATTAATGTCAAGCCTGGTTTTAAAATTAGTGTCTACAGGTCAAGTTCAGACACAAAAAGCATAGGCGTGCAAACAGATACAACCTGACGTGTTTATCTTTTCAGCGCACACTTTCTGCTGCAGGCGTGTACCAGATGTAGCAGCAGCTGTAGGAAGTTGTTTATCTACCCTCTTGACCTTTGTAAAGTGTTAGGAGATGGTAAGAATCGTGTTTTTAAATTACAGGCGTCTCCTTTCAAACCAATATCTTCTTAGCATCAGTCAAAACACATCAATAAAGGCATAAGAAGGTCAGCAAGATATGATTGCATCCCAATGATATCTGTGAAAACATACTTCTGCAATGATTTATAATGCCTCTGCTTATTTCCATATTCACTTCACTCATTCAACACTCAGTAAATATTTATTGAACTCCTGTGTGCAAGGCACAATTAACAATTGCAAATCAAATGAATGCTAATACCTGTACTATTTGTGTCTTTGCCTGAATTTTTACAAATGTCATTTGTGCTTTGCAAATCTATCCTTTAAATTTTTAAAAAATCTTTTTAAAATTCCAAGGATGAAAGATGACTCAAAATCTTTAAGCGGACTTCTTTATTAAAACATCACTTGGGGGGTTCACAGTCAAATGTATAGATTTCAGAAGCAAATGCCACATCCTTCTTAGAGAGACGAGAGCTATGGCCAAGCTTCAGGGCCACTCGGCTTCTGTACTGGTAGGTCACCTCTCAGGTCTGGAGGGATTACAGTAAATGCAAGGGGGACTGATCTATCAACCTAATCACTCACAAGAAATAATAACAATGTCATTAGGTAAGTTTCCAAAACAACCTAGTTCCTGCTTGAAAGTCAATCCCTCAGAAGACTGCTGAAACTTACTTTTGTTATGACATTTGGAAGAAGTCACAAAAGTTCTTTTGGTCTTTCTCTGTCAACGTCAGTGTCCTCTGGGGAAACCAGTGTGGTGATATCAAAAAACAAAAGGCAACAAATCAGAGTCTCCAAAGAGAAAGACGCAAACAATGATTATTTTTAAGAAACCCAGTGAGTTTCTCATTTTGGTCAAGGAACAATTAGAAAATATATTGCCTTCCCCAAAAGCTCTGCTTGCAAATGAAATCAACAGGTATTCTCACGCTTCTCTGAATCATATTTATTGATTTGCCAGAATTCTCCTAACCAGGTAAAATATTTATAAACTTGGGCATTCACATTAAACTCTATTTGGACATATTTAGTGTGTGCATGCAATTTAATTATACAGGTACAGACAAACTGACACAAAACTTTATTTCTCTTTGAGATGTGTACACGTACATGTATGTACACACAGCTTCCTTTGTGTGTCGGCAAGAACTGGCAGATATGGCCTTTGCCTTGAAGAAACTCTTAATCTAGTAGTTGCACATTAGAGCTGATCCACTTGACATGATTTTCTCTGACAATCTTTGTCTATATAGTAAACGGCAATTCATTCACTGAGCAGTGATAAGGTAGAAGATTTTGAATTTTCATCTTCCATGACCGGCTGTCTTGTTTTCCATTCAGTTAGCCTTAAACTAAAATCAGCCTTAAAGCTCTCTGAGTCTAACTTTTTGCTACCACATCAACTTGTCTTAGAGAGATGACATAAGTTTTTCAAAAAAACAATTTTTAAGAATTCTGTGGCAATGACAACCTGTTGGACTGAATTTCCAGTTGTGCAAATTGTAGATACTCAGTCTGAGGGAATGACTGGGGTAGAACTAAAAGAAACATGAAAAAAATTCTGAAAATATTCTCAGATGCCAAAGAATGAGACAATCGTTCAGTAAATATGGCCGACATATCTACTTGGTGTTGATTGTTGCAACAGAAAATTGCTTCCAAATGTCTTCCTCACTTACTTCAGAGACACAGTGAATCATGATAGCCAAGTCCTGGCCATGGTCATAGAAAAACAGCCCAAATCTCTGTTTTATGAAATTTTTGTTAGGATTCCTATGAGGGTGTTGATGGGGAAAATGTTGAGTGTTACTGAAGGCAAAAAATATGTGTACAATTGGAGTGATATACAGACTCCTATTTACATGGTACAATGTACATAAATATGGTGTGATTTTAGGAAAATGAAAATGGTCCCTGTGACACCAGAAGCACAGATGAAGAAAGAAAAAATAAACTGGGCTGCATCAAAAGTTCAAACATGATTATGTCTGTGCAAAAGACATAATCAACAGAGGAAAAAGTCCAACCAAGAAATTGAAGAAAATATCTAAATCATAGATGTGATGAGAGGTTATCTGGAATATAAAAATAAATTCTACAATTAACAACAAAAAACAAACAACTCAATTTTTAAAATGGGCAAAGGATGTGAACAGACATTTCTCCCAGAGGAGATGTACAAATGGCTAATAAGCATATGAAAAGATGCTCAATCTCACTAACCATTAGAGAAATAGAAATCAAAACCACAATTGGATGCCACCTTATATCCATTAGGATGGCTACTATCAAATAAACAAAAAATAACAAGTGTTGAAAAGGATGGGGAGAAACTGGAAATTTTTGTGCACTGTTAGTGGGAAGTAAAGTGGTTCATTCACTATAGGAAATGGTATGGTATCTTTTCAAAAAATTAAAAATATAACTACCATATGATTCAGCAATTCTGCTTCTGGGTATATATGAAAGAACTGAGAGTAGAGCCTTAAAGAAATACTTATATAACCATAATCATAGCAGCATTACGCACAATTACCAAGAGGCAGAAACCCAAATGCCCATCAACAGATGAATGGATAAACAAAATATGGTATATACATACAATAGGATAGTATTTAGCCTTAAAAAGGAAGAAAATTTGGACAGATGCTATAACACAGATAAACCTTGAGGACATTATGCCACATGAATACACTAGTCACAAAAATACAAATACCATATGATTCTACCTATGTGAGGTATCTAGACTCATACAGACAGAAAGTAGAATGGTGGTCTTCAGGAGTTGTAGGGGTGGGGTAGAGAGAAATGGCAAGTTATTTAATGGGTACAGAATTTCAGTTTTGTAAGAATAAAGGAGTACTGGAGGTCTGTTTCACACCAATGTGAATATATTTAACACTACTGGACTGTACATCTAAAAATGGTTAAGATGGTAAATTTTATGCTACATGTTGTAGTAATAGTACTTCAGTAGCACAGTCATGTCCGACTTTTTGCGACCCCATGGACTGCAGCACACCAGGCCTCCCTGTCCATCACCAACTGCCGGTGTTTATCCAAACTCATGTCCATCGAGTCGGTGATGCCATCCAACCATCTCATCTTCTGTCATCCTTTTCTCCTCCTGCCCTCAATCTTTTCCAGCATCAGGGTCTTTTCAAATGAGTCAGCTCTTTGCATCAGGTGGCCAAAGTACTGGAATTTCAGCTTCAACATCAGTCCTTCCAATGAACACCCAGGACTGGTCTCCTTTAAGATGGATTGACTGGATCTTCTTGCAGTCCAAGGTGCTCTCAAGAGTCTCCTCCAACACCACAGTTCAAAAGCATCAATTCTTCGGTGCTCAACTTTCTTTACATTCCAACTCTCACATCCATACATGACCACTGGAAAAACCATAGCTTTGACTATACGGGCCTTTGTTGGCAAAGTAATGTCTCTGCTTTTTAATATGCTATCTAGGTTGGTCATAACTTTCCTTCCAAGGAGTAACCATCTTTTAATTTCATGGCTGTAGTCACCATTCACACTGATTTTGGAGCCCAGAAAAATAGAGTCAACCACTGTTTCCACTGTTTCCCCATCTATTTCCCATGGAGTGATGGGATGAGATGCCATAATCTTCATTTTATGAATGTTGAGCTTTAAGCCAACTTTTTCACTCTCCTCTTTCACTTTCATCAAAAGGCTTTTTAGCTCTTCTTCACTTTCTGCCATAAGGGTGGTGTCATCTGCATATCTGAGGTTATTGATATTTTCCCAGCAATCTTGATTCCAGGTTGTGCTTCATCCAGCCCAGCATTTCTCATGATGTACTCTGCATGTAAGTTAAATAAGCAGGGTGACAATATACAGGCTTGATGTACCCCTTTTCCATTTGGAACCAGTCTGTTGTTCCATGTCTAGTTCTAACTGTTGCTTCCTGACTTGCATAGATTTCTCAAGAGGCAGGTCAGGTGGTCTGGTATTCCCATCTCTTTCAGAATTTTCCACAGTTTACTGTGATCCATGCAGTCAAAGGCTTTGGCATAGTCAATAGAGCAGAAATAGATGTTTTTCTGGAACTCTCTTGCTTTTTCCATGATCCAGTGGATGTTGGCAATTTGATCTCTGGTTCCTCTGCCTTTTCTAAAACCAGCTTGAACATCAGGGAGTTCACGGTTCACATGTTGCTGAAGTCTGGCTTGGAGAATTTTGAGCATTACTTTACTAGCATTTGAGATGAGTACAATTGTGCAGTAGTTTGAGCATTCTTTGGCATTGCGTTTCTTTGGAATTGGAATGAAAACTGACCTTTTCCAGTCCCATGACCACTGCTGAGTTTTCCAAATTTGCTGGCATATTGAGTGCAGCACTTTCGCAGCATGATCTTTTAGGATTTGAAATAGCTAAACTGGAATTCCATCATCTCCACTAGCTTTGTTCATAGTGATGCTTTCTAAGGCCCACTTGACTTCACATTCCATGATGTCTGGCTCTAGGTGAGTGATCACACCATCATGATTATCTGGGTCATGAAGATCTTTTTTATACACTTCTTCTGTGTATTCTTGCCACCTCTTCTTAATATCTTCTGCTTCTGTTAGGTCCATACCATTTTTGTCCTTTATCAAGTCCATCTTTGCATGACACGTTCCCTTGGTATCTCTAATTTTCTTGAAGAGATCTCTAGTCTTTCCCATTCTGTTGTTTTCCTCTATTTCGTTGCAATGATCACTGAGGAAGGCTTTCTTACATCTCCTTGCTATTCTTTGGAACTCTCCATTCGAATGGGTATATCTTTCCTTTCCTCCTTTGCTTTTCACTTCTCTTCTTTTCACAGCTATTTGTAAGGCCTCCTCAGACGGTCATTTTGCTTTTTTGCATTTCTTTTTCTTGGGGATGATCTTTCTCCCTATCTCCTGTACAGTGTCATGAACCTCTGTCCATAGTTCATCAGGCACTCTGTCTATCAGATCTAGCCCCTTAAATCTATTTGTCACTACCACTGTATAATCGGAAGGGATTTGATTTAGGTCATACCTGAATGGTCTAGTGGTTTCCCCCACTTTCTTCAATGTAAGTCTGAATTTGGCAATAAGAAGTTCATGATCTGAGCCACAGTCAGCTCCTGGTCTTGTTTTTGCTGACTGCATAGAGCTTCTCCATCTTTGACTGCAAAGAATATAATCAACCTGGTGATGTCCATGTGTAGAGTCTTCTCCTGTGTTGTTGGAAGAGGGTGTTTGCCATGACAGTACGTTCTCTTGGCAAAACTCTATTAGCCTTTGCTCTGCTTCATTCTGTATTTACCACAATTAAAAATAATAAGTAAATGATCTTAATGCAATTTAAGAAAGCTGATTTCTTTAAACAAATACTCTTCTCAATGTTTTTAAAAATCTGCTATGTATCAGTTGGAGTCAACAGAGGGCCATCAGCCCAAAGGGAACATGGCGTTCAAAATCTAAGACAAAGTCAGCATGCATCTCCCTTCACAATTGATAGTAGTAAAAATAACACATAACAGAAGGGATTTGGGTGCAACTGATCAATGTATTAGGGTTCACAAGAGAAATAAAACCAATAAGGTATATAGAAGGAGATCCAGTTTAAGGAGTTGTCTCACAATTGACTCATAATTGTGAGGCTGGCATGTCCATAATCTATAGGGCAGGCTGTAAGCAGGAAATTCTGGCAAGAGTTGGTGTTGCGGTCTTGAGTCCAAAGGCTATAAACTTGGGCAGGTTTTTTTTTTTTTCCTTTTTTCATTCATCTTCTTTTTTTTATTTTTTATTTTTATTTTTTTAGTTTTTTATTTTTTAAATTTTAAAATCTTTAATTCTTACATGCGTTCCCAAACATGAACCCCCCACCCACCTCCCTCCCCATAACATCTCTCTGGGTCATCCCCATGCACCAGCCCCAAGCATGCTGTATCCTGCGTCAGACATAGACTGGTGATTCAATTCTTACATGATAGTATACATGTTAGAATGTCATTCTCCCAAATCATCCCACCCTCTCCCTCTCCCTCTGAGTCCAAAAGTCCGTTATACACATCTGTGTCTCTTTCCCTGTCTTGCATACAGGGTCGTCATTGCCATCTTCCTAAATTCCATATATATGATAATATTAGTGTTTATTAGAACTTTTAAATTTTACTTAAAAGATATACTCAAACTGTCAGACAATAAGATTTAAATTATGAGAGGTATGCTGTGCTGTTCTGAGCTGTCACTTCAGTTGAGTCCAACTCTTGATGACCTTATAGACTAAAGCCCACCAGGCTCCTCTGTCCATGGTATTCTCTAGGCAAGAATAGTGAAGTGGGTTGCCATGCTCTCTCCTCCAGGGGATCTTTCCGACCCAGGGATCGAACCCACATCTCTTACATCTCCTGTACTGGCAGGTGGGTTCTTTAACACTAGTGCCACCTGGAAAGCCCCATGAAAGGCATATATGAAGTTGTTGTTTAGTCACTAAGTTGTGTCTGACTCCTTGCAACCCCATGAACTGCAGCATGCCAGGCTTCCCCATCCTTCACTATATCCCAGAGTTTGCTCAAACTCACGTTCATTCAGTCAGTGATGCCATTCAACGATCTCATCCTGGGTTACCCTCTTCTCCTCTTGCCTTCAGTCTTTCCCAGCATTAGGGATTCTTCCAGTGAGTCAGTTCTTCACATCAGGTGGCCAAAGTTATTGGAGCTTCAGCTTCAGCATCAGTCCTTTTAGTGAATATTCAGGGTTAATTTCCTTTAGGATTGACTGTTTTGATCTCCATGCTGTCCAAAGGACTGTCAAGAGTCTTCTCCAGCACCGCAGTTTGAAAGCATCAATTCTTTGGCCCTCAGCCTTCTTTATAGTCCAGCTCTCACATCTGTACATGACTACTAGAAAAACCATAGCTTTGACTATTTGGACCTTTGTCAGCAAAGTAATGTCTCTGCTTTTTAACACAGTGTCTAGGTTTGTCATAGCTATTCTTCCAATTTGGGGGCTGCAGTCACCATCTACATTGATTGTGGAGCTCAAGAAAATGAAATCTGACGCTGTTTCCACATTTTCCCAATCTGTTTGCCATGAAGTGATAGGACCAGATGCCATGATCTTCGCTTTTGAATGTTGAGTTTTAAGCCAGCTTTTTCACTCTCCTTTTTCATCTTCATCAACAGGCTCTTTAGTTCCCCTTCACTTTCTGCCATTAAAGTGATATCATCTGCATATCTGAGGTTGTTGATATTTTTCCCAGCAATCTTGACTCCAGCTTGTGATTCATCCAGTCCAGTATTTCACGTGATGTACTCTGCACAGAAATTAAATAAACAGGGTGACAATATACAGCCTTGACATACTCCTTTCCTGGTTTTGAACCAGTTTATTGTTCCATATCCAGTTCAAACTGTTGTTTCTTGTCCTGCATACAGGTTTCTCAGGAGGCAGGTATTGTGGCCTGGTAGTCCCATCTCATTAAGAATATTCCACAGTTGGTCATGATCCACACAGTCAAAGGATTTAGCATAGTCAATGAAGCTGAAGTAGATGTTTTTTTGGAATTCTCCTGCTTTTTTATGATCCATTATATGTTGGTAATTTGTTCTAAAGTCCTTGTGTAATCTGGAAGCTGAGTAAAGGTTTCAATGAAATTAAGACTTTGGTAAGTTAAGTTAGCATGTTGTGATTGATTGGGTTACCAATGAAAGTATGGAAATACCACAAATAGCTTCCAAACTAGTAGAGGTAAAAATTAAAATGATTTTAAAAAGAATATTTATTCAATTCAGGGAGGGTTCCTATGTTACAGTCTGGAGGCAGAATTCCTTCCTCTTTAGGAGTCCCCCATCTTTGCCTTATGACCTTCAGCTGATTAGACAAGACCCACTGCATTATGGAGGATAACATGATTTACTCAAAGTCTACTGATAGAAAATGCTAATCTCCTTTAGTAAAAACAATCTCAGCAACATCTATACTGGTACTGGACCAAACAACTGGCACTGTAGCCTAGCTAAGATGACAAATAAAATTAACCATCATAGTTATGACACAGATTTTCTTTTAAACAAACATATCTGTATTTGTATCAGTGAATTTCTAATTCCATGCAGTGAACTTGGGAAGCTATACATTTATTCCACTGATGCTTTCTTTGCTCCCTCTTTTGGAAAGTATCTGTTTGTATCAGACATACAGCCAGATCCAAGCAAAAAAGAAAATTAATCTTTGCTTATATTAACTTTTTAAAATCATATTATTGATTGAGCTTTAAGCCAACTTTTTCACTCTCCACTTACACTTTCATCAAGAGGCTTTTTAGTTCCTCTTCACTTTCTGCCATGAGGGTGGTGTCAGTTGCAAATCTGAGGTGATTGATATTTCTCTTGGCAATCTTGATTCCAGCCTGTGGTTCTTCCAGCCCAGCATTTCTCATGATATGCTTGGCATGTAAGTTAAATAAGCAGGGTAACAATATGCAGCCTTGATGTACTCCTATTCTTATTTGGAACTAGTCTGTTGTTCCATGTCCAGTTCTAACTGCTGCTTCCTGACCTGCATATAGGTTTCTCAAGAGGCAGGTCAAGTGGTCTGGTATTTCCATCTCTTTCAGAATTTTCCACAGTTTACTGTGATCCACACAGTCAAAGGCTTTGGCATAGCCAATAAAGCAGAAATAGATGTTTTTCTGGAACTCTCTTCCTTTTTCAAAGATCCAGCAGATGTTGGCAATTTGATCTCTGGTTCCTCTGCCTTTTCTAAAACCAGCTTAAACATCTGGAAGTTCACAGTTCACATGTTGCTGAAGCCTGGCTTGGAGAATTTTACCAGCATGTGAGATGAGTGCAGTTGTGCGGTAGTTTGAGCATTCTTTGGCATTGCCTTTCTTTGGGATTGGAATGAAAACTGACCTTTTCCAGTCCTGTGGCCACTGCTGAGTTTTCCAAATTTGCTGGTGTATGCAAGTCACCAGCAAAGATCAATAACCTCAGATATGCAGATGACACCACCCTTATGGCAGAAAGTGAAGAGGAACTCAAAAGCCTCTTGAAGAAAGTGAAAGAGGAGAGTAAAAAAGTTGGCTTAAAGCTCAACATTCAGAAAACAAAGATCATGGCATCTGGTCCCATCACTTCATGGGAAATAGATGGGGAAACTTTGGAAACAGTGGCTGACTTTATTTTGGGGCTCCAAAATCACTGCAGATGGTGACTGTAGCCATGAAATTAAAAGACGCTTACTCCTTGAAAGGAAAGTTATGACCAACCTAGGTAGCATATTGAAGACCTGAGATATTACTTTGCCAGCAAAGGTCCATCTAGTTAAGGCTATGGTTTTTCCAGTGGTCATGTATGGATGTGAGAGTTGGACTGTGAAGAAAGCTGAGCACCGAAGAATTGATGCTTTAACTGTGGTGTTGGAGAAGACACTTGAGAGTCCTTTGGACTGCAAGAAGATCCAACCAGTCCTTCTGAAGGAGATCAGTCCTGGGTATTCTTTGGAAGGAATGATGCTAAAGCTGAAACTCCAATACTTTGGCCACCTCATGTGAAGAGTTGACTCACTGGAAAAGACTCTAATGCTGGGAGGGATTGGGGGCAGGAGGAGAAGGGGATGACAGAGGATGAGATGGCTGGATGGCATCACCGACTCGATGGACATGAGTTTGGGTGAACTCTGGGAGTTGGTGATGGACAGCGAGGCCTGTCGTGCTGCGATTCATGGTGTCTCAAAGAGTCAGAGATGACTGAGAGACTGAAGTGAACTGAACTGACAACAACCTATGCAGATAATTCCCATTAATTGATTTGGCCTGGTGTGTTTCTCATTATAAATCAATTAGCTGGAATTTGGGTTTATAAATTATTTTAGTATGAACTTAACTGACACGAGGAACTGACCAAGGTAATAAATCTCTCTTGGTCAGTTCATCCATGGGTGGGAAGAAAATCAATTTTCTGAACTTGCAAAATTAAAACATCTATGTGGTTATACTTACAATTCTCTTATATGATACCTCAAATTTGACTAAAAATTGTATTTATGTTATAATAAACCCTTTATTTTAGAATAGTTTCAGATTTATGAAAAAGCTGCAAAGATAATACAAAGAGTCCCAGTATCCCCGTCACCTGCTTTCCCCTAATGTTACTATCTTGTATTCAGTTCAGTTCAGTTCATTTCAGTCACGCAGTCATGTCTGACTCTTCGTGACCCCACGAATCGCAGCATGCCAGGCCTCCCTGTCCATCACCAACTCCCGAGGTTCACTCAGACTCACGTCCATCGAGTCCGTGATGCCATCCAGCCATCTCATCCTCTGTCGTCCCCTTCTCCTCCTGCCCCCAATCCCTCCCAGCATCCAAGTCTTTTCCAGTGAGTCAACTCTTCACATGAGGTGGCCAAGGTACTGGAGCTTCAGCTTTAGCATCCTTCCTTCCAAAGTAATCCCAGGACTGATCTCCTTCAGAATGGACCGGTTGGATCTCCTTGCAGTCCAAGGGACTCTCAAGAGTCTTTTCCAACACCACAGTTCAAAAGCATCAATTCTTTGGCACTCAGTCTTCTTCACAGTACAACTCTCACATCCATACATGACTACTGGAAAAACCATAGCCTTGATTAGATGGACCTTAGTTGGCAAAGTAATGTCTCTGATTTTGAATATACTATCTAGGTTGATCATAACTTTTCTTCCAAGGAGTAAGCGTCTTTTAATTTCATGGCTGCAGTCACCATCTGTAGTGATTTTGGAGCCCCCCAAAATAAAGTCTGACACTGTTTCTACTGTTTCCCCATCTCTTTCCCATGAAGTGATGGGACCATATGTCATGATCTTCATTTTCTGAATGTTGAGCTTTAAGCCAACTTTTTCGCTCTCATCTTTCACTTTCTGCCATAAGGGTGGTGTCATCTGCATATCTGAGGTGATTGATATTTCTCCCGGCAATCTTGATTCCAGCTTGTGTTTCTTCCAGTCCAGCGTTTCTCATGATGTACTCTGCATAGAAGTTAAATAAGCAGGGTGACAATATACAGCCTTGACGCACTCCTTTTCCCACTTGGAACCAGTCTGTTGTTCCATGTCCAGTTCTAACTGTTGCTTCCTGACCTGCATACAGATTTCTCAAGAGGCAGGTTAGGTGGTCTGGTATTACTTATATTACTACCCCACATTTGTCACAACTAGTGAGCCAGTACTGACACAGTAATATTTGCCCAAGCCCATTCTTTCTCTTTTCAGTTTTTTAAGTTTACAGTGCATAGCATACTGATTAGCCTTCATGAAATTGTAATCACAATAAACTTAGTGAACCCACATAGGTACAAAATCAAAGAAATAAGAAAAAAAAATGTGTTTCCCGGTGATTAGAACTCAGAATTTACTCTATCAACTTTGTGTATAACATACATCAGTGTTAATTGTATTTATCAGGTTGTGTATTACATGCCTAGTACTTTATCTTATAACTGGAGTTTCTATCTTTGACTGTAGCTATCCAATTCCCCTTCCCTATCCCTGGCCTCCTGTAACCACAAATTTGATATCTCTTTTTCTATGAATTTGTTTTTGAAGTGTAAGTGACCTACAATGCTATATTAGTTCCTATTACACAACACAGTGATTGGATATTTCTTCACATTTCATACTGATAAGTATAGTCACCATACAAAGACATTATATAATTATTGACTATATTCCCCACACTGTACATTTCTTACCCATTTCATACCCATTTATTTTGCAACTCTATAAATACTATTTATGTCTTTGTTTTGCAACTATATAAATATATTTAGTTACTTATTCTTTTTGGCTGCGCTGGGTCTTTGTCGCTCCATGAGAGACTTCTCTACTTGTTGTGAGCAGGGGATACTCTTTGCTGTGGTGTGTGGGCTTGTCATGTGGTGGTTCTCTTGGGGAGCACGTTTTCTAGGGCATGGAGGCTTTAGTCATTGAGACACACTGGCTTAGTTGCCCCAAGTTAGATTCTTGATTAGACTATCTCCATTTTTTAAAGTATGTTATCTCTTCACTACTTTTACTTAACATGTTGGTATCACTTATATGCTAGCAAATATAAGCAATTATCAAAATAAATGATAAAATAGCAAATAAATATTAATAAACAATACTAAGCTCACTGCTATTTTTTCACAAACAATAGTTTTTTAGGTTCTGTATCAGTTTGGGGACCTCCAGGAAATAGGACTTCCAGGAAACAGAATTAGATTTTACTGGGGGAAATGTTTATGAACGTTTTCCCAGATTGCGCTAATGGTAAACAACCCACCTGCCAATGCAGGAGACATAAGAGACGTGGGTTCAACCCCGGGGCAAGAAGATCCCCTGGAGGAGGGCATGGCAACCCTCTCCAGTATTCCTTCCTGGAGAATCCCATGGAGAGAAGAGTCTGGAAGGGTACAGTTCATAGGATTGCACAGAGTCGAGCACAACTGAAGTGATTTAGCATACAGGCATGCAGGTTTATGAAGAACAAAAGGGAGTGGGAGAGGGAGCAGCCTAAGAGTGACTTCAGATCATGTTTCTAGAGAAGGAGGGAAGAAGGACGTGGTACAAGAGCCTCAGATTGCAGTGACCTCTGTGAGGGTCTCAGCCAGATCTATGCGGCATCTCAGAGAGATGGCTGCCCATTGAGAAGTTTTACACTGAACAAAAATGGCCCAACTCCATTAACTCCATCATGCCTGGTCATTAGCTGGGGAGAACATGGTCTCAGTGTGAAGACCAGAGCAGACGCAAAGGTACAAAACCTGAGGTGGGCTCTCTCTTGAAGGGAGAGCTGAGTGGCACACGTGGGTCATAGCCACAGGCTGATATTTTTTATTTTATACATGCCAATTTATTTTTTGTAACTAAAATCATTCATAGTTCTGGCATTGGAATTAAACATGTCATTCTGTTCCCATGTCCCAAAACGAGCACAATATTCCTAGTTGCAATCTACAACAACTAGGATTTCCAAGTGTGTTACCACTTTTGCAATTTTGAGACACTTTTCCAATTTGAAGTCAGAAGATTTGGACTCAAAGCCTAGCTTCATCGCTTTTGGCCTGCATTGTCTTGAACAAGACACCTGACCTTGCTGAACCTCAGTTTCCTCGTCTCTACAGTAGGAATATTCATGCCTTACCCCAAAGGACTGTTTTAAAGACTAAATACAATAATGTATATGAAACTCTCTGGCATATAGAAAGTGCTCAATAAATGTTTCTTTTCAGATTGGAAAACAACAACCCTACCAGATACTATTACATCTAGATTGTCAACATTACCTTACTCTACCTGGACAAGTTACCTAACTCTTATGAGCCTCAGTTTCCTCATATATATAATAGAATAGTAATTTACCCTATGGCACTGAGTCACTGAAAAGATTAGATGAAATAACATAAAGACAGCATTTATCACAATACCTGACACACAAGAAGTCCTCAGTAAATATTACAGATTCAGTTCAGTTCAGCTCAATCACTCAGTCGTGTCCGACTCTTTGTGACCCCATGAATTGCAGCACGCCAGGACTCCCTGTCCATCACCAACTCCTGGAGTTCACCCAAACTCATGTGCATCGAGTCAGTGATGCCATCCAGCCATCTCATCCTCCGTTGTCCCCTTCTCCTCCTGCCCTCAATCCCTCCCAACATCAGGGTCTTTTCCAGTGAGTCAACTCTTTGCATGAGGTGGCCAAAGTATTGGAGTTTCAGCCTCAGCATCAGTCCTTCCAATGAACACCCAGGATTGGTCTCCTTTATGATGCACTGGTTGAATCTCCCTGCAGTCCAAGGGACTCACAAAAGTCTTCTCCAACACCACAGTTCAAAAGCATCAATTCTTCAGTGCTCAGCTTTCTTCACAGTCCAACTTTCACATCCATACATGACCACTGGAAAAACCATAGCCTTGACTAGACGGACCTTTGTGGCAAAGTAATATCTCTGCTTTTCAATATGCTATCTAGGTTGGTCATAACTTTCCTTCCAAGGAGTAAGCGATTAGGATTACTCATTATCAGCACATCTTACTGTTATTGTTGTTGTTCAGTCACTAAGTCACATTCAACTCTTTGCAACCCCATGTCCTTTAATTTCACAGCTGCATTAACTCTCCACAGTGATTTTGCAGCCCAAGAAAATAAAATCTGTCACTGCTTCCACTTTTTCCCCTTCTATTTGCCCTGCAGTGATGGGACTGGATGCCATTAGCTTAGTTTTTTTAAAGTTGAGTTTTAAGCCAGCTTTTTCACTCTCCTCTAGATTCACCCTCATCAAGAGGCTCTTTAGTTCCTCTTCACTTTCTGCCATTAGAATGGTATTGTCTGCATATCTGAGGTTATTGATCTTTCTCTGAGTAGTCTTAATTCCAGGTTGTGATTCATCCAGCCCAGCATTTCTCATGATGTACTCTGCAGAGAAGTTAAATAAGCAGAGTGAAAATATACAGCTTTGTCATATGACTTTTCCAATTTTGAATCAGTAAGTTGCTCAACTTAGGTTCTACCTGTTGCTTCTTGCCCCACATACAGGTTTCTCAGGAAACAGGCAAGGTGGTCTGGTACTCCCATCTCTTGAAGAATTTTCCATATGCAGAGTACATCATGAGAAATGCTGGACTGGAAGAAACACAAACTGGAATCAAGATCGCCAGGAGAAATATCAATAACCTCAGATATGCAGATGACACCACCCTTATGGCAGAAAGTGAAGAGGAACTCAAAAGCCTCTTGATGAAAGTGAAAGAGGACAGTGAAAAAGTTGGCTTAAAGCTCAACATTCAGAAAATGAAGATCATGGCATCTGGTCCCATCACTTTATGGGAAAGAGATGGGGAAACATTGGAAACAGTGTCAGACTTTATTTTTGTGGGCTCCAAAATCACTGCAGATGGTGACTGCAGCCATGAAATGAAAAGACGCTTACTCCTTGGAAGAAAAGTTATGACCAATCTAGATAGCATATTCAAAAGCAGAGACGTTACTTTGCCAACAAAGGTCCGTCTAGTCAAGGTTTTTCCTGTGGCCATGTATGGATGTGAGAGTTGGACTGTGAAGAAGGCTGAGCACCAAAGAATTGATGCTTTTGAACTGTGGTGTTGGAGAAGACTCTTGAGAGTCCCTTGGACTGCAAGCAGATCCAAATAGTCCATTCTGAAGGAGATCAACCCTGGGATTTCTTTGGAAGGACTGATGCTAAAGCTGAAACTCCAGTACTTTGGACACCTCATGCAAACAGCTGACTCATTGGAAAAGACTCTGGTGCTGGGAGGGATTGAGGGCAGCAGGAGAAGGGGACAACCGAGGATGAGATGGCTGGATGGCATCACTGACTCAATGAACATTAATCTGAGTGAACTCCAGGAGTTGGTGATGGACAAGGAGGCCGGGCATGCTGTGATTCATGAGGTTGCAAAGAGTCAGATACGACTGAGTGACTGAACTGAACTGAACTGAACACAGTTAAAGGCTTTAGTGTAGCCTATGAAGCAGAAGTAGATGTTTTTCTGGAACTCCTTTGCTTTCTTCATGATCCAACAAATTTTGGGCAATTTGATCTCTAGTTCCTCTGCCTCTTCAAAACCCAACTTCCAACATGTACAACTGGAAGTTCTTGGTTCACATACTGTTGAAGTCTAGCCTGAAGGATTTTGACCATAATCTTGCTAGCATGTGAAATGAGTGCAATTGTGTGATAGTCTGAACATTCTTTGGCACTGCCCTTCTTTGGGATTGGAATGAAAACTGACCTTTTTTCAGTCCTGTGGCCACTGCCGAGTTTTCCAAATTTCCTGGCATATTGAGTGCAGCACTTTCACAGCATCATCTTTTAGGATTCCAGCTCAGCTGGAATTCCATCACCTCCTCTAGCTTTGTTCGTAGTGATGCTTCCTAAGACCCACTTGACTTCACACTCCAAGATGTGTGGCTCTAAGGGAATGACCACACCATCGTGGTTATCTAGGTCTTTAAGACCTTTCTAATATAGTTCTTCTATGTATTCTTGCCATCTCATCTTAATCTCTTCTGCTTCTGTTAGGTTCTTATCATTTCTGTCCTTTATCATGCCCATCCTTACATGTCGCTCCCTTGATAGCTCCAGTTTTCTTGAAGAGATCTCTAGTCTTTCCCATTCTATTGTTTTCCTCTATTTCTTTACATCGTTCATTTAAGAAGCCCTCCTTATATTTCCTTGCTCTTCTCTGGAACTCTGTTCAGTTGGGTATATAAAAGCCCTTCTTATCTTTCCTTGCTCTTCTCTGGAAGTCTGCATTCAGTTGGGTATATCTCTCCCTTTCTCCCTTGCCTTTTGCTTCTCTTCTTTCCTAAGCTATTTGTAAAGCTTCCTCAGACAACCACTTTGCCTTCTTGCATTTCTTTCCCTTGGGGATGGTCTTGATTACTGCCTCCTGTACACCATTACAAACCTCTTTCCATAGTTCTTAAGGCACTCTGTCTGCCAGATAATCCCTTGAATCTATTCATCACCTCCACTGTATAGCCATAAGGGATTTGATTTAGGTCATACTTGAATGGCCTTGAATGGCCTAATGGTTTTCCCTACTTTCTTAAAGCTAAGCCTGAATTTTGCAATGAAGAACTCATGATCTGAGCCACAGGAAGCTCCAGGTCTTATTTTTACTGACTGTATAGAGTGTCTCCATCTTTGGCTGCAAAGAACATAATCAATCTGATTCCTGTATTGACCATCTGGTAATGTCCATGTGTAGAGTCGTCTCTTGTGTTGTTGGAAAAGGGTGTTTGCTATGACCAGTGTGTTCTCTTGACAAAACTGTTAGCTTTGGCTTTGCTTCATTTTGTACACTAAGATTAAACTTGCCTATTACTTAAGTATCTCTTTATTTTATTTTATTTTTTTACTTTACAATACTGTATTGGTTTTGCCATACATTGACATGAATCCACCCCAGATGTACATGAGTTCCCAACCCTGAACCCCCCTCCCACCACCCTCCCCATATCATCTCTCTGGGTCATCCCAGTGCACCAGCCCCAAGCATCCTGTATCCTGTATCAAACCTAGACTAGCGATTTGTTTCTTACATGATAGTATACATGTTTCAATGCCATTCTCCCAAATCATCCCACTGCCTCCCTCTCCCACAGAGTCCAGAAGTCTGTTCTTTACATCTGTGTCTCTTTTGCTGTCTCGCATATAGGGTTATCATTACCATCTTTCTAAATTCCATATATATGTGTTAGATAAATTCCATATATATCTGTATTGGTGTTTTTCTTTCTGGCTTACTTCACTCTGTATAATCGGCTCCAGTTTCATCCACCTCATTAGAACTGATTCAAATGTATTCTTTTTAATGGCTGAGTAATACTCCATTGTGTATATGTACCACAGCTTTCTTATCCATTCATCTGCTGATGGACATCTAGGTTGTTTCCATGTCCTGGCTATTATAAACAGTGCTGCGATGAACATTGGGGTACATGTGTCTCTTTCAATTCTGGTTTCCTCGGTGTGTATGCCCAGAAGTGGGATTGCTGGGTCATAAGGCAGTTCTATTTGCAATTTTTTAAGGAATCTCCACACTGTTCTCCATAGTGGCTGTACTAGTTTGCATTCCCACCAACAGTGTAAGAGGGTTCCCTTTTCTCCACACCCTCTCCAGCATTTATTGCTTGCAGACTTTTGGATCGCAGACATTCTGACTGGTGTGAAGTGGTATCTCATTGTGGTTTTGATTTGCATTTCTCTAATAATGAGTGACGTTGAGCATTTTCTCATGTGTTTGTTAGCCATCCGTATGTCTTCTTTGGAGAAATGTCTATTTAGTTCTTTGGCCCATTTTTTGATTAGGTCGTTTATTTTTCTGGAATTGAGCTGCATAAGTTGCTTGTATATTTTTGAGATTAGTTGTTTGTCAGTTGCTTCATTTGCTATTATTTTCTCCCATTCCGAAGGCTGTCTTTTCACCTTGCTTATATTTTCCTTTGTTGTGCAGAAACTTTTAATTTTAATTAGATCCTATTTGTTTATTTTTGCTTTTATTTCCAGTATTCTGGGAAGTGGATCATAGAGGATCCTGCTGTGATTTATGTCAGAGAGTGTTTTGCCTATGTTCTCCTCTAGGAGTTTCATAGTTTCTGGTCTTACATTTAGATCTTTAATCCATTTTGAGTTTATTTTTGTGTGTGGTGTTAGAAAGTGTTCTAGTTTCATTCTTTTACAAATGGTTGACCAGTTTTCCCAGCACCACTTGTTAAAGAGATTGTCTTTAATCCATTGTATATTCTTGCCTCCTTTGTCGAAGATAAGGTGTCCATAGGTGTGTGGATTTATCTCTGGGCTTTCTATTTTGTTCCATTGATCTATATTTCTGTCTTTGTGCCAGTACCATACTGTCTTGATGACTGTGGCTTTGTAGTAGAGCCTGAAGTCAGGCAAGTTGATTCCTCCAGTTCCATTCTTCTTTCTCAAGATTGCTTTGGCTATTTGAGGGTTTTTTTTTTTTTTTTTTTTGTATTTCCATACAAATTGTGAAATTATTTGTTCTAGCTCTGTGAAAAATACCGCTGGTAGCTTGATAGGGATTGCATTGAATCTGTAGATTGCTTTGGGTAGTATACTCATTTTCACTATATTGATTCTTCTGATCCATGAGCATGGTATATTTCTCCATCTATTAGTGTCCTTTTTGATTTCTTTCATCAGTGTTTTATAGTTTTCTATATATAGGTCTTTAGTTTCTTTAGGTAGATATATTCCTAAGTATTTTACTCTTTTCGTTGCAATGGTGAATGGAATTGTTTCCTTAATTTCTTTTTCTACTTTCTCATTATTAGTGTATAGGAATGCAAGGGATTTCTGTGTGTTAATTTAATATCCCGCAACTTTACTATATTCATTGATTAGTTCTAGTAATTTTCTGGTGGAGTCTTTAGGGTTTTCTATGTAGAGGATCATGTCATCTGCAAACAGTGAGAGTTTTACTTCTTCTTTTCCAATTTGGATTCCTTTTATTTCTTTTTCTGCTCTGATTGCTGTGGCCAAAACTTCCAGAACTATGTTGAATAGTAGCGGTGAAAGTGGGCACCCTTGTCTTCTTCCTGACTTTAGGGGAAATGCTTTCAATTTTTCACCACTGAGGATAATGTTTGCTGTGGGTTTGTCATACATAGCTTTTATTATGTTGAAGTATGTTCCTTCTATTCCTGCTTTCCAGAGAGTTTTTATCATAAATGGATGTTGAAATTTGTCAAAGGCTTTCTATGCATCTATTCAGATAATCATATGGCTTTTATATTTCAATTTGTTAATGTGGTGAATTACATTGATTGATTTGCGGATATTGAAGAATCCTTGCATCCCTGGGATAAAGCCCACTTGGTCATGGTGTATGATCTTTTTAATGTGTTGCTGGATTCTGATTGCTAGAATTTTGTTAAGGATTTTTGCATCTATGTTCATCAGTGATATTGACCTTAGGTTTCTTTCCTTGTGGCATCTTTGTCAGGTTTTGGTATTAGGGTGATGGTGGCCTCATAGAATGAGTTTGGAAGTTTACCTTCCTCTGCAATTTTCTGGAAGAGTTTCAGTAGGATAGGTGTCAGCTCTTCTCGAAATTTTTGGTAGAATTCAGCTGTGAAGCCGTCTGGACCTGGGCTTTTGTTTGCTGGAAGATTTCTAATTACAGTTTCAATTTCCATGCTTGTGATGGGTCTGTTAAGATTTTCTATGTCTTCCTGATTCAGTTTTGGAAAGTTGTGCTTTTCTAAGAATTTGTCCATTTCTTCCACATTGTCCATTTTATTGGCATATAATTGCTGATAGTAGTCTCTTATGATCCTTTGTATTTCTGTGTTGTCTGTTGTGATCTCTCCATTTTCATATCTAATTTTATTGATTTGATTTTTCTCTGTTTGCTTCTTGATGAGTTTGGCTAATGGTTTGTCAATTTTACTTATCCTTTCAAAGAACCAGCTTTTGGCTTTGTTGATTTTTGCTATGGTCTCTTTTGTTTCTTTTGCATTTATTTCTGCCCTAATTTTTAAGACTTCTTTCCTTCTACTAAACCTGGAGTTCTCCATTTCTTCCTTTTCTAGTTGCTTTAGGTGTAGAGTTAGGTTATTTATTTGACTTTTTTCTTGTTTCTTGAGGTATGCCTGTTTTGCTATGAACTTTCCCCTTAACACTGCTTTTATAGTGTCCCACAGGTTTTGGGTTGTTGTGTTTTCATTTTCATTCATTTCTATAGATATTTTGATTTCTTTTTTGATTTCTTCTGTGATTTGTTGGTTATTCAGAAGCGTGTTGTTCAGCCTCCATATGTTGGAATTTTTAATAGTTTTTCTCCTGTAATTGAGATCTAATCTTAGTGCATTATGGTCAGAAAAGATGCTTGGAATGATTTCAATTTTTTTGAATTTATCAAGGCTAGATTTATGGCCCAGGATGTGATCTATCCTGACAAAGTTCCGTGAGCACTTGAGAAAAAGGTGAAATTCATTGTTTTGGGGTGAAATGTCCTATAGATATCAGTTAGGTCCAACTGGTCTATTGTATCATGTAAAATTTGTGTTTCTTTGTTAATTTTCTGTTTAGTTGATCTGTCCATAGGTGTGAGGATATTAAAGTCTCCCACTATTATTGTGTTATTGTTAATTTCCCCTTTCATACTTGTTAGCATTTGTCTTACATATTGCGGTGCTCCTATGTTGGGTACATATATATTTATAATTGTTATATCTTCTTCTTGGATTGATCCTTTGATCATTATGTAGTGGCCTTCTTTGTCTCTTTTCACAGCCTTTGTTTTAAAGTCTATTTTATCTGATATGAGTATAGCTACTCCTGCTTTCTTTTGGTCTCTATTTGCATGGAATATCTTTTTCCAGCCCTTTACTTTCAGTCTGTATGTGTCCCTTGTGAGGTGGGTCTCTTGTAGACAACATACATAGGGGTCTTGTTTTTGTATCCATTCAGCCAGCCTTTGCCTTTTGGTTGGGGCATTCAACCCACTTATGTTTAAGGTAATTATTGATAAATATGATCCCATTGCCATTTACTTTATTGTTTTGGGTTTAGGTGTATACACCCTTTTTGTGTTTCCTGTCTAGAGAATATCCTTTAGCATTTGTTGGAGAGCTGGTTTGGTGGTGCTGAATTCTCTCAGCTTTTGCTTGTCTGTAAAGCTTTTGATTTCTCCTTCATATTTGAATGAGATCCTTGCTGGGTACAGTAATCTGGGCTGTAGGTTATTTTCTTTCATCACTTTAAGTATGCCTTGCCATTCCCTCCTGGCCTGAAGAGTTTCTATTGAAAGGTCAGCTGTTATCCTTATGGGATTCCCCTTGTGTGTTATTTGTTGTTTTTCCCTTGCTGTTTTTAAAATTTATTCTTTATGTTTGATTTTTGTTAATTGGATTAATATGTGTCTTGGGGTGTTTTGCCTTGGGTTTATCCTGTTTGGGACTCTCTGAATTTCTTGGACTTGGGTGATTATTTCCTTTCCCATTTTAGGGAAGTTTTCAACTATTATCTCCTCAAGTATTTTCTCATGGTCTTTCTTTTTGTCTTCTTCTTCTGGGACTCCTATAATTCAAATGTTGGAGCGTTTCGTATTGTCCTGGAGGTCTCTGAGATTGTCCTCATTTCTTTCAATTCATTTTTCTTTTTTCCTCTCTGATTCATTTATTTCTACCATTCTATCTTCTATTTCACTAATCCTATCTTCTGCCTCCATTATTCTACTATTTGTTGCCTCCAGAGTGTTTCTGATCTCATTTTTTGCATTATTCATTATATATTGACTCTGTTTTATTTCTTCCAGGTCCTTGTTAAACCTTTCTTGCATCTTCTCAATCCTTGTCTCCAGACTATTTATCTGTGATTCCATTTGATTTCAAGATTTTGGATCATTTTCACTATCATTATTTGGAATTCTTTATCAGGTAGATTCCCTATCTCTTCCTCTTTTGTTTGGTTTGGTGGGCATTTATCCTGTTCCTTTACCTGCTGGGTATTCCTGTCTCTTCATCTTGTTTATACTACTGCATTTGGGGTGGCCTTTCTGTATTCTGACAGTTTGTGGAGTTCTCTTTATTATCGAGTTTCCTCACTATGGGTGGGGTTTTATCAGTGGCTTGTCAAGGTTTCTTGGTTAGGGAAGCTTGTGTCGGAGTTCTGGTGGCTGGAGCTTGATTTCTTCTCTCTGGAGTGCAATGAAGTGTCCAATGATGAGTTATGAGATGTCACTGGTTTTGGAGTAACTTGAGCTGCCTGTATATTGAAGCTCAGGGGTGTGTTCCTGTGTTGCTGGAGAATTTTCATGGTATGTCTTACTCTGGAACTTGTTGGCCCGTGGGTGGTGCTTGGTTTCAGTGCAGGTATGGAGGTGTTTGATGCGCTCCTATCAATTAATGTTCCCTGGAGTCAGGAGTTCTCTGATGTTCTCAGGATTTGGACTTAAGTCTCCTGTTTCTGGTTTTCAGTTTTATTTTTACAGTAGCTTCAAGACTTCTCCATCTATACAGCACCGATGATAAAATATCTAGGTTAGAAATGAAAAGTTTCTCCACATTGAGGGACACCCAGAGAGGCTCACTGAGTTACATGGAGAAGAGAAGAGGGAGGGGGGAGTTAGAGGTGACTGGAATGAGATGAGGTGGAATCAGAAGAGGAGAGAGCAAGCTAGGCGGTAATCACTTCCTTATGTGCATTCCACTGTCTGGACCGCTCAGAGATGTTCATGAAGTTATACAGAGAAGAAGAGAGGGAGGAAGGAGACAGAGGTGGCCAGGAGGGTAAAAGAAGGAAATGAAAAGGAGAGAGACAGATCCAGCTAGCAATAGTTCCCTAAGTGTTCTCCACCGTCTGGAACACACAGAGATTCACGGAGTTGGGTAGAGAAGAGAAGGGAGAAGGAGGAGACAGAGGCAACCTGGTGGAGAAAAAGGAGAGTCCAAAGGAGGAAAGAGCGGTTAAGCCAGTAATCTCACTCTCAAGTAAAAATGGGTACTGAAGATTGGGTTTTTAAAGGTACAAAATTGATTACAAATACCAAAAAGTGAAGATTAAAAATCTAGAGTAGAGGTTGGATTTTCAAAAATACAATATTAAAGAAAAGATGAAGAAGAAGAAAAAAAAAACCAGTCACATGAATTATTTAAAAAAAACCAACAACCACAAATATATATATATATATATATACATATATATATATATATATATATGGCGTTTGCTTTAAGAACTTAAAAATTAAAAAATGTTAAAATAAAATTTAAAAAAAGAAGAAGAAAAAGAAAAGAAGAAAAAAACAACAGACAAAAAGAATGATCGTAAAAAATAGTAAAGGTAAATCTGGGACTTTCTCTGGTGGTATTGTGGGCAGTGTTGGATCAGTTCATTTTCAGATAGTTCCTTGGTCTGGCTTATATTTCTTAAGATCTATACTTCCAAGGTGGTTCCCTCTGTTTTAGCTTCTTCTGTTTGCTGGTCTCTTCAGTGTCTGTTTTCCACCCTGACACAAGGGGGACGGTGGTCGACACTTTTTTTTTTTAGGCTCACTTGTTCAGTCGCGCTGTGGGGAGGGAGGGATGCTGCAAGCAAGTAACACTGGCGTGTGTTCATAGTGTCTCAGCCCCGCTGGGCCTGTCCCCGCTCATGGTGCACACCGCTCAGGTTCTAGGTTGCTCCACTGGGAACCGTCTGAGGCCAGCCCTAGGCTGCATGCACCTTCCCGGTGGAAGCCACTCAAGCTCAGGCACTCATGTAGTCCTCAGAGGCGCAGACTCGGTTGGGCCTGCGTTTTGTGCCGTTCCCAGATCTGAGCAGCTCAGGAGTTTGGCGAGCGAGGTCCCTGAGACTTATTGCCTTTCCAATCCCTGCTGCTCAGTTTTCTGGGTGTACAACTGGCACCCCTTATTAGGCAGATGGTGACTATCCAGAACCCCAAGAAGTCTTAGCAAAGAAACTTGCTTGCAGTTTGGAAGTTTTTCTGGGGCTGTGATTGCCCCCTTCCGGCCCTTCCAGCTCTGGCTGCCTGTCCCCGGAGGGGGATGGTCTGCAGAGGGCTAATTCTGTTTCATCCTTTGTTCTGTGTGCTGTCCTGGTGGTGTCTTTTGTTAGAGCTTTTCGTGTGGGAGCTATCCCACAATCTGGTCTGCTAGCCCAAGTTAGTTCGCTCTGGTTACGCTCGGGGCATTCTGGCCCGATTCTTAAAAAGCGCTGCAGCCCGTGCCTCCCTGGCCAGCCCCTGCTTGCTAGTGGCGGATGCAGGTGTCTGCGCTGCTTCTCCGCTGGGGGAGTTACCGTTGGGCTCATAATCTGTTGCTTTTAATTATTTATTTTTCTTCCCTGTTATGTTTCCCTCTGTGCTTCCAAGGCTCGCCACAGACTCGGCCACGAGAGTGTTTCCTGGTGTTTGGAAACCTCTCTTTTTAAGACTCCCTTACTGGGACGGAGCTCCCTCCCTACCTCTTTTGTCTCTTTTTTCCATCTTTTATATTTTTCCTACCTGCTTTTGAAGACAATGATCTGCTTTTCTGGGTGCCTGATGTCCTCTGCCAGCATTCAGAAGTTGTTTTGTGAAGTTCACTCAGCATTGAAATGTTCTTTTGATGAATTTGTGAGAGAGAAAGTGGTCTCCCCATCCTATTCCTCTGCCATCTTAGGACCGCCCTCTCAAGTATCTCTTGACTTCCTACTTTTGCATTCCAGTCCCCTATGATGAAAAGGACATCTTTTTCTGGTGTTAGTTCTAGAAGGTGTTGTAGGTCTTCATAGAACAGGTCAACTTCAATTTCTTTGGCATCAGTGGTTACGGCATAGACTTGAATTACTGTGATACTGAATGCTTTGCCTTGGAAATGAACTGAGATCATCCTGCTGTTTTTAAGACTGCACCCAAATACTGAATTTCAGACCCTTTTGTCATCCATTCCTGTCCATTTTAGTTCACTGATTCCTAAGATGTCTATGTTCACTCTTGCCATCTCCTGCTTGGTCACATCCAATTTATCTTGATTCATGGACTTACCGTTCCAGGCTCCTATGCAATCTTGTTGGTTACTGCATCAGACTTCACTTTCACCACTAGGCACATCCACAACTGAGCATTGTTTCTGCTTTGGCCCAATAGCTCCATTCCTTCTGGAGCTATTAGTAGTTGCCCTCTGCTCTTCCCCAGTAGCATACTGGACATCTTCTAGCCTGGGGGTTTCATCTTCTGGTGTCATACCTTTTTGACTTTCCATATTGCCCATGGGATTCTCCAGGCAAGAATACTGGAGTGGGTTGCATTTCCTTTTCCAGTGGACCACACTTTCCCAGAACTCTTCACTATGACTTGTCCACCTTGGCCCTGCATGGCATGGCTCATAGCTTCACTGAGTTACATGAAACCCTTCAGCACAACAAGACTGTGATCCATGAAGGGGATCAGCACATTAGTTCATTTTAATTTTGAAGTTCAGAGAAATTAGATTAATTATATTATAGATTTCATGACAATCTTAGTCTCATCAGTTCAGTTCAGTTCAGTTGCTCAGTCGTGTCCGACTCTTCGTAACCCCATGAATCACAGAATGCCAGGCCTCCCTGTCCATCACCAACTCCCAGAGTTCACTCAAACTCATGTTCATTGAGTCTGTGATGCCATCCAGCCATCTCATCCTCTGTCATCCCCTTTTCCTCCTGCCCCCAATCTCTCCCAGCATCAGAGTCTTTTCCAATGAGTCAACTCTTCGCATGAGGTGGCCAAAGTACTGGAGTTTCAGCTTTAGCATCATTCCTTCCAAAGAACACCCAGGACTGATCTCCTTTAGAATGAACTGGTTGGATCTCCTTGCAGTCCAAGGGACCCTCAAGAGTCTTCTCCAACACCCCAGTTCAGTTCAAAAGCATCAATTCTTCGGTTTTCCGCCTTCTTCACAGTCCAACTCTCTCATCCATACATGACCACAGGAAAAACCATAGCCTTGACTAGACGGACCTTAGTTGGCAAAGTAATGTCTCTGCTTTTCAATATGCTATCTAGGTTGGTCATAACTTTTCTTCCAAAGAGTAAGCATCTTTTAATTTCATGGCTGCAGTCACCATCTGCAGTGATTTTGGAGCCCCCCAAAATAAAGTCTGACACTGTTTCCACTGTTTCCTCATCTCTTTCCCATGAAGTAATGGGACCAGATGCCATGATCTTCATTTTCTGAATGTTGAGCTTTAAGCCAACTTTTTCACTCTCCTCTTTCACTTTCATCAAGAGGCTTTTGAGTTTAGTCTCATAGGAACAAATAATATCTCTATTCTGAGACTTCACATTTCCTTTGACATAAGTGCACACAAATACCCATACTGTTGGCCCTTGGTATCCGTGGGTGTCATGGATTGGTTAAACCCACAGGTTGGAGGATTGACTGTATTAACTGCATGACACCATTTTATATAAAGGATTTGAGCAACTAAAGATTTTGGTATCCACAGGGACTCCTGGAACCAATCCCACAGATTATCAAGGGACATTATACTTGCCAAAATGACCCAGTGCTGTACAATAAAAATGAGACAGAGATAAGCAGCCTTACTTTCTTGATCATATATTTTCAAATTCGCTCCTCTGACAGAAAGACATGCTTGGTTTTTTCTACATAGATTCTGACATTCGTTAGTCATGGATCATTATTATCACCACTAAAGATAATAACAACAATAATGTACTTTTTAACCTGAAAGACTCAATTTCTGTAAGGTATGTTTCCTTAGTTTCAGAGCCTCAACTGGACATTTAAAATACAAGTTGGATCTATTTTTCCTTTCTGTTCATTTACCAATTTTGCCTCTGCCAGCTTATCACCTGAAACTTTAGAGAGTTAGGGACAGGGGAATATTGAGGGATAGAAGACAGGATAGTTTAAAATAAAGAAAAGTATATAAATATAGATTCTATAATCATTTGAAATTAGGAAGGGGACAGAACAGAAAATAGCAATGGAAGTTTCCAAAGACAGGATTACAGATTTTCAACTCGACCACTGAAAACTGGGAAATGAAAAACAGTCATAGACAAGCAATGCTTTTTTCCCATACATTTCATAGACTGACAGTTCAGACTTCACAAGGCTAGTTGACCAGATGAGGCTAGTTTCTAGACTCTGGGTAGAAAGCTTTTCTTTCAAAATTGGAAAAAAAAAATGGAAATCTTATTACATTCAGTCTTTAACTCTTGGGTAAAATTGTCACTCAAACATGCTTCTGCCTGATAAGGAAATCAATTTGATTAAAAGAGTGCTAAGATCATAAGTTTTTCCCTGCCGGTAAGCAGTCACTCCTCAGTGAGTAATGATTTCCCATACTAATCAACAGAGCTTAATTACAGCAACTAATTCAAACATAAGCCATTAATAAATTAATTGTTGACACAAATCTATTACTCAAAATCTAGTTTTTCAAATTTTTATTCAAAATATATGATTTCCACCATTGCAGATCACCAAGAATTCAAAAATATTGATCATCTTTGAGAAACATGCAACAGAATTATATCATTACTGAGCAAAAATAGTTTTTCCATGAAGTAAGAGTCAGGACTCATCATTCATTTCAGGCCACAGTCCACGAAATTTAATTTCCCTGGCCCTCAGTCTCAGATATAAAGGCAATTCACTAGATAAGAAGATACTGGGCTTTGTCTCCAGACACAAAAGAGAAAAACAAAGAAGCAGCTGGAACTGCAGCAGTTGATGCAACTGTAAAAACACAAACAAAACTCATAACAGAAGTCAACCTGATGGGCATAAGCAGCCCCAGATGGTAGAAGCAATTGGCAAGTGTGTATCATTCTTTCATTCTATTATTAGGTATTTACTGTGTGTCAACTGTATGCCAAACTCCTCTGGAGCCGAACAGTGTTAACCATACGGCAAAGTTTCAGGAAACCTCAAAAACTATCATACAAGTAACATCGTGCTGCTGATAACAAGTTGGATTCATAATAACTGGTCCCTGTCTATGAAAAAGGGATATGTCTGCTGTAAAATGTCAAAAAATAAGTCATCCTCCCTCACTCCCAATATCTCAGATGATAAAACATACTTCAAAATTACTGTGGTACAGGTACGTATTGAAGAGCAACAACCAGATATTTTTGTATTAAGGCCAAAGAATAAAAGGTAAATGAAATACAGTGATATTTCTCCCTATCTACCTCATCCCTATGTTGCAGATCCCTAGTGTGCATAAAATTCCCAACATAAGTCACTTGACCCTCTCTGCTATGTCCTGTCTGTAGGGAAAAAAAAGAGCAAATATAGTGAGAGGTAGCTTAGGTATACAGTACACACCTCAGAGAGCTGAGGTTTTAGTACAATTTTATTATTGAAGCTTGGAACCTACTCTATGGGTATCAGCAGAGGTAGGATTCATGGTGGTCATGGGTCCCAGCATGAACGTAATTAGAGGAGTTGTAAAGTCACAGAAAAATGTCTGCTATTCTGGAAAGTATTGTACTTCCTGGCATTTCAACAAACCCCAGTATATGTTTGGTTCCCTTTTATGGAGACAGCATAATGCTCTAAGCCAAAAGTCGTTAAGAGACCACAGAGGACAATTTTAGTGTCAGTTTTCATTTTCATCCCAATGACCCTCATTCTTGTCATCTTTATTAAAGACATCGGTCGCCCACTCAATTCCCTCTGCCCTTCAAGTCGGGAAAAGAAATTCTCTGGAGGAAATTGAAGGAAAAGCAAAACTGATAGAGTATTTGAAGATGAGATGAGATCAAAACGGGTGAGGGGAAGGTTCATATTCCCTCAATCCAAGAAACAATCAGGTCACCTCAGGAAATCTACCCTTCAGTTAGAAATCTATGGAAAAACAGTACAAGGAAACTTTGCCACAAAGTTTGCATGACTGGCTTCCAGGGGACTTCTTGGTTAGGATTGGTAGAAAAAAGAGTAAAATAAAAATAAAGAAAAATTTAACAAATGATTGTGTTTAGAAGAAGCTTTTCATAAAGCCACTAATTTCAATTATTGTTGTCATAGCTTACATTTAGTCTGTGCTTAGTATATGCCAGGTACCACATTAAGCCCTTTACATAGATCATCATATTTAATTCTCACAAAATCCTATGAAGAATGTACAATTATTATTTTCATTTTACAGATAAACACACTGATACACACAGAAGGGAAGGAATGTGCATGAGGTCAAGAAGCTAGCAAGTTCCAAATTCTAACAACCAAAGCCCAGAGGTCAACTCTAGCCTAGGTGTCTGACCTCTTCCCAGAGGAAACTGTTTCAATTAATCTACTGTTATGTATTAAACTACCCTAGACACAATGGCTTAAAACTCTATAATTTATTCTCAAGATTCTGTGGGTTGAGTGACAGAGGCAGTGATAGACTGCTCTGTGAGGCAGTCCTTGCTTAAGGTCTCTCATACAGTAACAATTATATATGATGGCTGAGTCAAAATTTATTTGACGGTATTGGCCATTTAAATGTGGGGCTGGGCTGGATATCCAAGATGGTGTACTCACATGGCTGCCAGGTGATGTTGGCTGTCAGTTGGCAGGCCAAGAGGGGCCATTAATCAGAGCACCAATACATGACCATGGTAGCTGGGTTCCAACAAGGAGAGTTCTGAAAACAGCAAACATTCCAAAAGAACCAAGCAAAGCTTGCAAAGCTTCTTACAATCAAATCTCAGAAATCCTGCAGCATCATTTCCACCAAACTCTATCAGTCAACAGTGACTACCAGGCACAGCCAGATTCAAAGGGAGAATTCTATAAAGGATATAAATTCTAAGAGGTATTGGGTTGATCTTTGGAGTCATATCTGCTAAGAACAAATCTTTATGTTCCCCTCCTGGGAAGAAGCCAGGGAAGGGAGTCTGACTCCCATGAGGCTCTGGAAATGGGGAAGTTCTTACA